>NC_135826.1:41351501-41651501 GCF_964213995.1 Mustelus asterias
ATGGCGGGTCACCTCCTCACCGTCGCAAAACACGGGGTGGGATACACAGAAAATCCCGTCCAATACGTTGCAAAATGCAGAACTGCTGAAGTTATAGAATAAACACGACAGTTTGACTGAACTCTTGAGTTTTGTATTAAAGTCCAGAGATCGTATGGCGTCAGGTTGAGTTTTGTAAATTCTCAATCATTTACATACTATTTATATTACCAATTAGCTACAGAGTGAATGTACCGTCCACCCTCGCTTTCCCTCTGTGTCTGCCCACATTATTTGTAACATCCTGTTTCTGTCTCCATCTGATTAGCAACAGGAGTTTGGGACTAGGCTGGACGAGGAAGGGGGCTGACGTGGCCTTTCCTGAAGGATATTAGTTCTTAATCTTTTCGCCACAATCTCTCAGCTTTCATGGGAACCGCTGATGTGAAAATTAATTTCACAGTTAATCGTGGTGGGATTTCAACTCCTGACTTTTTGATGTCTCAGTTAGTTCCAGAAGCACCGAGCTGTTTGTGTTATTGATGCGGTGAAAGTCTCCCGCATTCACCGCGTAGGAATCTCTGTGTGGGAAACACCTGAAATCACTCTGATGGATCTCTCAGATGGGACGTCTAACTGAGGTTCCATCTGCCTTTCTGGTCAACGATGGGAAGAAGAGCAGGGGAATTCTCCTCAGTGTCCCGGCTAGTATTTATCATTAAAAAACAATAGCTCCTCATTCAATTCATTGCTGTTTGTGAGCGCTTGCTGTGCACTGATTGGTTGCTGAGTTTCCTACATTAGAACAGTATCACTTCAAAAGTACTTGATCATCTGAGAGGAGCTTTGAGACTTCCCGAGGTCATAAATATATTAATGCTAATCCTTTCCTACAAAACTGCACTGATTTTCAAAACCATTTGCAAACAAGTGGTGTTGTTCTTGCTGCCGTGTGCTAATGATGGAGAATGTAACAGAGAGGATGTTGGGACTGAGACACATATTGGCCGGGGCTTTACAACCTCGTTTGAACCCGACACCGTAAAATCCCACCCAAGGTCAACGACTCTCTCCAACTTTTACAAATAGAAACATAGAAAACTACAGCACAAAACAGGCTCTTCGGCCCCACAAGTTGTGCCGAACATATCCCTACCTTTTAGGCCTATCTATAACCCTCCATCCTATTAAGTCCCATGTACTCATCCAGGAGTCTCTTAAAAGACCCTATTGAGTTTGCCTCCACCACCACTGACGGCAGCCGATTCCACTCGCCCACCACCCTCTGTGTGAAAAACGTCCCCCTAACATTTCCCCTGTACCTACCCCCCAGCACCTTAAACCTGTGTCCTCTCGTAGCAGCCATTTCCACCCTGGGAAAAAGCCTCTGAGAGTCCAACCGATCTATACCTCTCAACATCTTATATACCTCTATTAGGTCTCCTCTCATCCTACGTCTCTCCAAGGAGAAAAGACCGAGCTCCCTCAGCCTATACTCATAAGGCATGCCACTCAATCCAGGCAACATCCTTGTAAATCTCCTCTGCACCCTTTCAATCTTTTCCACATCCTTCCTGTAATGAGGTGACCAGAACTGAGCACAGTACTCCAAGTGGGGTCTGACGAGGGTCTTATATAGCTGCATCATTATCCCCGGACTCCTAAACTCAATCCCTCGATTGATAAAGGCCAGCACACCATACGCCTTCTTAACCACCTCCTCCACCTGCGGGGCCGATTTTAGAGTCCTATGGACCCGAACCCCAAGGTCCTTCTGATCCTCTACCGTACTAAGAGTCTTTCCCTTTATATTGTACTCCTTCATCCCATTCGACCTGCCAAAATGGACCACTACGCATTTATCTGGGTTGAAGTCCATCTGCCACTTCTCCGCCCAGTCTTGCATCCTGTCTATGTCCCTCTGTAACTTCTGACATCCCTCCAGACTATCCACAACCTCACCAACCTTCGTGTCGTCAGCAAACTTACCAACCCATCCCTCCACTTCCTCATCCAGGTCATTTATGAAAATGACAAACAGCAAGGGTCCCAGAACAGATCCCTGGGGCACTCCACTGGTGACTGACCTCCAATTAGAAAAAGACCCATCTATACACACTCTCTGACTCCTTTGGGCAAGCCAGTTCTGGATCCACAGGGCAGCAGCCCCTTGGATCCCATGCCCTCTCACTTTTTCGAGAAGCCTTGCATGGGGGACCTTATCGAACGCCTTGCTAAAATCCATATAAACCCACATCTACTGCTTTCCTTTCGTCAATGTGTTTAGTCACATTTTCGAAGAACTCCATCAGGCTCGTAAGGCACGATCTGCCTTTGACAAAGCCATGCTGAGTATTCTTGAGCATACTAAACCTCTCTTAATGCTCATAAATCTTGTCCCTCAGGATCTTCATCAGCTTACCAACCACTGAGGTTAGACTCACCGGTCGGTAATTTCCTGGGCTATCCCTATTCCCCTTCTTGAAAATAGGAACCACATCCGCAATCCTCCGGCACCTCTCCCGTCTCCATCGACGATGCAAAGATCATCGCCAGAGGCTCTGCAATCTCTTCCCTCGCCTCCCACAGTAACCTGCGGTACATCCCATCCGTAACCAGATGCACCATCTGGTTGTATCACAGCTTGGTCTGGCTCCCGGTCTGCCCAAGACTGCAAGGAACTACAAAAGGTCGTGAATGTAGCCCAATCCATCACGCAAACCAGCCTCCCATCCATTGACTCAGTCTACAATTCCCGCTGCCTCGGCAAAGTAGCCAGCATAATTAAGGACCCCACACACCCCGGACATTCTCTCTTCCACGTTCTTCCATCAGGAAAAAGATACAAAAGTCTGAGGTCTCGTACCAACCGACTCAAGAACAGCTTCTGCCCTGCTGCTGTCAGATTTTTGAATCGACTTATCTCACATTAAGTTGATCTTTCTCTACACCCTAGCTATGGCTGTAACACTACATTCTGCACTCTCTTGTTTCCTTCTCTATGAACGGTGTGCTTTGTCTGTATAGCGCGCAAGAAACAGTACTTTTCACTGTATACTAATACATGTGAAAATAATAAATCAAATCAAATCAGACCTTTCAATTGTCCGCCCCTCACCCACTCCGATTCCCACGATGGGTGGGGCGATTAAATGTGGAGTGAAACAGAAGGCAGAGTTTCCAGGTCTCTCACTGTGTTTGGGAATGGGGATGGATATCATTCCCAGTGTAGCGGGCAGGCATACAGGCTTTCTCTGTCTACCTGGTTCAAGCTGTAGAGGGATTCCCCACATACACAGGCGGCCTGGCTGCCTCTTTGGGTTTTTATTTTGAGTTCTTACTGACCCTTCATTACATCCTGCTGCTCCCCTGAGGATAGAAAGCCTCTGATAGGCCCTCTGGCTTCATAAACCAGCCCTCCAATTGGACAGGGAACCTGTCTCAACAATGCTACTTGAGGAGCACCTTAATTCCAGGACAGTCACTGTTTCTCTGCATCGCAGGAGTAGGTTCAGGATCAGGAAACAATCCCGACTCCTGATTTCTGTCCCAAAGTGAAAATTCATTCTGAAACCCTTATTATACTGAGTGTGGGGTGTGTAGCAGAGAGTGTTCTAACTGAGAGTCTTACACTGAGGGACAGTGTGTGTGAGTTTTACAACTGAGAGTCTTATACTGAGGAACAATGTGTGTGAGAGAGTATTATAACTGAATGTCTTATACTTGAAGGACAATGTGAGAGAGAGAGAGTGTGTTGTAACTGAGAGTCTTATACTGAGGGACAGTGTGTAAGTGTTATAACTGAGAGTCTTATACTGAGGGACAGTGTGTGAGAGAGAGTGTTATAACTGAGTCTTATCCTGGGCGATAGTGTAACAGAGAGAGTGTTATAACTGAGAGTCTTTACTCTGGCGCGGGTAGTCAGCTTACTGGCATCCTCCACCAATTGGGACAGATGACCAAACGCTTGGGTAGGTTTTAAGGAGTGTCTTTAAGGAGGAGATGGTAAGGTTGAGAGGCAGAGAGTTTTAGGGAGGGAATTCAAGAGCTTAGGTCCCAGAGAACTGAAGGCACAACAACCAAAGGTAGAACAATTAAAGTTGAGATATTCAAGAGGCCAGAGTTGGAGAAGATCTCAGAGGGATGCAGGGCTGGAGGAGATTACAGAAATAGGGAGGGTAAGGTGAAGCCATGGAGGGATTTGTAAATGAGAGTATGAGTTTTCTAATTGTGGTATTGGGGGCCTGGGAGCTGGAATATTTCAGTGAGCACAGGGGGCTTTCCTGCAGTTAGGATTTAGAGCTCGATTTAAACTGGGGGGGGGGGTGGAGATGGAAGGAAAGCTTTGGGATGGTCGTGTCAATGGTCAAACAAAGGCAGAGGTGAGGATTTCGGCAATCGATGAGCTGAGAAACCTCCACAATATCAGAACGGCATCTTTGCTGGATTGTCAGGTCTCTGTGGCCCTTTTATATGGAGAACAAAGTGGCTGATATAGATTTATTGCTGTGTGATTAAGTCATGTTTCATCCTCACTAATTCAAATTCAAAGAGATTAGATTAGGGACTCTGAGCATTGAAAGGGCTAACTTTCCACCAATAAGTTGCTGAAGAGATCTGACTAGTCTCTAATGTTGCTCACGAGTTTGTCGTCTACCTTTCCGATCCTTGCCTCCCAGGAGTTAGTTGTAATTTCGCTTAATTAAAATGGAAATGATTGAGGTGAGAAGGATGAAGTTTATTGATTATAATCTGCTGCCCACGTCGTAATAGAGTTAGCATGTGCAGCCGAGTGGATGTGGGCAAGCCATTGTTTTAAAAAACTTCTTAAAATGATGGAAATGAAGGGGGAGGATACTATCTTCAACGGAGGGGGTGCATCAGTGTGTGCCTCCCTCCAAGAAAGGCCTCCCCTCTCTTCCTACGAGGGGGATTTTACCGGCGGGGCGGGTGAGACTCGCTAAACGACATTCTCCATTGGCCTCCGGCGCAATCTTCCAAGCCTCGGGCGGGTGCGCCGGTAAAATTCCGGCCTACATCTCTGATCTATAAAACACACCACACCCACCTGCCCCCCCACAAACTGTCCAAACCCACCCGCTCAAGAACCCTGGACTGCTATTGCTCCAGGATCCACTGGGCTTCTGCTGAGGACTGCTTGCAGCTTCTTAGGGTGGGAGCTCACCTCTTCAGTGAGGGGCTGAAGAATGGCGGGCAGCCTAGTTAGCCCACAGTAATGGCTGTGGAGTGGACTGGCATGAAGCGAGTTCCTCCCCCCCCCCCCCCCCCCCCCCCCCGCTCCCCCACACAGGCTGACTTTGCTCTCAGGAGGGACGAGCCAGTCAAACCCCTTGCCCCAACCTGAGCCCCACCCCCACCATTAACATGCTGGCCCCTTGACAGACCTGAACCTTGTTGCCAGGATTGACAAACCTGGTTGTATTGAGTCAGCTGGTGTTGACTGAGTGAAACTACTATTATCCAATAATCTTCAAGACTAAAAGAGGTAATTTGGCCCATTGTGCCTGTACTGACCCTTTGAAAGAGTGAACTAATTAGTCCCAATTTCTGCTCTCTTCCCAGAGCCCTGCAAGCTTCTTCTCTTCAAGTATTTGGGCAGCACGGCGGCACAGTGGTTAACACTGTTGCCTCACAGCGCCAGGAACCCGGGTTCGATTCTGGCCTCGGGTCACTGTCTGTGCGGAGTTTGCACGTTCTCCCCGTGTCTGCGTAGGTTTCCTCCGGATGCTCCGGTTTCCTCCCACGGTCCAAAGATGTGTGGGTTAGCTTGATTGGCCATGCTAAATTCTCCCTTAGTGTCCCAGGATGTAGTTCAGGGGGATTAGCAGGGTAAATACATGGGGTTACGGGCTAAGGGCTGGGTGGGATTGTTGACTGCGCAGGCTTGATGGGCCGAATGGCCTCCTTTTGCAGTGTCGGGATTCTATGATTCTATTCATCAAATTCCCTTGTTGAAAGTTACAATTAAATCAGCTTCTACTATCCATTCAGACAGCACATTCCAAATCACAACTAACTGCATAAAAAAATTATCTTCATCACCCCCACTGCTTCTTTTGCCCATTATCCTGAAGGTCTGTCCCTCTGGTTACAGAGACTTCCTGCCTGTGGAAGCAGGTCTCAGTGTATTCAATCGAAGCCATCCCAGTCAAAATTTTCCTTCCAAGTGAGCCAAGGTCCTGATCACATTCACCCTCACCCTTTGCTATGTCTCTTCAATCCATTTCTCGTTCATCTCCCTATCTATCTAGTTTTATCTTGAATGTTGACATAAACACAGCAAAGTGAATTCCTCAACTTTCTGTGTGCAGATGTTTCTCCGGTTCCCTGTTCGAAATCTCTTAAATCAATCTCGCATTGGATATACAGAACGTAAACAGGATATTCAGTCCAACTGCTGGTGTTTATGCTCCACACAAGCCTCCTCCCACACAAGCCTCCTCCCACCCAATCAGCATCAACACCTAACTCTTTCTCCCCAGAGTGCTTTCCCTTAAATCCATCTCTACTCTTCACCTCAACTTGACAGAGTTGAGGTGAAAAGTAGAGGGACCCGGTTTCGATTCCCGGCTTGGGTCACTGTCTGTGCGGAGTCTGCACGTTCTCCCCATGTCTGCATGGGTTCCTCCGGGTGCTCCGGTTTCCTCCCAAGGTCCAAAGATGTGCGGGTTAGGTGGATTGGCCATGCTAAATTGCCCCTTGGTGTCAGGGGAACTAGCTAGGGTAAGTGCATGGGGTTATGGGTGTAGGGCCTGGATGGGATTGTGGTCGGTGCAGACTCGATGGGCCGATTGGCCTCCTTCTGCACTGTCGGATTCTATGATTCTGTGAGTGATTGGGAGGGTGGAAGGAGTTGGAGAGAATCATAGAATACTTAGAGCACAGAAGGAAACCGTTCAGCCCATTGTGTCTGTGCTAAATCTCTGAAAGTACAATTCATCTTGTTAGGGACCAGATCAGAAATTCCAAGGTTCATTGTGAAGTTACCCTGGACCCCAACTTTTTTGATTTTGGTGATAGTGTGAATGGAAGGTGTTTCACTCCAGGTGTGATTGTATTGGCACACTACGTAGTTTTTAATCTTTATAAACTTTATTTAAGAACACAGTTAGAATATAACAAAAAGAATGAGTATAACTTATACCAATTAAAACACTTAAACACGACAAAGTATAATTCTTAACAGCTATCTATATCTACAGTTCCAATTTAAGCAATATCTGACAGACTTACATCCTTCTTCAGAACCAATTAGCCCAAAAATAGATATGCTCACGTGGATGCCAGATTTCCAGCCTTTTAACTCCTCTGGACAGATACAGAGGAGTATCAGCTGCCTTCAGACTCCCATACAGCAATTTCCAGAGAAAGATCTACCTTTAAGCAGCAGGACTTCAGAGGAAGAGACCTATTTCCTGCAGGTGCCAGTCTCCAATCTCCAGAGAGACAGAACTATTTCTGCTCTCTACAGATCCCAAGCAGCAACTGAGCTGGCTTTCTCTCCGTGACCCTAGCCCTGCCCTGTCACATGACCTTACTTGATGGCAGCACGGTGGTACAGCGGTTAGCACTGCTGCCTCACGGCACCAGGGAACCTGAGTTTGATTCCTGGCTTGGATTGCTGTCCATGTCGAGTTTGCACGTTCTCCCCGTGTCTGCGTGGGTTTCCTCCGGGTGCTCCGGTTTCCTCCCACAATCCAAAGATGTGCGGGTTAGGCGGATTGACCATGCTTAGTGTTAGGGGGACTACCTAGAGTAAATGCATGGGGTTATGGGGATAGGGCCTGCGTGGGATTGTGGTCAGTGCAGGCTCGATGGGCCGAATGGCCTCCTTCTGCACTGTAGGATTCTATGATTGTCAATCAAGCCCCACTGAAAAAACCCTGGGGAAAACACTAAAATAACAGAACAGTATTAGCCCAGGTTAAAAATAACATTTTGAGTAATTACAATCAAATGTGCTGCTGCAGTGACAACTTGTACTGTCAGGTACAGACAAAGCGGCACCGATAATGGAACTGACTGCGGAAAAAAAATCCTGTACCAGAAACATGACACAAATACTTTCTTAAAGGCTCAGTATTGTCACAATCTAGTGCCACACCCCCACACATTTTCCAGAGAATTGGAGAAATGCTGGCATTAGTACAGCTGGATTTCCATCTTCATTGCTGTCCATATATATTTGATCTGTTTATTTATTAATGTTTATTTGTGATTTTTAATGTGCTGACTTGGCAGCACGAGCTTTTGGAGCGTTGCCTCTTCATCAGGTGAGTGCCTTCACCTGATGAAGGAGCAGTGCTCCGAAAGCCCGTGCTATCAAATAAACCTATTGCACTTTAACCCGGTGTTGTGAGTCTACTTACTGGCATATTTGAAAAGAGTGGATGCTTTGCTGTACAGCTGGGGCTGTTTCAAAAGAACAATCATCAAGACAACAGTCTCCAGATTATAAAGGGGAGTACCGGGAAGTAAAAGATATATACTGAGCAGGCTCGAGTCGCTAATGTCTGCAGGTCATGGCCGGCCAGACAGGATCCATGGGGCCTTTCACTGAAGAATATGAAACATGTAGTTCCTACGCCGAGCGGTTTCAGTGCTTTGCGCAAGTGAATAAAATTGAATCTGAGTTCCTCACACCTGTTTTTCTCAGTGCAATTGGAATATAAAAGCTGTTATTTCTTCTGGAGCTTGGTTCATCCAACAAAGCCAGGAACCAAAAGTTGTGATGACTTGACAAAGATCCTTGAAGAGCATCACTCTCCAAAGCCATTGATCATCGCGGAACGGTTCAGGTTCCATCAAAGGAATCAAGTGGAAGGTGAAAGTTTTGTTCAGTTTTTGGCAACGTTAAAAAAGCTGGCATGTGTAACAATATTAATCAGGCAATTGAGGTTGACCTGCTTAACTATGAACTCCCTGATTAAGGGCCAAACTGATGGTCCAATCAGGGAGCCCCATGCTCTGTACTTAAACAGGAGTATTGTGCTTACCCCAGTCCAACGCCGGCATCTCCACATCTTAAACAGGAGTGCCAGTTCCTCTTGATTTGATTTGATTTATTATTGTCACATGTATTAACATACAGTGAAAAGTATTGTTTCTTGCGCGCTGTACAGACATCTGTCCCTCTGGAAGGGGACGGCATACTGAGAGCACTCTGTCTAGTGTTATTGGATCTTGTAAATAAAGGAACTTGGTGAAGGGACTTCCGCGTCCGAGGAGTCATTACAGCATGACATTGTGAGTTTAGCGAGACATTAGATGATTCTCCTTGTGATCGTCTAGTTTGTGGTCTCCAAAATGAGGCTATCCAAAGAAGATTGCTTACTGAACATGCTTTGAGTTTAAAGACAGCAGTAGAAATCGCAGTGTCAAAGGAACTGGCTGCTAAAGAGGCTTCACAATTTGCTGCAGGAAAGAAGATCCACAAGTTGGGAACTGCCCATATAGAAGTCAAAACAGTAACAAGCATGTACAGATGCGCCAAATGGGCCATTCAGCGAGTGAATGCTGGAGCAAGGATAGTCAATGCAAGAATTGTGGCAAAATGGGTCATATTGCAAAAGCTTGCTGGGTTAGACCAGCATCCCCGAGAAGAATATTCAAAAAAGAATCTGGGTACCTTCAAGAAGAAGAACAAGTTGCGTTCGACAAAACGAATTTATAACATGGAAAGAAAGAATGATGATTGTGAAGAAGAGAATGTCCAGAAATATGAGGAGGAGCTCCAACTGAATGTCTTATCCATATGGGGTGAATCACAGATTCTGGGTGATTCTGAAGTTAAATGGACAACATATAGGTTGGAGATTGATACAGGTGCTGTCATATCTTTAATTCCTGAGATTACACACCAGCAAAAGCTGAAGCATCTTCCTTTATAACAAGCTGATGTGATGTTAAGGACACACACAGAAGAGATGGTGCCAGTAAAAGGTTACATCATAGTCAACGTAGAGTTGAGTGGACAAACAGCAGAGTTGCCTCTCCGTGTGGTCCATGGTAGTTTTCCAGCTCTATTTGGGAGATTATGGAGAAGATAAACTGGAGTGCTGTCAACAGATTGGCCGATGTCAAAGCAGACGTACAGCACCTTTCTGGATAAATACAGGCGTGTATTTGAAGAGATACTTGGATCAATGAAGGGAGTTCAGGTAAAGCTCAAGATAAAGCCTGATAGTTAACTAAACAGTTTCAAAGCAAGACTGCTACAATATGCAATTCATCCCAAGGTCAAAGAGAAGTGAGTGGCTGCCTATTGTTTACTATGTAAGAAGTCTAACAACACCAGGTTAAAGTCCAACAGGTTTATTTGGTAGCAAAAGCCACTAGCTTTCGGAACAGGCTGTTCCTTCGTCAGGTGGGTGGGAGTTCTGATCACAAACAGGGCACAAAGACACAAACTCAATTTACATGAATAATGATTTGGAATGTGAGTCTTTACATCTAATCAAGTCTTAAAGGTACAGACAATGTGAGTGGAGGGAGCATTAAGCACAGGTTAAAGAGATGTGTATTGTCTCCAGACAGGACAGCCAGCGAGATTTTGCACGTCCAGGCAAGTCGTGGGGGTTACAGATAGTGTGACATGAACCCAATATCCCGGTTAAGGCCGTTCTCATGTGTGCGGAACCTGGCTATCAGTCTCTGCTCAGTGACTCTGCGCAGTTGTGTGTCGTGAAGGCCGCCTTGGAGAACACTTACCCAGAGATCAGAGGCTGAATGCCCGTGACCGCTGAAGTGCTCCCCAACAGGACGAGAACAGTCTTGCCTGATGATTGTCGAGCGGTGTTCATTCATCCGTTGTCGTAGCGTCTGCATGGCATGCATATTGTTTGCTATGTCAGCTTGGTACCTGACACGCTGATATCTCCCATGCAGTTATAGCAGTTCGATATCGCACTGTAATTAACATAATTCAATTACTCCATGTAAATGAGTTTATTTTTCCCAGGAAGGGTGTTACAAAAGGCAGTATTGGATATTGTAATTTCGATGATGTGGAGTTGCCGGCGTTGGACTGGGTTAAGCACAGTAAGAAGTCTCACAACACCAGGTTAAAGTCCAACAGGTTTATTTGGTAGCACAAGCCACAAGCTTTCGGAGCACTGCTCCGAAAGCTTGTGGCTTGTGCTACCAAATAAACCTGTATTGTAATTTCCCCATTGATTTCCTCTACCCTAGGAGCCGGGCTGACTCAAACACAATTCTACCGATCTATTGTTCCATCGGAAATCTCGCAACATGGTCTTATCAACACCTATTCAATGTAGTCAATCAAGCTAAATGACTCGCATATCAGTCTGGCCTGATCCAATTGACATTGAATTCTGCCACCCTCCAGGCTTACTATCTCAGTTCTCTTCCCAGCATGCTGTTCAGTTGGCCAATTTTGTTTTAGTGTCTGAAAAGGGCTATTACTTTAATTTTAAAGAGACATTCCACTACCTACATGAAGCAACATTGGAACGTCTTCAAGTATATAGTCTGCATAATCAAGAAAGAAAAGTGTGACTTTTTGCAGACTTCAGTCCAGTGTTTGGGTCACGTTATTGATAACGAAGGGTCTACATAAAGCACCTAAAAGCATGGGCACTATTTTAGAAGCACCACATCCATGACAGAGTTGAGGTCCTTTCTGGGATTAGTGAATTATTATGGCAAATTTGTTCCAATTTAGCTACATTATTGAAATCATTACATAATTTATTATGTGCAAAACAGTCATGGGACTGGACAACAGAGTGTGAGAAAGCATACAAAGATGTCAAAGATGCTTTGCAGAAGTCTGAAGTATTCGTTCATTTTAATCTGAAGCTACCATTACTGCTTGCTTGCAACGTCTCACCTTATGGAGTAGGGGCAGTCGCTTCACATGTTATGCCTTCAGGAGACTCTGAGTAGTGCTGAATCTAACTACACTCAACTAGAAAAAGAAGCATTGAGTATAATTTTTGGAGGACAAAGTTTCCATCATTATTTATATGATCATCATTTCGCATTATTGACTGATCATCGACTGCTACTAAGCTATTATTTTTGGGACGTATAAAGGTATACCTTTACTAGCGGCTAGCCGATTGCAAAGGTGGCCACTGATCTTATCTGCACACTCCTACAATATGAAGTATTGTCAGTCAGAGTGCCATGCTGATACTGATGCATTATCACGCTTATAGAAAACATAGAAACATAGAAAAACTACAGCACAAACAAGCCCTTCGGCCCACAAGTTGTGCCAAACACATCCCTACCTTCTAGACCTACCTATAACCCTCCATCCTATTAAGCTCCATGTAATCTTTACCTATTGAACTGAGGCCATCAACCAGCTTTGCTGATATTCTTTATTTTTTGCTAGTAGATCATTTCTCAAGTTCAGAGACAAACCACAAATAGTCCCATGATGGGAAGATGATGGATACGATATTGAAAGGAACAATAGCCGGAACACAACATGTGCATCCTGGTTTCAAACCAAATCATAGAATCCCTACAGTTCGGAAGAAGGCCATTCGGCCCATTGAGTCTGTACCAACCACAATTCCACCCAGGCCCTATTCCCATAACCCCGCACATTTACCCTGCTAATCCCTTTGGCACTAGGGTCAATTTAGCATGGCCAATCAACCTAACCCGCACATCTTTGGACTGTGGGAGGAATCCGGAGCACCCGGAGGAAATCCACGCAGACACGGGGAGAACGTGCAAACTCCACACAGACAGTGACCCGAGGCCGGAATTGAACCTGGGTCCCTGGCGCTGTGAGGCAACAGTGATGTGTCAAGAAAGCTTGAGTTGACTGTCAAATGTTGGTGTCTATTGTGGGGAATCAGACGGATCATTCCTCCTAGTCTGCGTGGAAGAGTTCTTGAACAGCTACATGAAGGATATCCTGGTACGGTCCGGATGAAGGAATTGGCATATAGTTATTTTTGGGGCCGGGCCTGGATGCTCAGATTGAAGGAAAAGTGGGAGAGTGTCAATCCTATGTATGAATATGAAATGCACCACCCTTGTCTTCTTTACATCCTTGGGATTGGCCTATAATTGCCATGGCAGCGATTACATGTACATTTCGCTGGTCCATTTGAAGGTTACATGTTCTTAGTGATAAATGATGCACACTCGAAGTGGCCAGATGTTGTTGTCATGAGATTAAGGAGATTACAGATAGCTCCAAGAAAAATAGGGTGGTAATAATCGGAGATTTTAACTTTCCCAACATTGACTGGAACAGTCATAGTATTAGAGGGTTGGATGGAGAGAAATTTGTTGAGTGTATTCAGGAGGAATTTCTCATTCAGTATGTGGATGGCCCGACTAGAGAGGGGGCAAAACTTGACCTCCTCTTGGGAAATAAGGAAGGGCAGGTGACAGAAGTGTTAATGAGGGATCAGTTTGGCACTAGTGACCATAATTCTATTAGTTTTAAGATAGCTATGGAGAATGATAGGTCTGGCCCAAAAGTTAAAATTCTAAATTGGGGCAAGGCCAATTTTGATGGTATCAGGCAGGAACTTTCAAATGTTAATTGGGGGAGTATGTGGGAAGTAAAGGGATGTCTGGTAAGTGGCACACTTTCAAAAGTGTGTTAACCAGGGTTCAGGGTAAACACATTCCTCTTAGAGTGAAGGGCAAGGCTGGCAAAAGTAGGGAACCCTGGATGACTCGGGATATTGAGGCCCTGGTCAAGAAGAAGAAAGAAGCACATGACATGCATAGGCAGCTGGGATCAAGTGAATCCCTTGAAGAGTATAGGGGGTGTAGGAGTAGAGTTAAGAGAGAAATCAGGAGGGCAAAAAGGGGACACGAGATTGTTTTGGCAGATAAGGCAAAGGAAAATCCAAAGAGCTTCTACAAATATATAAAGGGCAAAAGAGTAACAAGGGAGAGAGTAGGGCCTCTTAAGGATCAACAAGGTCATCTATGTGTGGATCCACAGGAGATGGGTGAGATCCTAAATGAATATTTCTCATCAGTATTTACTGTTGAGAAAAGCATGGATGTTAGGGAATTTGGGGAAATAAATAGTGATGGCTTGAGGAGTGTACATATAACAGAGAAGGAGGTGCTGGAAGTGTTAAAGCGCATCAAGGTAGATAAATCCCCAGGACCTGATGAAGTGTATCCCAGGACATTGTGGGAGGCTAGGGAGGAAATTGCGGGTCCCCTAGCCGAGATATTTGAATCATCGATAGTCACGGGTGAGGTGCCTGAAGATTGGAGAGTGGTAAATGTTGTGCCTTTGTTTAAGAAGGGCTGCAGGGAAAAGCCTGGGAACTACAGGCCAGTGAGCCTCACATCTGTGGTGGGTAAATTGTTGGAAGGTATTTTGAGAGATAGGATGTACAGGCATTTAGAGACACAAGGACTGATTAGGAACAGTCAGCATGGCTTTGTGAGTGGAAAATCATGTCTCACAAATTTGATTGAGTTTTTTGAAGGAGTAACCAAGAAGGTAGATGAGGGCAGTGCAGTTGATGTTGTCTACATGGACTTTAGCAAGGCCTTTGACAAGGTACCGCATGGTAGGTTGTTGCACAAAGTTAAATCTCACGGAATCCATGGTGAGGTATCTAAATGGATACAAAATTGGCTTCTTGACAGAAGCCAGAGGGTGGTTGTAGAGAGTTGTTTTTGAAACTGGAGGCCTGTGACCAGCAGTGTGCCTCAGGGATTAGTGCTGGGCCCACTGTTATTTGTCATTTATGTTAATGATTTGGATGAGAATATAGGGGGCATGGTTAGTAAGTTTGCAGATGGCACCAAAATTGGTGGCATAGTGGACAGTGAAAAAAGTTATCTCCAATTGCAACGGGATCTTGATCAATTGGGCCAGTGGGCTGATGAATGGCAGATGGAGTTTAATTTAGACAAATGCGAGGTGATGCATTTTGGTAGATTGAACCAGGGCAGGACTTACTCAGTTAATGGTAGGGCGTTGGAGAGAATTACAGAACAAAGAGACCTAGGGGTACATGTTCATAGCTCTTGAAAGTGGAGTCACAGGTGGACAGAGTGGTGAAGAAGACATTCGGCATGCTTGGTTTCATCGGTCAGAATATTGAATACAGGAGTTGGGACGTCTTGTTGAAGTTGTACAAGACATTGGTAAGGCCGCACTTGAAATAGTGTGTGCTATTCTGGTCACCCTATTATAGAAAGAATATTATTAAACTTGAAAGAGTGCAGAAAAGATTTACCAGGATGCTACCGGGACTTGATGGCTTGAGTTATAAGGAGAGGCTGAATAGACTGGGACTTTTTTCTCTGGAGCGTAGGAGGCTGGGGGGTGACCTTATAGAGATCTATAAATTAATGAGGGGCATAGATCAGCTAGATAGTCAATATCTTTTCCCAAAGGTAGGGAAGGGCATAGGCTTAAGGTGAGATGGGAGAGATACAAAAGTGTCCAGAGGGGCAATTCTTTTCACACAGAGGATGGTGAATGTCTGGAACAAGCTGCCAGAGGTAGTAGTAGAGGCAGGTACAATTTTGTCTTTTAAAAGCATTTAGACAGTTACATGGGTAAGATGGGTGTAGAGGGATATGGGCCAAATGCGGGCAATTGGGACTAGCTTAGGGGTTGTTTTAAAACAAAAGGGTGGCATGGACAAATTGGGCCGAAAAGCATGTTTCCATGCTGTAAACCTCTATGACTCTATGACATCTGAACAAACCATTGAAAAACTTGAGAAACCTTGTGCAAGATTTAGCAAAGCAGAACAGATTGTACTGATCATGATTCACAGTTTACGTCACAAGAGCTTGAGGGTTAAGTCAAAATAGAGTCATAGAGGTTTACAGCATGGAAACAGGCCCTTCGGCCCAACTTTTCCATGCTGCCTTTTTTTTTTAACCCCTAAGCTAATTCCAATTGCCCGCATTTGGCCCATATCCCACTCTACCATCTTACTCATGTAACTGTCTAAATGCTTTTTAAAAGACAAAATTGTATCCGTCTCTACTATCACCTCTGGCAGCTTGTTCCAGACACTCACTGCCCTCTGTGAAAAAATTGCCCCTCGGTACACTTTTGTAAATCTCCCCTCTCACCTTAAACCTATGCCCTCTAGTTTTAGATTCCCCTACCTTTGTGAAAAGATGTTGACTATCTAGCTGCTCTGTGCCCCTCATTATTCTATAGACCTCTATAAGATCACCCCTCAGCCTTCTATGCTCCAGAGAAAAAAGTCCCAGTCTATCCAGCCTCTCCTTATAACTCAAATCATCAAGTCCCGATAGCATCCTGGTAAATCTTTTCTGCACTCTTTCCAGTTTAAAAGTAGACATGTGAATGTTTAAAAGGAAATGGTATTCTGCATACAAAATCTGCACCTTATGACCCATCAGCCAAAAGACCAGCTAAAAGACTCATACAATCCTTGAAACTTACTTTAAAGGCTTCGAAGGAGCAAGTTTGTTATCACGTCATGTGAATAGCTTCTTGTCATCTTAGAGAAATACTACTCATGCGACTAACCAAAATTCACCGATATTGCTATCCTCAAAGAGAAAGTTGAGAACTGCATTTGATTTGTTCTTATCTCCTGAAACTTCAGAGATAGTCGAGCATCAACAGCAATCTCAAGCTGCTGGACGAGAAGCGAGAGCAAAACAACACTCATTTCAGCGAGGAGATTGAGTGTTAGAGTGGAATTCTGCCACGAGTGAGAAATGGGCACCAGCCATAGTTTGAGCAAAAACAGGTTACATTTCTTACACGGTTCAAACCAAAATTGAACTAGTTTGGTGACGCCGTGTTGACCAATTGTCGTCATCTCGCAATAATTTCTCGGAATTATCTCCAGAAGCACCAACTTCTTTAGTCCCTCGTGTTGTGAATACTGCTGCGGGAGACTTAAGTCGGAATTTTACCGGCACGCCCGCCCCGATTCAGGGGGGCAGGCAAGACTCTGAGAACGGCATGCTCTGTTGGCCTCGGGCGGGAACATATGAACCTCGGGGATGTGCCGGTAAAATTCTACCCTGAGTTGTATCTGAGTTGCCTGATGATTGTGTGTCTTGCTGCCATTCCACATGAGATTGATTCTGAATTAGTTTCAGGGAAGAAGTGTCCACTGAAGTTCCAAATCATACTTCTAAGGTCAAGGACAGACAAATCCCACAATGTCATGTACAACCAAAGAGGAACAGACATCCTTCTGAACGACTTTCTTATTGACTGTGTCTAATGATTAATGATGGGTAGTACTGTCTCTGGAGTATTATTGATTCTGTGTATAGTATCATGGTAGTTTATTGTGAAAGAGAGAGGGATGTTATATATTTTTTATAATGCGCAGGCTGCTTTAAGAGCTGAACACACAATTTGATGGTGATGTTATTTTTGGTGTGCGTTCAGGTTGCTGTTTTACTTTCAGTTTTATTTTCTGCAGTGCAGAGAGAGCAGCTCCTCAATAAAGCTGTTGTGTTGTTGTTTGAATCCTCGTGTGCAAACCAAGTCTTTTCTTTTTGTGTAAACCCCACAACCCCTGACACAGTCAGGACACTACACTCTCTCCCTCTATTTTGGAACAAGCGTATTACCCAGTTTGGAAGCCAACTTTATTAGAAATCTACTGGCGAGCTGAGATCTCCTCAAAATTGCAACATATTCTACATCTGAAGGGCCTGTTTGTGCTGTAGTTTTTCTATGTTTCTTCTATGGTCCAGAAGGTAGGGATGTGTTCGGCACAACTTGTGGGCCGAAGGGCCTGTTTGTGCTGTTGTTTTTCTATGTTTCTATCTGACCACATCCACAAAACCAGCTATTCCAATCAACCACAGCATTTAAAAATCTATACCTTAAGGACAATCAAAGGACACTTAAGTATATTATTTTAACTATTTTCATTGGACTTTATCTTTCCCTTATCTCCAAGCGTGCGTGCGTGTATGTGGGGCCCAAATGGTTGCATGTGAGCTGAGTACATGGCATTGTGTTTTTATTATCTTTAATCACCTTTTAGTGATTGATAAATTTGCTCTTTCTTCAACTCGAGAAAACTTTGTTTGATTGGCTCATTATCACTCTCAGCTGATTAGGTAAGTACATTTGGATTTGGCAAAGGCATATCGTCATGAAACAGAAACAGAAATCTTTGTTGTGACTGACTTGAGGAGGTTGGATAGCGGGGGAGCCAGTTCACCCCCTTATCACTTAGTCGTAACACATTGGTTGCAGACTGAAAGGTGGACCCTAAAGAAAGCATGAGTGATTTTCAGATCCTTGGCATCATCTTATCGATGGTAAAGAATCATAGAAAGTTACAGCTCAGTCAACCCACTGTCGAGCTTTTTCACAGAGGTACCCAATTGGTCCAAGTCCTTGCTTTTCTTGAAGTATTCATCCAAAAGTTCCTATCGAATCTGCTTCCACCGCTCTTTCAGGCAGCGCCTCCCAGATCACTGCACAGCTGGGGTACTGCGTGCAGTTCTGGTCGTCACATTATAGGAAGGATGTGAATGCATTGGAGGGGGTGCAGAGGAGATTCACCAGGATGTTGCTGGGATGGAGCATTTAAGAGAGGTTGGATAGGCTTGGGTTGTTTTCTCTGGAGCAGAGAAGACTAAGGGATGAGTTGACTGAGGTGTTCAAGATTATGAGGGGCATGGACAGGGTGGATAGGGAACAGCTGTTCCCCTTAGTTGAAGGGTCAGTTACGAGGGGACACAAGTTAAAAGTGAGGGGTGGGAGGATAAGGGGGGATTTGAGGAAAAACATTTTTACCCAGAGGGTGGTGATGGTCTGGAATGCGCTGCCTGGGAGGGTGGTGGAGGCGGGATGCCTCACATCCTTTAAAAAGTACCTGGATGAGTACTCGGCACGCCATAACATTCAAGGCTAGGGGCCAAGTGATGGCAAATGGGATTAGGTGGGCAGGTCAGGGCGTTTCATGCGTCGGTGCAGACTCGATGGGCCGAAGGGCCTCTTCTGCAATGTAAGATTCTGTGATTCAACGTTTCCTCATATCAATTCTGGCTCTTTTGCCCATCAGCTTAAATCTGCAGCCCAAATTCAACACTCTGCCACTGGAAACCCTTTCTTGTTGAATGAAGGCAGTGCAGTTGATGCTGTGTATATAGACTTTTGAAAGATGTTTGTTCAGGTATTACATCTTGGATTTGTAAGCAAAATTAAAGCCCATGGAAGGGGCAATGGCAATAAAAATCGGCTAAGGGGTAGGAAACATTTATGGTGAATGGTTGTGTTGCAAATTGGAGGAGGTTACCCAGGTTTCCACTGTTATTTTGAGCGCGCATTAACAACAGGAACACGTGGCCGATGGTGGTGATGTGTCACACTTCACTCAGGTAGCCCAACTTGCTAGTGATCGTCAAGGTTCCAATGTCCTTTCTGTCACAGCGCTGATCAGGAATCTCTCCTCCTCTCACTGTCTGCTATTGGTATGTGGTGGAAGGGTTTGCATACACAACATGTTTGGCCAGGTTTTGAATACATCTCCCAGGATGCTGGGCTGAGACTCAAAGCCGAAGCTTCTGAAGCAGGGACGCTACCCACAGCGGAACCTGTGGGTACAGAGCGCAATTTAAAAATTTGCAGATAACATGAAACACACAGATGCAAACATTCCCATATTATACACACACACACGCACTCCTATATACACACTCCTATATACACACACGCACTCCGATATACACATTCCCATATATACACACACACACGCGCACTCCTATATACGCACTCCTATATACACATACCCATATACACATATACATGCACTCCTATATACACATCCATATGCACACAAATACCCATATACACATACCCATATACACACACACCCATATCCACATATCCATATATACACATACATACGCATGCACACACATGTACACATACCCAAAGACACACAATGTGGAGTTGCTGGTGTTGGACTGGGGTAGGCACAGTAAGTAGTCTCACAACACCAGGTTAAAGTCCAACAGGTTTATTTGGTAGCACGAGCTTTCAGAACGCCGACCCTTCATCAGGTGAGTCCTGATGAAGGGGCAGCGCTCCAAAAGCTCGTGCTACCAAATATACCTGATGGACTTTAACCTGGTGTTGTGAGACTACTTATTATGCCATAGACACATGTGTACACACACACACACACACACACACACAGTCTCTAAGCAAGTTTTACTCCCGGTGCCTCTGTATAAAAATTCTGTCACACTGTTCAGTGCAGAAGTAGTTGCCCATTTGATGTCGTCCTCCAAATCTCTCATTTTAACTTGTTTTAAGAGCTCCAGCTTGATGATGTTATTGATTATTTATTGCCTCTAATCTACTTGCTGGACAGGAATTATTGCTTTGTCTGCAGATGATTCAATTATGCGTAGATTTACAATGTGTGGGCAGTTCCAACATCATGCCATTGATGGTTATGAAACTCATTCCTCAGAACACAGTTTTTGACGTACTCCAGTTCTTGGTGACATGGCGATGCAGTCTCTGTTTGTCAATCAGGAAACCAAATAAAGAGGCAGCAACACAGAGTATCACAACGGGACATCCTCTGTCAGCACTGTTGGTCTTCTCCCCTCCTTAACACATCACCCTTTTCAATCCTAAACTTGGTGCCATTTTGCCACTAATCCACAATTTGACCTTGCCTGCTCATCGCCATCTCAGTTGGTAACACACTCTCTCTCTCTCTCTCTCCCTCTGACCTCGGAGTCAGAAAGGATTGTTTGCAAGGCCCATTCTCGAGATTTCAACCCTGAATCCAGGCTCACACTTTCAGGGCAATACTGAAGGAGTGCTTCACAGTTGGAGATATTCGTCGGAATTCTACCGCCTCACCTGCCACGGAATCGGAGCAGGTGAGGGGCGGACAACGGGAATGTCCGTTGACCTTGGGCGAGAATTTCCAGTCTCACTTGAGCGAGGCGATAAAATCCTGGATGAGACATTAAACTAACCTTCTATTTGCCCTCTTGAATGGGTGTAAACACTTCCATGAAACTGGAGCAGGGAAGTTGTGACTTGTCTCAACTCAATATCTATCCCTCAACCAACATCATGGATGGCACGGTGACACAATGGTTAGCATTGTTGCCTCACAGCACCAGGGACCCAGGTTCGATTCTGGCCTTGGGTGACTGTCTGTGTGGAGTTTGCACGTTCTCCCCGTGTCTGCATGGGTTTCCTCCCACAATCCAAAGATGTCCAGGTTAGGTGGATTGGCCATGCTAAATTGTCCCTTAGTGTCGAAAGGTGTGTCTGTGAGGGGGATTCACAGGGCAAATATGTAGTGTTACGGGGATAGGGCCTGGGTAAGATGCTCTGTTGAAGAGTTGGTGAATACTCAATGGGCTGAAAGGCCTCCTTCTGCAGGTAGGATTCTATGATTACTTAAAAAAAAGGCTTTAACTGTTTATTTCCTCGAGTCATACATTCCTATCTTTGTATGTTCACATACTTGTGTGGTTGTATGTTTGTCCATTTATATGTTCATACGTTTGTTTTGATGGTTGAATATTTATACGTTCGGATGGGTTTGATGAGATTGACTCAGGATGGCATCCTTGCAAACAATGAAAACGTTCACAAAAGGTTTGTTTCTGTCAAGTGTTCTCCCCACAACCGTCCCCCACCCCTGCAACCCCCGCCATTAAAAATGGCACCCTTTCTTTCATCATTTTTCTTAGTTTCCTAAACTCTTGTCCTTTACTTTCCCGCTCCTCAGAGAATCAGAGATTCGACCGACCTGCTGTCACCACCGGGTCAACCGTCCATGTTTGGCCTGGTCAAGAGACGCTCATCCGGAACCCTGCAGCTCCCCCCGTTGTCATGGCGACAGTCTGCGCTGTACGAGGGCTGCAGGTTGCCGAAAGAGGAACAGGGGTTGAGGATAACTGTCCCCATACAAGGAGAACCATTGTCAGCGATAACCCAATGCACCAGCTCCAGGTAAGGGCTCAAGTTTTTCTCTATTCTTCTCAGCTCGGGCCGTCTAAGGGAATCCCTGTCATTTGATGATGGTTAAACTGGTTGAGGTCACTGTTCGTGTCTGTGTGTTCTGATTCTTTTGCTGAATCTTTTAATGCAAAGAACTTTGATTCTACCTCAGTGGGCAGCAATCCCGCCTCTGTGACGGAGGGTTGCAGGTTCAATTCCCACTCCAGAGACTCGAGCACAAAAATCCAGGCTGATTCTCCGATTCTCCCAGTGCTGAGGATGTGCTGCACTGTCGGTGGGGCTGTCTTTCCGATCAGTAATTAAACTGAGACCCCTCTCGGTTGGATGTGAAACTATTTTGAAATTGTGCAGGCGAGTTCTCCTTGGTTTCCTGGCAAATATTTATCCCTTAACCAACATCCCAAAATACAAATTTCCTGGATTGCATCACTTTTCTGTTTGTGGGAGCTTGCTGTGCACAAATTGGCTGCCGCGTTTCTTATGCTCCAATGGTGACAACACTTCCATGATACTTCATTGGCTGTTAAGTGCCGCAAATGCACGTCCCTAATTTAAACCAATGAAGCAATATTTGAAGAGTATTCCCTTTTGTAATGTAGGGGAATGCAGCAGACAGTCAGCACACAGCAAGATCCCACTAACAGCAGTGAGATAAAAGACCAAATGATGTGTTTTGGTGCTGTTGGCTGAAGGATAAATAACAGCAGGGCACTGGGAGACTTAAAAGGAGGACGATGGGAGAACGAGGACTGCATGTTCTTTCCTGTAGGAAGCCTGCAGGTTGTTGGCAAGGCTGAAATCAGCCACTCATCAAATTTCAGGACAGGAGCAAGTGGGAAAGGTTACCAGCCAATACAGCAGCCTCACAGTGCCAGGGGACCTGGGTTCGATTCCCGGCTTGGGTCACTGTCTACGCGGAGTCTGCACGTTCTCCCCATGTCTGCGTGGGTTTCCTCCCACAGTCTGAAAGATGTGCATTGGCCATGCTAAATTCTCCCTCAGTGTACCCGAACAGACGCCGGAGTGTGGCGACTAGGGGATTTGCACAGTAACTTCACTGCTGTGTTAATGTAAGCCTACTTGTGACTAATGAATAAACTTCACACAAAACTTGACACAGTGCTGCACTCGGAATGTCAGACTGGATTATGTGGCTGAGTCTCTGGGGTGCGGTTTGAACCGATACCTCCTGAGTTGGAGATGATGATGTCAACAGGAGGTTAAGTTGGATGGACATGGTTATATTGTGGATTGAATGTACCCACACCCCACGTCAGGGAACATTGTTCCTGGTCTGTGGAGGAAATGTGCCTGGTGGATTTTGGTTTCAGTTATGTTCTGTTTGTTGGTTGTAGCTGTGGATTCTAAAGTTCCTTCAGTGTTGAATGGGTTCTCTGGATGGTTGATGGTGGATACCATATATCGCACAGTGGATGGGATCAAGTGGGTTTCATTCCATTGACAGGGTCCATCATGAAGAAATGAATCATTGCAGAGACAATGATTATTAAACGTTCAGATATCGATCCTCGTCCTCACATGACCTTTCTCTGTCTCTGTTCTCACCTCACCTCGACACTGCAAACTGCATCTTGAAATGAATGCTTTATCCAATGAGTTTCCATTTCTGGAAATCTACAGAATGTACCGTGAACATCGATTTCCTTTCATCTTGTGTCCCCTCTGAGAGGTTTTGGTTTCTCAGGCTCCCAATGAATGTTCATCTGCAAGGCAGGTCAGAATTCAAACCTTGCCGTCATCATGTTCCCTGTCCTTTCTCACCCCTGCCCGCCTATCTCCCGGCTCTCTTACCCATCTCACCCTTTCCCCACCCAATCCACTCCATCCTTACCTTCTCTCACCCCCCTCCCCCACCCTGGCTCATTTTCCCCCATCCTATGACACCTGCTGCCCCAGTCTGATCCTGCACCCATTTCTGGTCAGAGGTTACCGACTCTAATGCTCCATTCACTCTGATTGTTTTTCCTGCCTTCCCCCTCTCTCCTTAACTGCAGATTGAATGTATGTTGGGTTCGAGAATGAGGCCTGTGCAGAATATATCGCATTCTGTACAGCTCATTCCACATCGCGGCTGCGCTGGAGCTGTATGAAGATTTATATCCAACTAAAGACATTGAAATTGTGAAGAGATGAAAAGGAGTCACATTTTTGTAACTCCTTTTACAAATTCATTACGCTCCGAAACTCTACACAGTCTAGAAAGTAGTGTAATCATTTTATTTATTTGTTTGTAGAATGTGAGCGTCGCTGGCTAGGTCAACATTCTAATTGCCCTTGAGAAGGTGGTGGGTGAGCTGCCTTCTTGAACCGCTGCAGTCCATGTGGTATAGGTACACCCACAGTGGTGTTAGCGAAGGGGCTCCAGGACTTTGACCCAGCGACAGTGAAGGAACGGTATATATTTCCAAGGCAAGATGATGAGTGGCTTGGCGGGGAACCTCCAGATGGTAGAGTTCCCAGGTATCTGCAGCTGTTGTTCTTCTAGATGGTAGTAGTTGTAGGTTTGAAAGGTGCTGTTGAAGGAGTCTTGGTGAGTTGCTATAGTGCATCTTGTGAATGGTACACAGTGCTGCCATTGTGCGTTGGTGGTGGAGGGAGTGGGTGTTGAAGGCGGTAGATGGGGTGCCAATCAAGCTGTTTTCTCCTGGATGGTGTTGAGCTTCTTGAGTGTTGTTGGAGCTGCACCCATCCAGGCAAGTGGAGAGTATTCCACCACACTCCTGACTTGTGCCTTGTAGATGATGGACAAACTTTGGGGAGTCAGGAGATGAGTTACTCACTGCAGAATTTCTGACCTGCTCTTGTAACCCCAGTATTTATATGGCTGTTCAGTTTCTTGTTTCTGGATGTTGATGGCGGCCTACTCTGTGATAATAAAGCCGTTATGATAAGGGGAGACGGTTAGATTCTCTCTCGTTGGAAGTGGTCATTGTCTGGCACTTGTTTAGTGTGAACATTTTCTGCCACTTACCATCCCTTCTGCACTGTTGTCCAGGTCATGTTGCATATGGACAGAGACTGCTTCAGCATTTGAGGAGTTATGAATGGTGCTGAACACGTTATTGTCATGTGGGAAATGAGGATTGATACATAAGTAAGAGGTTCGTGAAGAGATTGTTAAAGTAACAGGTATGGGAAATTAAACAAAGAAGCCAGCTCATTTCGCAAGTAAAGCTCATTCTAAAATTGCGGATAAAGGAATCTAATTTTAATATATTCATTATTCAGAACGATTCACCTCTGAATACAAGCAGGGATATTTAAATCAGGAAGGAGAGGCATTTCTCAAAGATGGTTCATTAAGAATTCTTTTGAATATAAAACAGAGTTTCAGAGATTCCAGGAATAGAAACATTGATTTGACGTTGGTTCAGGTGAAGGTTGTGACACTCTGACTTATCAAACTGACATAAGGTTGGATTGGTGGCTGGAGATTGGCAATTGTGTTTCGACTCATCCCTGACTCCATTCCCTAGACACCGTCTCCATCCCTCTCAATACTGAACCAAATTCTTCACATTCTTAGTATTAGAATGTAACCAGTGACAACTTTGTATTGGATGTAATGTGACCAATGGGAACAAGATGTAAGGGTCAGCTGACCCAGTGAACCATGGAACCAATTACAGAGGGATGTAATAGTCAGCTGACCAGCTGATTCACTATAAATAAGGAACTATGTAGAATTGTGGAGAGCTTGGATTGGCCCAGGGCGAGGCTCCAAGTTTGGAGTAGTGATGTTTCTTTATTAAACCCTTTTCTTTGATTTATGAGTTGGAGTAAGTTTTGTTGTATTTTCATGAGCTGCATTTTGAAGAGTTCCTTCTGAAGAAACACTTAGCTCCATATCTGATCCTGAGATGAGCTTCCAACCAGATTAACTCTCCATCAGTCAGGCCATCGCCTTTGACCACTGTTGCATCTGTCTCTGCCCCTGTCTTCACTCTTCTGCTGCTGAAACCTTCACCCATGCCTTTGATACCTCTAGACTTCACTATTCTAACACTCGCTTGGCCAGCCTTCCCACCCCGCCCCCCACCCCGCTCCCGCCCCACCCCACCCCACCCCTGAACTTCATAAATCAGATTTACCCCAAACTCTGCTGCATGTATCCCAGCTCACACCCAAATCCTATTCCCCTGTCAGCTCCTTAACGTACATTTCTTCTCAATTTTACGGGCTTTCATTTTTGTTTCAAATGGCCTTGCCCCTCCCGGTCTCAGTCACTCCCCCCATCTCTGAGATCTCTGTGATCCTCAATTTCTGGCCTCTTACACTTCCCTGATTCTGATCACTCCCCCATGGGTTTCTGTTTCTGCAGCCACCTCTGCCCTAAACTTTGGAATTCCCTCCCTAATCCTCTGAGCTTCTCTTTTAAAAGGTTTATTTATTATTGTCACAAGTTGGCTTACATTAACACTGCAATGAAGTTACTGTGAAAATCCCCTAGTCGCCACACTCCGGCGTCTGTTCGGGTACACTGAGGGAGAATTCAGCATAGCCAATGTATCTAACCAGCACGTCTTTGGGACTGTGGGAGGAAATCGGAGCATCCGGAGGAAACCCACGTAGGCATGGGGAGAATGTGCAGACTCTGCACAGACAGTGACCCAAAC
Organism: Mustelus asterias; assembly: GCF_964213995.1. Lineage (NCBI taxonomy): Eukaryota > Metazoa > Chordata > Chondrichthyes > Carcharhiniformes > Triakidae > Mustelus > Mustelus asterias. The sequence goes on from NC_135826.1 coordinate 41,378,085, forward strand.
CGGGAATCAAACCAGGTCCCTTGCGCTGTGAGGCAGCAGTGCTAGCCACAGTGTCGCCTGGAGGAATACGATATTCCTTAAAACCTACAAGATTTGGATCACCTGGTCCAGGATCATAGAATCCCTTCAGTCCAGAAGGAGACTATTCAGCCCATCTAGCCTGCACCAACAATAACCCTACCCAGGCCCGTAACCCCATGTATTTACCTTGCTAATCCCCTGACACAAGGGCCAATCCACCTAACCTACACATCTTTGAAGTATGGGAGGAAACCAGAGCACCCGGAGGAAATCCACACAGACATGGATTTCTCGAGGAATTAAGGGCTATGGGGAGAGAGCGGGTAAATGGAGTTGAAATCAACCATGATTGAATGGTGGAGTGGACTCGATGGGCCGAATGGCCTTACTTCCGCTCCTATGTCTTATGGTCTTATGGTCTTATAACACGCAAACTCGACAGACAGTGATCCAAGCCGGGAATTGAACCTGGCTCCCTGGCACTGTGAGGCAGCAGTGCTAACCACTGTGCAGCTTGGTGGCAAGTTTTGCCAGATAATTACTCCAGAGAAGGGCCTGGGAGCGTTTTGCAACGTTAAAGATGCTAAAGAAATGCAGGTTGTTCTTGTGCTTGGGGGTGGGGGTGAGGATGGAGGAGGGAGGGAACAGCGAGTGCAGTATTTGTTACTGGAACGCGTGAACAGCATGTAGGGACTATTGATATTTGTGTCAGGCTCTGTTCTTTTATAAGTAGGTAATTTCTTTCTGAATCATAATATTGTTGCTGTTGTGGGTAATTAGGGGCTTGTGGTGAGGTCCTGCCACGCACAATGTCAATTCAGCAACATCTGATTAAAGGCAATGATTTTGCATTATGCACATTTGTGTCAAGACAGGCAGGTCTCTATTTCTGCGTCCTCACAATTATTAAATTAGTTTTGCATCCAATGCATTTTTCTCGCTTCGATCGTTATTCAGAAGCTGGGCAGTCAGATTTGCTTCCACTGGAAACGTGTTGCCTCGAATGTATGGAACTTCGCAGTTACCGTGTTGTTCATGGAGTATGGGAAAACATTGAGATTTTCACCGCGGTCGGGTGCTGGGTACTGAGAAGGGCACTCACTAAATTATTTCCACGGCTAAAGAAGATTGAGGGTGATTGAATTGGGGGTCTTAAGATGATGAAAGGAGTTGACAGGCTTTCCCCCAGTGGGTGAAGCTCAGATCAAGGGGGTGTAACCTTAAAACTATACCGAGCTAATCAAAGATTGAATAACCATGCTAAATTGCCCCTTAGTGTCCCAATGAATGTAGGTTGGGGAGTTAGCGCGATAAATACGTGGGGTTACAGGGATAGGGTCGCTCCGGATGCTGTATGGAGCGTTGGTGCAGATTCGATGTGGGGATTCTATGATGTCAGGAAATGCATCTCTACATCACGAGAGATTCATCGGAGAAGGTTTGGCAAAATAAAAAGTTGTCAAAACTGAGGTTGATAGATTTTTGCACAAGAGAATTCAGGGATATGGAACTGAGACAGGTCCAGGGGTGGAGATACTGATCAGATGTGATCTCATCGCATGGCGGAGCAGGCTTGAGGGGCTGAACAACCTCCTTCTGTCCTTTTATAGCCCCTTTAGCAGCTCCTGCTAAAGAACTTCCTGCTGGGGGATTTTCACAGTAACTTCATTGCAGTGTTAATGTAAGCCTACTTGTGGCACTAATAAATAAGCTTAAAAACTGCTGTCATAATGCTGATGGACACTGGGAAATTAAGAAGCTGTCGGCTGGTCAAATCTTGTAATTCCACTGGGAAAAGCTGCTCATCTCCTACGCTGATCTTCGCTGTCTTCCACTTTCCCAACATATCAGTCATCATATTAACTTTAAACTGTGTCCTTGGCTATAAATCTTCTCATGGACTTGCCTCATCCTATCTCCAAAGCTCCACCGTCCAAGAACCCCTCCTAACCTTTCCACTCCTCCCTTTCTAGGTCTCGTCACCTCACCACCCCCCACCCCCCACCCCCCACCCCCTCCCCGCCTCCATATTCCACAAATCTAACTGTCCCATTGCTGCTGAGTCCCCATTCCTCTCCCGGTCCCTCCATGTTCAAACTCTCTACGAAAACCCAACTCCAGCGAGTCACTTCCAGCTCCTTCTTCCTTGTTTGGTTCTTCTCCGCAGTGCATGGCGTGGCTTGGGACATTTTTCCTTATTTAAGGAGCTCTGTAAATTCGGGTAGAGTTCGTCAGAGGAGTAACAGAACACATGGTGCATCAGGCAAAACTTTAAAAACATTGTGTCATTCTCTTCAGTGAGGACTAATAAAGATAATGGATAACGGGCTCAGTGCGTCTGTGTGTGTATCATTTCAAACCGATAGCTTTCCTTAAACATAATTCCGTACTTAATGAAAGTAATCTGTTTTGTCAAGTTAACAAGATTTAATTTTCTGTATTTAAATGATTTCTGGTTTTCATTTGGAGTTGACCCTAACACTTTTTTTTCTGGTTTTGAGTGATAGATATCTCCCTTTTTTCCTGTAACATGGGCAGAGTTTTTAACTGGCTTATGTTAAACTCATTTCAAATTAAAACCCATCTTCAAAAAGCGCAGGGCATGATTTAAAGGAAGAGCTGTAAATATTTGCATGGGAACACCACCTTCTAGCTATGGGTGGCACGGTGGCGCAGTGGTTAGCACTGCGGCCGCGCAGTCGTTAGCGCTGCGGCCTCACAGTGCCAGGGATCTGGGTTCGATTCCCGGCTTGGATCACTGTCTGTGTGGAGTTTGCACGTTCTCCCCGTGTCTGCGTGGGTTTCCTCCGGGTGCTCCGGTTTCCTCTCTCAGTTCAAAGATGTGTGGGTTAGGTGGATTGGCCATGTTAAATTGCCCCTTAGTGTCAGGGGGACTGGCTAGGGTAAATACATGGGGTTATGGGGATTAGGGCCTGGGTGGAATTGTGGTTGGTGCAGACTCGATGGGCCACATGGCCTCCTTCTGCACTGTAGGATTCTATGATTCTAAGTCTGCACGTTCTCCCATGCAAACCAGCCTCCCATCCATTGACTCTGTCTCCACTTCCTGCTGCCTCAGCAAAACATCCAGCATAATTAAGGACCCCACGCAAAGAACAAAGAAAGTTACAGCATGGGAACAGACGCTTCGGCCCTCCAAACCTGCACCGACCATGCTGCCCGACTGAACTAAACCCCCTACCCTCCTGGGGACCATATCCCTCTATTCCCACCCTATGCATGTATTTGTCAAGACGCCCCTTAAAAGTACTACCGTATTCGCTTCCATTACCTTCCCCGGCAACGAGTTCCAGGCACCCACCACCCTCTATGCAAAAAATCTGCCTTGTACATCTCTTTTAAACCTTGCCCCTCGCACCTTAAACCTGTGCCCCCTACCTTAAACCTGTGACCCCAGACATTCTCTCTTCCACCTCCTTCCGTCGGGAAAAAGATACAGAAGTCTGAGGTCACGTACCAACCGACTCAAGAACAGCTTCTTCCCTGCTGCTGTCAGACTTCTGAATGGACCTACCTTGCATTAAGTTACACCCTAGCTATGACTGTGACACTACATTCTGCACTCTCTCGTTTCCTTCTCTATGAACGGTATGCTTTGTCTGTATAGCACGCAAGAAACAATACTTTTCACTGTACGTTAATACATGTGACAATAAGTAAAATAAAATCAAAGTGTCTGTGTGGGTTTCCTCTGGTTTCCTCCCGCAGTCCAAAAGACATTCTGGTTAGATGCATTGGCCGTGCTAAATTATCCGTCAGTGTACCCGAACAGGCGCTGGAGCGTGGCGACAAGGGGATTTTCACAGTAACTTCATTGCAGTGTTAATGTAAGCCTTACTTGTGACACTAATAATAATAAATCTTCTCTATCACTGGTCCTCTCCTGTATTTCTGCATTCTGCCCCAATCAATGCCCACTTCCTCTCTGCCTCAGGTTGGGGTACCGATGCAGTGGTTGAAGGCTCTGTCGTGCAGGTACTTTTGCTCTCAATGAGTCTTTATTATTCTGCTCTATTTTCACACCATTACAATTAACCTGAAAAACTGGAGGCGACTATCACCCAGAGATAAAGTCAGAGGCATGAAAATAACTGTAGGAACAGAGAGACCTTATCATTCAGCGAGTCTGTGACCTTTTCCCAAGCACAAAAACCTAATTAAATAAATCTGATAAGCTCGAGTTTTCTGTATGTTTGGAAATGATTAGGGGAAAATTTCAATATTTGTTAATGTTGCAACACCTGCTGTCTCTTTTCTGCAAACCCGACAAGCAGCTGCCCTCCGATTCTCTCGGTCCTGTTTCCTTTACCCAATGTCTATCCATTTCCCTCCACCCACACTATAATAAGAGTTCCACAGGCGTTACAGCAACAACTTGCATTTAGATAGCACTTCAAACACAGTAATGCACCCTGAGACTCTTCACCAGAGTGCGGCTAAACAAAATTTGGCAGAGTGAACAAGGCCGTATCACGTGGTCAAAAGCTGAGTCAGAGAGGTAAGTATCAAGGAGTGTCTTCAGGGAAGAGAGATAGAGAGACCGAGACATTTAAGAAGGCAATTCCAGAGCTTAGAACCTAGGCAGTTAGAGTCAAAGAGTCATAGAGATATGCAGCACGGAAACAGACCCTTCGGCCCAATTCATCCATGTTGACCAGGTCTCCCAAACCGAACTTGTCCCATTTGCCTGCATTTGGCCCATATCCTCGAAACATTTCCTATCCATGTAGCTGTCCAAATGTCTTTTAAATGTTGTAATTGTACCCGCCTCTACCACCTCCTCTGGCAGCTCATTCCATACACGCACCACCCTCTGTGTGAAAAAATTGCCCCTCAGGTCCCTTTTAAATCTTTCCTCCCTCACCTTAAACCTATGCCCTCTAGTTTTGGTCTCCCCTACTCTGGGGAAAAGACCTGGGCTATTCACCTTCTCTATGCCCCTCATGATTTTATAAACCTCTGTAAGGTCACCCCTCATCCTCCTATGCTACAGGCAAAAATGTCCCAGCCTATCCAGCCGCTCTTTATAATTCAAACAATTAATGAAGGCTTGACCAGCAGTGTTTGAGCAATGAGAACCACAAGAGACTAGAATTGGAGACGCATTGAGATCCTGAAGGAATTAAGGGTAGGAGGTCACAGAGGTCAGGACAAGCAAGGTCATGGAGGGAGTTGAACACAAAGATGAGAATATGGCTGAAATGGGGCGTTCAGAAAGAGCCGAAGGGATGCATGATTGAGATTGGGTGCAAGTTGGGATGGGAGCAGCAGAGTTTACAATGAGCTGAATTCTATGAAGGGTGAAATGTCGGAGATCATCCAGAAGAGCTTTGGAATATGATGTCGAGGGGTAACAAAGGCACGGAGAAGAGCTTTCAGCAACTGGTCCATTGAGACAGGGGTGGAGTCAGGAAATGTATTGGTGGTGTAGGCAGGCGGCCTTAGACATGGGACAGATATGTGGTCAGAAGTTCATCTCAGTATCACACCAATGTTGTGAAAGGTCTGGTCCAGCCTCGGAGATGGGTGCAGTCGGTGGCTGGGAAACAGGCATTCTGGTGGGGCCCAAAGTTGCTGACTTTTATATTTCCAATCCTCAGTGAGATGAAATTTCTGCTAATTCTGCTAAGTATTGGATGTTGGACAAGCATCATGACAAATCGGAGAGATTGATTCCAGAGATGAAGAGTTTGTCCCTATGAAGAGAGATTGAACAGTTTAGGCCTATACTCTCTGGAATTTAGAAGAATGAGGGGAGATCAGATAGAGGTATACAAGATGATAAAAGGTATGGATAAAGTAGACGTGGAGCGGTTGCTTCCTCTTGTGGGACTTTCAAGGTCGAGAGGTCATAGTCTTCGGAGAAGGGGTAGCAAATTTAAAACAGAGTTGGGGAGAAACTACTTCTCCCAAAGGGTTGTGAATCTATGGAATTTGCTACCCTAAAGTGCAGTGGATGCTGGGACAGTGAGTAAATTTAAGGAGCTAGACGGATTTTTAATTGGTAATGGGTTATGGGGAAAAGGCAGGAAAATGGGGATGAGGAGCATATCAGCCATGATCGAATGGTGGAGTGGACTCGATGGGCCAAATGGCCTAATTCTACTCCTATATCCTATGAACTTATGAACTTATAAGAGTGAATGGTGATGGGGGGGGGGACATTGTTGGGGGGGTGGGAGGGGAGGGGGTACCGTCAAGTGAGTTGGCAGTTAGATAGAGTTGGATTTCACCAGCAAAGATGTGAAACCTGACCTCCAGTAATAACTGCACAGTTTTCTTGTGTATTCTAGTAGCAATTACAGAGCTGATGCAATGGGAGCCGGATGAATCAGTATTGTGGGGGAGTCTGTTCATTTTAGAAGTGAGTTTTCCATTTTAAAATCACTAGAAGTGCAATGTACCTCCGTACCTTCTCGGTGCATTTTCTTTGGGGTTTTTGTTTGTCTGCGGTTGTCTATTTTCAGCACCCCCTCCACCCAGGACTACTGCTGGAGTACAGATGGCTCTCTTGTACCTCATCCAAGTAGGTATGCCTCATGACTGAACTGAAATAATGAATATCTGACAGTGGAAAGAATCACAGCCAAAACATTCTCACTGCACCTAGCTGTGCTGTACCTGACAGATGGTTTAATCCTCATTCCTGCCTTTGTTAGCCCTGGACTCAACCATTCCAACCCTCTCCTCTTCCACACACCACAGACTTGAGCTCATCCAAAAATCTGCTGCCTGGTTTCCTGTCTCACACCAAATTCCATTCACTCTTTGCTCACTGACTTACATGTGCCCCATTCACCCGCCTTAATCATAAAGTTCATTCCCTTGTTTTCAAATCCCTCCTTTCTCTCCCTATCTCTGTAACATCTTTTTTTTCCAATTCCCTTTAATCCACGGTCCCCAAATGATTCAGTTTTTACACCTGTGCCAACGATCCAGGTTAAGACAAATTCGGTAAGATCAAAGCTCGTTTGCATTCTGTTAATCTGTAAATCATTATTTAATTCCCTGAAATTTTCTCGCTACAGCAGTTTGTTCAATCAGGCAGCAGTCCGCTCGTTCTCAAACACTGCCAATTAGTTTGCATTCAAAAAGCAAAAACTCAGTTGCTCCTTTTCTGACATTTTGCTTTGTGAGAACATTGCCAAGTATTTTCTCAGTGGAGATTTATCAGCAGTTTGTTATTGCTCCAGATATTGCTTCCCAGTTTGCCCTTTTGAATACACTTTGGGCACAGGTCCTATGTTACCTCACTGCACATCGTTTCTGAAACTAGGCAGTAGTTGTCAGTGTGCTAGAGGCTATTGGGGGAATCAATGTGAAAACTGATTATATTGCTACATGATTCCTAGTTGGGGGCCACTGGGTTGTGATAAAGAATGTGAGCACAACTTGATTTCTTCACCCTTCTCTCTGGACTCTCCAAGCATCAGCGCACCTCTCAACTGCCTTGGGCATCTAACAATATTTTTCATTTATATAGCACCTTTTAACATAGTGAGGCTCCCAAGGTGCGTCACGGGAGCATTATCAAACAAAATTTGGCACAAAGTCACATAAGGAGATATTACGACAGGCAACTAAAACCTTGATCAAAGAGCTAGGATTTCAGGAATATTTTAAAGGAGAGATGTTTACGGAAGGAATGCTAGAGTTCAGGGCCTAGGCAGCTGAAGGCAGGCCAGCAAAGGTGGATCGACTAACACGGGTGATGCACAGGAGGTTGGAATTGGAGAAGCACAGAGGTTTGGAGAGTTGTAAGGCTGGAGGAGGTTACAGAGGTAGGGAGGGATGAGACCAAGGCGGAATCTGAAAACAAGGGTAAGAATGTTACATTTGAGGCATTGCCAGACTTGGCATCAATGTGGTTTAGTGAGAATAGGAGCAATGGGTGAATGGGACTTTTGCAAATTAGGCTATGGGCAGCAGACTTAACAGAGCAGCTGGAGAATGACAAATATTCTCCAACCAATGCTGAAGCTGATCAGCATTGTGAGTGATATCAGTGGGGTCATTTTGGTGTTAACCCCATCCCCATTGACCATTTTGGAAGACCGACCACCCCATCCATTCTGCTCCCAAGAATTCCCGTCGTCCTTCATCAACCTCCATTTTGGGGAGCTGATTCCCACTGTTGTTTCCAGTTTGGCCTCCACACTGTGTCAGATCCCAGTGTGGTCCCATTTCAGCAAGTTAACAAAATCTTGAATTCATTCCCTTCTCATCCCAGAAAACATAAATTAGTTCTTCTCCTCTTTCACTGGTATGGCTCCTGTCCCAAATGTCAGCTTGCTCCTGCCAGATCACCCTGTGTGCTTCTTTGTAAATAAAGGCACCAGGGGATTAGCGGTAATGTCTTCTGGCTTGGTATACAGCAGAATCTGGCAGCACCTCTACAAGGTGCACGGCATCTTTTATGCAGTGGATCTTCTATTTTCTATGTTTCTATCTTTTATGTTTCTATGTTTCAATGAACTCACCAAGGTTCCTTAGGCAGCACCTTCCAAACTCACAATCACTAACATCTGGAAGGACAAGGGCAGCTGATATCTGGGAACACCACCACCTGGAGGTTCCTCTCCAAGTCACTCACCGTCCTAACTTGGAAACATATCAGCCGTTTGTTCACTGTCACTGGGTCAGAATCCTGGAACTCCCTCCCTAATAGCACTGTGGGTGTGTACCTACACCAAATGGACTGCAGCAGTTCAAGAAGGCGGCTCACCACCATCCTTTGAGAGGCAACTAGCGATGGTAATAAATACTGGCAGAGCCAGCTGCGCCCCACGTCCCTAAATTAACTTTAAAAAATCTCAGAAAGGACAAAAGCAACAGTGGGATGAGGACATCTGTTAGATCTCCCCATCGCCTCCAAGTCACATGCCATTCTGAATTGGGAGTATCCCCAGCCATTTCTCCACCACTGGGTCATCATCCTGGAACCTTGTACTGCACAGCAGGGCGGGAGTCCCATCATCACTCTGACTGCAGGTGCTCGAGAGAAAAATGGGCAATTAGTGATGGGCAATAAATGCTGGCGTGGCCATCGAGGCCCACATGCTGCCAATGAATTTTATTAGCCTATACATTTCCGAAACCTATACCCCAAAATAGATGCAAAAATTAACAACATAGTTCTTACAAAGGAAGCTGTTTCCCCAGTTCAAAACCTATAAAGTTATTTTACATAGAAACATAGACGATAGGAGCAGGAGGAGGCCATTCGGCCCTTCAAACCTGCTCCACCATTTATCACGATCATGGCTGATCGTCCAACTCAATAGCCTAATCCTGCTTTCTCCCCATAACCTTTGATCCCATTCACCCCAAGTGCTATATCCAGCCGCCTTTTGAATACATTTTTTTTGTCAAATGAATGAGGATAGATTCTGGAACTAAAACAGTAAAATGCTGGAAAATCTCAGCAGGTCTGACAGCATCTGTGGAGGGAGGATAGAGCCAACGTTTCGAGCCTGGCTGACCCTTCATCAGAACTGTTTCAGATTCCAACATCCGCAGTATTTTGCGTTTGTGTTAGATTCTGGAACTATTGGACATGTGGGTGCAGTGAGGGGGGCGGGGCGGGGGGGGGGGGGGTGGTGGTGCAATGTGATTTATTTTTGTCAGTATTGCTCAGGTGTATTTGGGGACCTGTGTTCTTTTGTGTGCCGGTTGGGAGACAATTGCTCGCTTGGGTTTAGGGAGTGTCCCTCCCTCCTGCTTTTGTTTTTGTCTCTCACTTTCGACGCCTGTGAGCTGGTGATGTTCACACTCGGCAGGGTTGTTGACATCGGAGACTCTGAATGTATTTAATTCTGTGGCTGAGAGAAAGTGAGAGCTGGGACTGCAGCTGCGAGGCAGTGTCAGTCTCTGAGAGCTGCCCACAATGGAACACGGATCATTCAGAGTTGGGGCTGTGGGGGATCCAGTGGAAAAATCCTTGATCCAGGTTTAGTACCGCGTTGCTGTTCGAGATGGGGAATTAGGCAGAAAAGAATGAATCTCCCCTTCTTCCCAGGACGCCCGCGCCGCCTTCAGCTGATTAATGGGTTGTTATTGAGTGATTTATTAATTATTTTAAATTGCAATCAATGGAAGCAGTCAGCTTGTTAGAATTTAAACCCGTTTTAAAACACCTCTATCTAGCAAGGAGCTGAGATTTCTGATCAGGTCTTGACCCCTGGCCGGAGCTGAACCATTTCTGAGCAGAAAATCGCCAATTTATCCTTTCCCTAAAGAAATATTTAATTCGGGGATACAATAGATGTCATTTTTAACAGAATCTGGACTTATCCTTTTTAAACAAACCCTGTTGAGGTTGTAAGTAAACTGTTTTTTTAAAAAAAGTTTTATTTAACTTTTGAAATATTTAAAGGCTTTTTTTCCCAAAACAAATTGGGAATTATTTTGATTCTACTTCGATTAATTGTTCCCAACTCATCACTGTGTGAGTCCTCCTAACAATTCACCTTCGTGTTAAAAACATTGCATTTAATCGGTTTCACAATCTTTCTTCATATCCTGTAATATATGAATTGAAATCGAATTATAAATTCAGATTGGCCTTTAGATCTGGGTATTATTGATATAAAAACGAAGGGGATATCCGAAGATTTAAAAAGACTGCGTTTGATTCTGAACTTTCAGAACCCAGGCTAATGGACAGCGACTGAATCCGAACCCAGCCTCTTTATTCAGGTTTATTCGGAATTGCCCCATCCTTCCTTCCGTTTGAAATATACTTGGAGACAGAAAGGAATCAATTGGCCCCTTTTAGACATAACTTCAGCTTTAAACCAGGGCTCCGCTTCGCTCCAGCCCACTCCTGGAGCGCTGACTACAGTGAAGGTGCACCAAACGGCGAATCCCAACTTCCAGCCACTTCTCTCCCTGCCTCCCCCCTCTCCAAATCCACCTCACCGCCCCCCCCCCCCACTCCCTCCATGGAGCCGCTGAAATGTTCCGCTCTGGTCCGGGAAGGGGTAGGGACTGCCAAACCTCCCAAGCATCTATGGAGGCAACCGAGGACCCACATCAAGATCAAGCAGAGATTCTACTCGGACACCGAGAGGTACATGTACCACCGAGCTCTGGACAACTTTCAGACCCTGGAGAACGGCGGCAGACCCGGACTGAAGAAGCCGCGGATGTCCTGGCCCACCTCCTTCCATGGGTTCAGACGGTAAGCGGGGAAACGGGGAGCTCTGGAAATAAAATCCAAATGTGGAAACAAAAGTTTCATCCCTTAGAAAAAGACTCATTATCAGTGTGGAGTGTGTATATGTACATGCTGGGGGAAGGGAGAGAGTAGGTGGATGCTTGTGTGTGTGATTATCACACACTCCATTACATAAGAGATCAGATATCCACCTTTTATATTAAGAAAGTGAAGGGTTCCAGCTTTATGTTCCAAGGCGAGAGAGCTCTGCCCCTTTATCCAGTCTATCTCAAACCCCTTTGGACAGCTTCAACTCCTTTCCCTTGTCAGGGATACCTCTCACTGATGTTGTTGACCACACTCAATGACCCTCAGTGCAACAAGAGTGGTCTACAACAACATGGAGTAGACTTCTGAGTGTCCCATCAGGTTTAGACACTGCTTGTTTTATCATTGTTTAGCTATCTACACATTTTTTTGATAATGGATGGATTGGTGTGTAAATACTCTGTGGGGAGTGAGGGAACACATTTACTGGTGAGGGCAGCGTACAAAAATCGAATACTGGAGATGTGAAAAGGTGGTTGTTTGTCTTTTGGGATTATAAACCTTCCTTTAAGAGATTAAATGCGTGGGCAAAGTCCACGATGGGGTTGAATGTACATGAGCTGTAAAACAAGGCAACATGGTGGGTGAAATTGAGTGGGTGGAGTAGGTTTGATCCCATGAAAGGCCTTTTCTCTTACCATCTTTCCTTATGTTTAGTCATTCGAAATCAAGAATTCCTGTCAATCCTTCAAAGTTAACTTGGGAAGGTGAGGGGGTGAAAGATTTAAGGGCAGTGTCATTACAAATGGAATAACTCCAATGATGAGGCTGTCTTGGAGCCATTTTGATTGAATCACCTCATTGGAATTGGAGAGGGGGGTGGGATGATGACATTGATGGCGGATTAAAGCACCAGTTCCATTTTACATTGCCACAATTGGAAAATGACAGGATTCCTAATAATTTCCTGGTAACTTGACACTATTGGGGTTAATTCAAGCTGCTTTTATTGTTGAACTGTGAGCATGAAGCACTGGTGAAAAGCTCAGACTGAATCTTACCAATCCTGGTGGAACGGCTCAGGAAACCTCTTGAAATTCTCTTTCGCCTTCAGTTTGTTTCCTAAGTGGTGCCTGATTGCGCAGTTTAGTTTTATAAATGGAGTGTTTACAATTCATCCCTTCTCCCCCACAAAGTGGAAACATCTCTTTGTCTACCTTATCAAACCTCTTTGTAATTTTAAAGACCTCTATTAGATCACCCCTGAGCCTTCCTTTTTTTTCTACAGGGGAGTCTGTTTAGCTTTTCCTAACAAAAATATAGCCTCTTGTTTCTGTTATTTCCTTGTGAATTCTTTTCTGCACCTTCTCCGGTGCTTCTATGGTATTTTTGTAATATGGAGACTGGAACTGTGCAGGATGTTAATGCAACAACATAAAAATGCCCTACTTTCTCTGAATGGATTTTCTGGTTAAAACAGCACCCAGTGCTTTCTGAGCATTATCCTGATGGCGTATGCTATGTTGATAGTTTTATTTATTATTAAGATGGTGAGGTGCCAATTGTGCAGGATTCCACCAAACATAAATGGGGTAAGCGATAAAGCCAGAGAGATTAAAGCACTGCAGCAAACTGATGAGATTTGTCATTGTCATATCTAAAACACATTCAGCCTTACACATGCACCATTTCGGTCAGTGGATAGTCAATCCCACAGAGATGGTGGGAGCAGTTGTACTGATTCATTCCAAAACCAAACAGATTGGTTTCTTGCAGAAAATAACATTTTTTGATTTCAGTACATGAGTAATTTAAAACTTGGCACGTAGTAAGTGTACTTGGAAAGAACATACAACTTTAAACCTATGTTTCCAAAGTTCTTGTTGCTAAACTCTTCCAAAGAACAAAGAAAAGTACAGCACAGGAACAGGCCCTTCGACTTTCCAAGTCTGTGCCGATCATGATACCCCAACTAAACCTTAAAGAACCTTCTGCCCTTACTCGGTCCCTATCCCTCTATTCCCTCCCTATTCATGTACCATCCAGATGCCTCCTAAATGCTGCTAATGTGCCCGCTTCCACTACTTCCTCTGGCAGCACGTTCCAGGCACCCATGACTCTGCGTGAAAAACGTCCCCTGCACACCTCCTTTAAACTTTCCCCCTCTCATCCTGAACCTGTGCCCCCTTATATTTGAGATTTCCACCCTAGGAAAAAGCCTCTGACTATCCGCCCTGTCTATGCCTCTCATAAATTTTGTAGATCTCTATCAGATCCCCCCTCAATCTCCATCTTTCCAGTGAACGACAGAGGCTGAGGGGAGACCTGATAAAGGTCTTTCCTTGCTGCTGTACGCTAATTGATAGAGATTAATAATCATTGTTAATCAAAAACTCCATTAACGTTGTCTCATATGACTAACAGAATGGTAGAATGAGAACAAATGAACCATGGTCTTTGATTGTCGAACAATTTGTATGTTTCTTTTTTCAACTCCATTCCTAAAGCCCAGGACATCTTCAGGCATTTTACACTCAATGAAATGCAATGAAACATAGTCATTGTTGTAATGGAGAAAACACATCTCCTTTACATATGATATGTAAATCAATGAGACGCTTGGCCAGATGATCTTTTTTAGGTCTTTACTGAGAGACAATATTAACCAGGACTCCAGGGAGAATCTTCAATTAATGCAGTGGAATCTTTCACATCTACCTGAGAGAGCAGACACTGACTTGCTTAGACATCACATCTGAGAGTGCAGCGCTCCCTCTGTGTCAGCACCAGGAACCTCAGCCTAGATTATGTTCAATTTTTGCTTAAGAATATAAAAACTAGGAGCAGGAGTAGGCCATCTGGCCCCTCGAGCCTGCTCCACCATTCAATAAGACCATGGCTGATCTTTTCGTGGACTCAGCTCCACTTACCCGCCCGATACCATAACCCTTACTGTTCAAAAATCTATCTTTGTCTTAAAAACATTCAATGAGGTAGCCTCAACTGCTTCACTGGGCAGGGAATTCCACAGATTCACAACCCTTTGGGTGAAGAAGTTCCTCCTCAACTCAGTCCTAAATCTGCTCCCCCTTATTTTGAGGCTACGCCCCCTAGTTCTGGTTTCACCCGCCAGTGGAAACAACTTCCCTGCTCTATCTATTCCCTTCATAATTGTACATGTTTCTATAAGATTACCCCCTCATTCTTCTGAATTCCCATGAGTATAGTCCCAGTCTACTCAGTGTCTCCTCATAAGCCAACCCTCTCAACTCCGGAATCAACCTAGTGAATCTCCTCTGCACCCCCTCCAGTGCTTCTCGGCACTTTGGCTAAGGTCAAGTATGAGATCAGGTGTAATACCTGTTCTTGTCAGCTTGGATCTGGTATGTCCCTCGTCTGGGGACCATGAATTGAACTGGTTTTTGGAACCAGGAGATGGATTGCCCTGCCCACTCTGCACATTGGCTTTCTGAGAAAGAAATACATATTTTAAAAATACGTTCAGTTTTCTGAAATGCAACTTGAAACCTATGCCCACCCCAGGGAGTGCTACCCCACTGAACCAGGATTGACACGCCAAGTAACACTGACTTAGAATTCCCTCCCTCAGATGGAAAGAGTGAAGTTTGGAAAAGTATGAATTTGAGTGCAGTGAATCTGTATTTCAAATTGTTGAAGGTTGTGGGGGAAGGAAGACTGTGTAGGATGATTTATTTGCAGCCTTGGAGAAACAAGAGAGGAAAGTTAAGAGGGTTTCTCTGATTTGTGAATCAGAGCTATTGAATAGAGGGTTCAGAGTTGTGACCTCACTCTTGCATACTTAAATTAGCAACCTGTGTCCTCTCTAGTGTAATAACCCACCCTGGCCCACTCACTGCAATTACTGTAATTACAGATATGCAAATAAGATTCGGTTAGGATGACCAGAAATGAATTAAACTGACATCCCAGGTAAGAGCTGGGGGAAATCAAAGGGAAAAATTGCAATGAGTGTTATTTCAATGTATGGAATGCAGATTGTGGGAGAGACTTTTCTACATTGGCAAACTGGGGTTGTTGCTGTAATATGCCTAGAATTGATGTCAAATATACAGCACAGTAACAGGCCATTCAGCTCATCTGCTCCACAGAAACCTCCTCCCAGTTCTCTTCACCTCATCATATTCTTCAATTTTGTTCCCCCCCCCCCTCTGTGTTTAGCTCCTGTCTTCGTCAATATATCAATGCCATTTATCTCAACTGGTTATGGTAGCGAGTTCCACAGCCTCCCTTGGTAAACAGGTTTCTCATTAATTCCCCACTGGGTTTTGTTCGTGACTATCTTATATGTCCAATCCTATATCTTGAGTCATCCTCACAAGTGGAAATCTAGGACTGGATTTTCCTGGTCCTAAGGAGGTGGTCAGTATTGGAATGAAGCTAAAGTTGGAATGTCAGGTGTTGTGTTGGTTACCCAACGTGTTCCTATCTCTTTGTTGAACTCTTGGTGGCCAGCTGGAGGCCAGAAGTCAGTCTTAGCTGAGTTGTAGATTGATTCAGAGTGAAACATTACAAGTCTTCAGCTCTACTGCCTCTCCACTGTCAATAAATGTTTCTATATACACATTCAAGCCAATATCCAATCAATGTCCTCCATCTGTCTACACCTCATCTTACTTTATTTGTTAACACATCTGGGTGATCTTGTCAGAGGTGGGGGTCAATAGTAGTGGGGTATTTAGGTCCATTGGGGAGAACACTAATCATGTCACCTTGACCTTCCTGATAGTTTCAGGCACCCCACAAAGGCTGGAGCCTGAAATTGAAATAGAATTGCCTCCTAGTAATAGTTTGGAGCCATCAGTGCCTCCTGTCCATCTCCTCAGCACAGACCCTTTGGGATGTGTTGGGCACGGGTGCTGCTGCAAGCCATCCTGTGGAAGGATCTCCATGCCTCTCCCTTCTCGAAACCCCACATAATCTTTACCAGGGGGTGGTGGTGGGAGGGTTGGTGGGGGGATGGGAGTAATTCCAGAGGTGGTTTCTTGGTCTACTGTCTCCAGGAAGATGTGCAGCTTAGGTGGATTGGCCATGGTAAATGCACAGGGTTACGTGGAAAGGCTGGGGGGAGTGGGGGTCTGAGTGAGATGCTCTTTTAGAGAGTCGGTGCAGACGCAATGGGCTGACAGGCCTCCCTCTGCACTGTAGGGATTCGATCGTTTAAGATTACAAGTGATGACCTCTCATGACCACTTCTGGATTCCTGATTCTTAGTTGAGGCCAATGTTAAGATCATGACTCAATTGGGAAAATCACCTGTGTCACCCTTTCATCATCTTAACAGCCTCCATCAGTCCACCCCCACCTCTCCTCTTTTTCTAGAGAAAATATTGCTCAACTTCCTGTCCAAAGATCACAGTTGGCTTTTAATGTAACAGATAGCTCACTCAAAGCAAAACTACTCTCAGTTCTCCTTCCTACCCTCTGTGAGCGAAGTGCAGCTGCAAAAGCCATTCTGTTTACAGAAGCAGGTTATTCAGCCCATTGATTCCATCCTGGCTCTTTACTGGGAGCCGATAACTAATTCTACTGCCTGACTCTCCTCTTCCTCTGCCATGGCTCATTTTCCGCCTTCCAGTATTTATCCAACTTTCCCTTAACTCCAGCCCAATCCATCACGCAAGCCAGCCTCCCATCCATTGACTCTGTCTACACTTGCCGCTGCCTCAGCAAAACAGCCAGCATACTTAAGGACCCCACGCACCCCGGACATTCTCTCTTCTACCTTCTTCTGTCAGGAAAAAGATACAAAAGTCTGAGATCACGCACCAACCGACTCAAGAACAGCTTCTTCCCTGCTGCTGTCAGACTTCTGAATGGACTTACCTTGCATTAAGTTGATCTTTCTCTACACCCTAGCTATGACTGTAACACTACATTCTGCACTCTCTCACTTCCTTCTCTATGAACGGTATGTTTTGTCTGTATAGTGCCCACGAAACAATACTTTTCACTGCATGCTAATACATGTGACAATAAATCAAATCAAAAACTCACCCATTCCCTGTGGCAAAGCATTCCTTGTGTCAGCAGCTCTGTGACAAGAGGTTTCCTTAAACCCATTCTCTTTGTGTCAACTTTAAATTGGTGACCTCTTTGTTCCTGACCCCTGAACTCCAGAGCCAGCAGAAATAATCTTTTCCCGACTCTCACTATCAAAATACTTCATCGTTAAAATAAAACCTTCCACTAAATCTCTTCTTGGCCTTCCCTCTGCTCTAGTGAATATGGTCCTAATATCACAAGGTTCTCCTCATAATTATAGTTTCACACCATCTTGCCCAGGCTATGCTGCAAACTCTCTATGGCTTCAATGTGCTTCCTAAATGGAATACCAAATAATGCATACAATGCTCCAGCTGTGAACACGCCAATGCTTTAAAAAAAACCTCTTATTTGCTGTTGTACTTCATGCCCTACTTCCAAAACCCAAAATTCTACGGACATTTTCATTTTCTTGGAGTGTCCAAACGCGGGCAATTGGGACTAGCTTAGTGGTTTTAAAAAAAAAGGGTGGTATGGACAAGTTGGGTTGAAGGGTCTGTTTCCATGCTGTAAACCTCTATGACTCTATCCTGCAGTGCACTTGAATCAGTCGAAGGGTTAAAATGGTTTTCCGTCCTCCCTCACTCCAGGAAGGATTACCCTGTTGGGTGTGCTG
The DNA here is from genome assembly GCF_964213995.1 of Mustelus asterias. Taxonomy (NCBI): domain Eukaryota; kingdom Metazoa; phylum Chordata; class Chondrichthyes; order Carcharhiniformes; family Triakidae; genus Mustelus; species Mustelus asterias. The sequence continues at coordinate 41,396,033 of NC_135826.1, forward strand.
GATAGCTGGGTAGTTGGTCTCTTTGTGCTTTTCTCTAACGCATGCCTACAAGTTTTGTGATGGTCAGACTGTGATACCATCCAACTCCCCAACAATCTCTGCATTCTCTCTGGTGCTGAAATGTATAGTGTAGCCTCTGTCACCTCAATGGCCAGTCTTCATGTTTGATGCCAGTCAATGATTTCCTCAGCCTATTCGGAGGCATTGCTCATGGCTTGTCTGGTTGCCACATTACCAGAAGAATGCGGAGGCTTTGGAGTGGGTACAGAAAGGATTTACCAGAATGTTGCCTCGTATGGGGGCATTTTACAGATGCACCATAGAAAACATCCTTTCTGGTTGTATCACAGCTTGGTATGGCTCCTGCTCTGCCCAAGACCGCAAGGAACTACAAAAGATCATGAATGTAGCCCAGTCCATCATGCAAGCCAGTGTCCATTGACTCAGTCTACACTTCCCGCTGCCTCGGCAAAGCAGCCAGCGTAATTAAGGACCCCACGCACCCCGGACATTCTCTCTTCCACCTTCTTCCATTGGGAAAAAGGTACAAAAGTCTGAGGTCACATACCAACCGACTCAAGAACAGCTTCTTCCCTGCTGCCATCAGACTTTTGAATGGACTTGCCTTGCATTAAGTTGATCTTTCTCTACACCCTAGCTATGACAGTAACAATACATTCTGCACTCTCTCGCTTCCTTCTCTATGAACGGTATGCTTTGTCTGCATAGCGCGCAAGAAACAATACTTTTCACTATGTTAATACATGTGACAATAATAAATCAAATCATTAACTATGAGGAGAGGTTGGAGAAACTTGGTTTGTTCTCACTGGAACGATGGAGGTTGAGGGACGACCTGATAGAAGTCTACAAGATTATGAGAGGAATGGATAGAGCGGATAATCAGAAGCTTTATCCCAGGGTGGAAGAGTCAATTACTAGAGGACACAGGTTTAAGGTGTGAGGGGCAAGGTTTAAAGGAGATATACGAGGCAAGTTTTTTTACACAGAGCGTGGTGGGTACCTGGAACTCGCTGCTCGGGGAGGTAGTGGAAGCTGATACGATAGTGACTTTTAAGGGGCATCTGGGCAAATGCATGAAAAGGATGGGAATAGAGGGATATGGTCCCCGGAAGGGTAGGGGGTTTTAGTTCAGTCGGGCAGCATGGTTGGTGCAGGCTTGGAGAGCCAGACGGCCTGTTCCTGAGCTGTAATTTTCTTTGTTCTTTGTATCCAGTGTGACATACAAATATGCATTCACACCGACATTTATTCACCTGTTTTTTTTTCAGCCTCTATTCTGTGCAGTTCACGACTGGATTACACTTTCCAATTATGAATCTAGGTCCCATCATCCAATGCACATTAATTCAGATAGATATTACTGAATGCTCACACTGGCCTTTTTCTCCCTCTTGCTTTCCAGCTGTAATATGACGAAAAATACAGGGTGAAATATCTGCTTTTCATGCAGGTGGATTGATAGATTTAATTACAATATAAATCCATGCGTATTACCGGCAATTTTCTGACCCGGGGTTGCAGATTTGTAAGCACCTGCATCTAAATGACATTTACACCTCAAAACCAGATAAAATTTACGAGATTTGCAGATTTAGGACAGATCAGTTAGCAACAATCGCGATCATATTCCTGAGCCTCAGGAGGAATACCTTGGGAGAGCGGTTGAAGATTTAATGCCGTTCACATCGCCAAGTATTTGAACTAGAATTTTCTAGTGCAGAAGAGGCCATTCAGCTTACTGTGCTTTCAAACTGCATCCAATTATAGGCCCAGTCGCCTGCTTTTTTCCCCTTCCCCCTGAAATCTTTTTCCCTTCAAGTGATTTATCCATTTCCCCTTTGAAAGTTATTATTAACTTTTACAGATGCACCATAGAAAGCATTCTTTCTGGTTGTATCACAGCTTGGCTCCTGCTCTGCCCAAGACCGCAAGGAACTACAAAAGGTCATGAATGTAGCCCAATCCATCATGCAAACTAGCCTCCCATCCATTGACTCTGTCTAGACTTCCCGCTGCCTTGGCAAAGCAGCCATCATAATTAAGGTCCGCACGCATCCCGGACATTCTCTCTTCCACCTTCTTCTGTCGGGAAAAAGATACAAAAGTCTGAGGTCACGTACCAACCGACGCAAGAACAGCTTCTTCCCTGCTGCTGTCAGACTTTTGAATGGACCTACCTCGCATTAAGTTGATTTTTCTCTACACCCTAGCTATGATTGTAACACTACATTCTGCACTCTCTCGTTTCCTTCTCTATGAACAAAGAATAATACAGCACAGGAACAGGCCCTTCGGCCCTCCAAACCTGCACCGATCATGTGTTCCTAACTAGACCATCCGTTTGTATCCCTCTATTCCCAGTCTGTTCATGTGACTATCTAGATAAGTCTTAAATGATCCTAGCGTGTCTGCCTCAACCACCTTGCTTGGTAGTGCATTCCAGGCCCCCACCACCCTCTGTGTAAAATACGTCCCCGCATATCTGTATTGAACCTTGCCCCCCTTACTTTGAACTTGTGACCTCTTGTGTTTGTCATTTCTGACCTGGGAAAAAGCTTCCAACTGTTCATCCTATCTATGCCCTTCATAATTTTATAAACCTCTATTAGGTCGCCCCTCAACCTCCGTCTTTCCAGGGAGAACAACCCTAATTTACTCAATCTCACCTCATAGCTAATACCCTCCATACCAGGCAACATCCTGGTAAACCTTTTCTGCATTCTCTCCAAAGCCTCCACGCCCTTCTGGTAGTGTGGCAACCAGAACTGGATGCAGTATTCCAAATGTGGCCTAACCAACGTTCTATATAACTGCAACATCATATGCCAACTTTTATACTCTATGCCCCGTCCAATAAAGGCAAGCATGCCATATGCCTTCTTTACCACCTTTTCCACCTGTGCTGCCACCTTTAAGGATCTGTGGACTTGCACACCCAGATCCCTCTGTGTCTATACTCCTGATGGTTCTGCCATTTATTGTATAGCTCCCCCCTGCATTAGATCTACCAAAATGCATCACTTTGCATTTATCTGGATTAAATTCCATCTGCCATTTCTCTGCCCAATTTTCCAGCCTATCTATATCCTGCTGTATTCTCTGACAATGTTCATCACTATCCGCAACTCCAGCAATCTTTGTGTCGTCCGCAAACTTACTAATCAGACCAGCTACATCTTCTTCCAAATCATTTATATATATCACAAACAGCAGAGGTCCCAGTGCAGAGCCCTGCGGAACACCACTAGTCACAGACCTCCAATCAGAAAAAGACCCCTCCACTGCTACCCTCTGTCTTCTATGGCCAAGCCAGTTCTGTACCCATCTAGCTAGTTCACAGTATGCTTTGTCTGTATAGCGCGCAAGAAACAATACTTTTCACTGTATGTTAATACATGTGACAATAATAAATCAAATTTAAAAAAATATTGAATCCACTTCAGTCATCACAGTGCATCCTGGGTCACAACAGTTCACTGCATTAAAAAAAACTCCTCCTTTTTCCTCCTTTGCCAATTATCTAAAATCTGTGTCCTCTGCTTACTGACCCCCCCCCCCCCCCGCAACCCCACCGCCACACTCTGAATGGAAGCCATTTTTCCCCCTTGATACGATCCCCCTCGAGACCCAGAACGTTTAAAAAGAAATTGAAACTTCCCAGTTACTGATTGCAAAGGATGACATGACAAGATTATACATTTAAAAACTTTTACTGTAATAAATGAGTATACACTACTGACTAAACACTATCTTTGTAGGCAATTTATGTTTTAAGCTACAGAAATGGACGTTCACGTTTTATACCCACCACAGAATTACATTCATTGGAGCAAACAATACACAGTTGTTCCCAATTTCCAACAGGTTCACATATCCTCGTTTTGCCAAGTAGTTAGATGGCTGCAGGAAGCATCTCTTCGACTAGAGGCTGTGTATGGCCTGTCCCTGGCCGTGGTATTTTACAAAGCTAAGCAGCCTTTACTGCCTGCCGATCATACAGAACTGCTGTCTATCTCTGATATTCATTGATTTGAAGAGAAGCTTGTAACCTTGTCTCAAAAATAGCTTCCTCTGCACTCTTCCTCATGGCAATGAGAATCACATGGGCCTTGTACCTAGGTAGGAATGGTAATTAGCTATTCTTGAGAGCCCAATTATCATTCATCTTGGAACGAAATGGACAGTTTAATGCACAACTATTGACAACCGGACATTCTGAACACTTTTCTGGGAGTTTGGAGACTCAGTCTATCCACTGTTAGCACACAGGTTGCTGTCATTGTCTTCAAGCATCACCTTCTTCTCAGTGGAACAATCTAAGCTTTTCTTTGCTCTCTAACAATCAAACCACCCAGACGTACTGTCAGGCAATGGTCTAGTGGTATTATTGCTGGATGATTAATCCAGAAACTCAGCGAATGTTCTGGGGATCCAGGTTCGAATCCCGCCATGGCAGATGATGGAATTTGAATTCAATACAAAACATCTGGAATTAAGAATCGACTGATCACCATGAAACCATTGTCGGAAAAATCTATCTGGTTCACTAATATCCTTTAGGGAAGGAAATCTACCGTCCTTACCTGTTCTGGCTGACGTGTGTCTCCAGGGCCACAGCAATGTGGTTGACTCTCAACTGCCCTCTGAACAAGGGCATCTGGGAATGGACAATAAATGCTGGCCAAAAACTGCAGAATGCTCACATGATACCCTTCATTTTCCTTTAAATTTAAAGACACACTCCCAACAAAACAATCTTTAAAACCTCATCATTGTAACACTCTCTATTCCATAAAAAATCCTTAATAATTTTAAACACCTCCATTAAATCTCCCCTTTACCTCCTCTGCTCTAAGGAGAACAATCCCAGCTTCCCCCATCTCTTTGCATAACTGCAGTTCCTCATCTCTGGTCCCATTCTCATGCACTCTCTCGTATCCGTCTCAAAGTGCGGAGTGTAGAACTGGACCCGATACTCCAGCTGGGGCCAAACCAGTGATTTCCAAAGAATGAAACCTTAAGAAGCTTCACTTGTGTTTGACCATCTGTGGCCAGAAAGCAACAGCTGGGATGCTAACTGCAAACAGGATGCAGTAAGTGTGTGTGACTGTGTTACAATATGGTGTGAAAATGGGAGGATTCAGCTAATCCCAGCACAGTGTTGGTTGTATACAAGAGACTTTGATGTTTGCACTTGCAAAACAAATTAAGGAGACATCAGTTAGCAAACATGTTTTTTGTTTTATTTGCAAATACGCCATGATTAATCTCACCTCACCAAACTAATCATCAGTGCTCGGATAGCCTTAAAGCTCCTGGGTTTAGTCCCAGATGGTGTGTTTACCCACTGGAAAAATCTGAAATTAATTTTATTTATTGCTCTATTTAAACTTGATTTTTATACTTGGAGACATGAAGGGAAAAAGGGACTGTTTTAATTGAGTTTCTGTTCAAATTATTTCCCCAGAAAATCACAACTTCCCTCTCTGTAACATCCTAAAACATCTCAAGGTGCTTCAAGGAGCAAAGAAAATTTAACAGCAACCCGTACGAGAGATTGGGCGGCACGGGAGTTAACGGTGGTTAGTATTGCTGCCTCACAATGCCAGGGACCCGGGTTCAAGTCCAGCCTTGGGTCACTGTCTGCGTGGAGTTTGCACATTCTCCCCGTGTCTGCCTGGGTTTCCTCCAGGTGCTCCAGTTTCTTCCCATACTCCAAAGATGTGCGGGTTAGGTTGATTGGCCATGCTAGATTGACCCTAGCGACAGGGGGATTAGCAGGATAAATATGAGGGGTTATGGGAATAGGGCCGGGGTAGGATTGTGGTCGGTGAAGACTCGATGGGCTGAATGGCCTCCTTCTGCACTGTAGGGATTCTATGATAATTAAGACAGGTGACTGTTGTGAAGTTGGGTAGAGTCATTGTAGATTGGGAGGTAGGAAGTTAGAATTTGGTGTACTAAAATTGTAAAATGCTGGGGGTAGGGGGTGGGGGGGGTGGATTGCATGGTCCTGTTAAAAGATGCTGCTTTTTCTGTGTTTAGAGATTTAAAATACAAGTATACAGAGAACCCAGACTGAAACATTTATATCGAGAGGCCAAGCAGCAGTTTTTACCAAAACAAGAGGCTTTTGAATTTAGCCAATCAATTTGAATCAGGCACTTAGATACTAAAAACTTATTAAATTTAAATCTGATGGTTTTGACAACCTAGAACCAATCCTATTGTGGGAAATATTGAGATGTCATCACGGGTATGAAAGAAGGGGGCAGTGGGTCAAAGAGGTAGAGCAACTGCCACCTGCCAGAGCTCTCAACTCTCAACTCTGAGCTCTCGACTCTCTCTCGACAGAGAATCGCCGGCTATTATATCTTCATCTATGTCTTAGAGAAAGCACCATCTGGGTAGCAAAGGTACCAAAGAAGTCCCAGGCAGAAGAATCAACAGACAAAGCCCAGAATGTTCTGGAAGACACACAACCTGGTTGTAATTTAGAGAGTGACTAAATTCTATTCTTGTTAATGAGTGGGAAATGTATTTATTTGAACAGCATTCCATTAGAATCTTGTTTTATTCAGGAATAGTTAATAGTTAGAAGGGGTTTATTCGGTTTGTTAATAGTTTAGTTAATTTGCTCACTGTTAGTTAAGTTATGTTTTGAGTTTAGAGAGAGTGCAGGGATTTATTTTGTATTTAACTGCTAGGAGTTGCTGAAGAGCAGGTCACACCACTTCTCACACACTTTTAACAGATTATAGAGCGAGGTACTCCTCTTTGGGTGTTTTGGTGTTTGTTCTCAGAGAGGGAGTCAACCTCCGCTTTATAACAGTGGCCAAAAGCTTTATTAAGGAGGTAGGTTTTAAGAGGAAAGAGAGAAGTAGGGAAGGAATTGCAGAGCTTAGGGCCCTGACAGCTGAAGCATGGCCACCAATGATGGAGCGATGAAAAATGGGGGCATACAAGAGGCCAGAATTAGAGAGATGATGTGAAAGTAGGTGATCTGACTGATGGAGATGATACGGTGTGGGTCGCCAGTGTTGCAAATGGTTTGGTTCAGCCTGAAATAGTGGCGAGGGAGAGGGATGGAGTTGTGAACAGTGTCATAAGTTACTCACGGACAGCTCTGACTGCCTCTAAGTGTGTCACGCACTGGAGCTAATCTTGCCTCACTTTCCTTCGGGGGATTGACAAATCACGACAACTTCACTGAGGGCATCGAGTTGTGTGATTTGGATGTAATGCAACACATGTGTAGATGAAAGGCCAATCAGAATCCACCCGCGATGACTTATTAAATTGTTAGTTGAGCACTCGCGCTCAAGGCAACAATTGTTGACTAATTCTCCTGCATATTATTGATACCCACTGTGATTTTCCTTTTGATGTTATGCGAGATATACGTAGGTACTTAGTTGCATTAGCTCATGCCCAGAAACCCAGGCCTTTTGGGTTTTATTCTGTAAATTAGAAGGCTGCATTGAAATGACTATTTCACTTCTGTCCTTTTTCATATTGAGCACTGAATCACAAGGCATCTTGTTGCATTGTGAGGGCGATGATTGTGTGACAGGTCGGTTTGCCAGACATTGAGCCAACCATTCACAGAAATTGCAATAAAGCATTTGAACTGGAAGTGTGGTTTTGTTCTCACCATTTTCACGGGCCCAACAGCCAAGAATAACAGGGGGGTGAGGGGGGGGATGAGGGTTGTTTGGGCCCCCAACTTGCCTCCTGCAAACCCCTTTCCCCACCCACTGGCTGTTGCCACAGGATAAAGTGGAGGCTGAATTGATCAACGCTGGTGTGGGTACACACACACACACACGCACGCACGCACGTGCGCACACGCACATGCACGCACATGCACACACATGCACGTCCGGCAAGTGTCTGGAGACATTGTGACACCAGTATCCCTGTTGGGGGAAGATTTCCATATTTGTATCTTTGCACTGTCGCACCCAGGTGCGATAATAATTTTCAGTAGAATGTGCCAGAGAGGGTGACAGCAGGGATCGCTGAGGTTTTATACTAGAAGTAGATTTTTCAATGTTTTATTTTTCATAATTGGCTTCTGAGTCACTGGTGATTATGAGGCTTTCACCAGGCTTTCTTTCTGTTCTCTGCTGAGTCACATACTCCACAGAGAACTATAAGAGGATGGACGGCCCTGACTACAAGATACAGAGAGAGTGTTATCTTTCAATCTATAACGACAATGCACTCGCTAACCTGAGCCAGCGGTGAGAAACACAGTGTGAATTGTTTTTTTTTTAGCGTAAATCTTTGTTCTCCTCAAGGTGAGGTGATATAAAAGGTCAGATTAGAATATTTTCCATTCCATGCACTCAATCCCAGGACAGGTACAGCACGGGGTTAGATACAGAGTAAAGCTCCCTCTACACTGTCCCCATCAAACACACCCAGAACAGGTACAGCACGGGGTTAGATACAGAGTAAAGCTCCCTCTACACTGTCCCCTTCAAACACTCCCAGGACAGGTACAGCTGATGCACTATCAATTACGATATGAAGACTCCAGTGAGTGAGTGAAATTAACAGGCTTTTATACACAAAGAACAGGAGCACACCCTTGTAGCTGACCTGGCCTAGACTGAGGCGAGGAGGAGGAACCATCACCTTTATACCTCACTCTGGGTGGAAAGGGAGGAGTCTCAGGTGGAAGGGGAGGAGTCTCGGGCCAGGTGCAGCATGGGTGTGTCCAGGCATACACATGTAGTTACAGTGGTTCACCACAACAGCATGGGGTTAGATACGGAGTAAAGCTCACTCTACACTGTCCCCATCTAACACTCCCAGGACAGATACAGCGCGGGGTTAGATACAGAGTAAAGCTCCCTCCACACTGTCCCCATCAAACACTCCCAGGGCAGGTACAGCTCGGGGTTAGATAGAGTCCACATTGTCCCGTGAGACATAGGTACAACACTTCCTGTAAACATCACCATTTAGAAGGACAAGGATAGAAGACACGAGTGAATTTTCCCCACTGAGTGATGCAATGCAGGCAGCATTCGATCATTATCATGGGGTCGGAACCCTGGAACTCTCCTCTACCACATAGACTGCAACTGGAGAAGACTGATCCTCACCTTCTCAAGGGTCAACTAGACATCGGCAATACATGTTGGTCCTGCCATTGATGGCCAAAGCCTGAATCCTACAAAGTTACAGCAGGGTAAAGCTCCCTTTACATTACCATAACACAATATCTCAGCTATCCTGGTTAGATCTGCTAAAAACAATCCTTTTTAATTTGATTTATTATTGTCACATGTATTAACATACAGTGAAAAGTATTGTTTCTTGTGTGCTATACAGACAAAGCATACCGTTCATAGAGAAGGAAATGAGAGATTGCAGAATGTAGTGTTACAGTCATAACCCCGGATTGCAGATTAAGTGTTAATGGATAATGGAGTGCTCCTTCACTAACAGACTCCCAGACTTTTATTTATTTTTGTGGAGAGCAAATTTGGAAACTTAATTCAGGAGGATTTGAGTTACCGTGGCAACTGTTGTATTACAGCTGGCATTCAAACCCAACTTTGGGATTTGTTCCCAGGATATTGGCAAAGTTTCTGATTGTGGTATGGCTGTGTGCGCGATGTCTTCAGCGAGTGAGTGAACACCCAGACAGACTGATTTCTGACCGCTCGGGGAATCGAAGGGAGCGGGGAGCGGGCAGGAAGTTAGAGTTGTGGAAGAATGTCAGCCAGGATAACACCGAATGCTCGAGGAGCCTTAACGAACCACTCCAGCCCCTACTACTTGTGTTCTTATTCAGTCCAGTGTGTGTGTGGTTGACCATGTGACATTTGACCAGATGACATTTGATCACGTGACGTCTGGGCATGTGTAACCAAGAATGTGGCATTGATTGTGTGATTATTGCCCACTGTGGTGTGAGCTGCCTTTAGTTCAACACCTCAGCATTTTCAAAACCAAATAAAATATTGATTAAGGAGGCATTGAGACGCAGAAGGAAGCCAATTGCCCAGTGAGTCCATGAATTATAGGATAATTTATAAATCAAAGCATGTCTGGTGAACTGATTTCCTGATTATGTTTTTGTTTTTCTCGGCTGTGAGAGATCTTTCCACTGTTTTTGTTCTTACTCCCTGTTTTTCCCCTGGATTATCCATTTTTACTCTCTCTCTCTCTCTCTCTCTCTCTCCCCCCCCCCCCCCCCCCCCCCCCACCTTCTTTGGCCTGACCATACTGGCTCCAGCGCCCATGCAAAGAATAAAGAAAATTACAGCACCAGAACGGGCCCTTCGGCCCTCCAAGCCTGCACTGATCATGCTGCTCATCTGAACTAAAACCCCCTACCCTTCTGGGAACTATCTGGGAACAGTAGCACAGTGGTTAGCACTGCTGCTTCACCGCTCCAGGGACCTGGGTTCAAATCCCGGCTCGGGTCGCTGTCTGTGTGGAGTTTGCACATTCTCCCCGTGTCTGCGTGGGTTTCCTCCGGGTGCTCCGGTTTCCTCCCACAGTCCAAAGGTGTGCGGGCTAGGTTGATTGGCCATTCTAAATTGCCCCTTAGTGTCCCGGGATGCATAGGTTAGCGGGATTAGTGAGTAAATATGTAGGAATATGGGGATAGGGCCTGGGTGGGATTGTGGTCGGTGCAGACTCGATGGGCCGAATGGCCTCTTTCTGCACTGTAGGATTCTATGATTCTATGATCTCCCTCCTTTTCATGTATTTGCCCAGACGCCCCTTTAAAGTCACTGTCGTACCTGCTTCCACTACCCCCCCGGCAGCGAGTTCCTGGCACCCACCACCCTCTGTGTAAAAAAAAAACTTGCCTCGTACATCTCCTTCTAACCTTACCCCTCACACCTTAAACCTATGCCTCCTAGTAATTGACTCTACCTCCCTAGGAAAAAGCCTCTGACTATCCACTCTGCCCCTCGTAATCTTCGAGACGAGCTTTCTTTCTTTTTATTCATTCTTAGAATCTGGTCATTGTTGGCATTTATCGTGCATCTCTATTCGCCCTTCAGAGGTGGTGGTGAGTCCCCAAAGACCATGTGGCGAATGTGCTTCCATTTGCCTTGTTGTTATCTGGGATTGTCCACTTGCAGCGCAGTGCAGGCTTGGTAGGCCAAAGAGCCTCTTCCTGTGCTGTACTATTCTTTGCTCTGTGTTCTGGTCCCATGCTGTGAGGGAGGGAATTCCAGGATTTCTTTCTGTTTCTGCTGCTCTTGTCCCACTCCTGGAAATCTGGTCCTTCAAGTGAAATTACTTAGAATCACAGAATGGTTACCGCACAGAAGGAGGCCATTCAGCCCATTGTGTCTGTGCTGGCTCTTTACAAAAGTAATTCACCGGGTGCCACTCCTCAGTCTTTTCCCAGTAGCCCTGCACATTCTTCCTCCTCTTCAGATAATTCCCTTTCGAAAGCCTCACTTGAAGCTGCTGCTTCCTCACTCCAGGGTCATGCATTCCAGGCCCTCATCACTCGCTGGGTGAAAATGCTTTTCCCTCGGGTCACCAGACCTCCTTTTGCCAATTACGTGAAATCTGTGCTCTCTGATTCTTGATCCTTCCACCAATGGGAGCAATTTCTCCACAATAAACTTTCGAGTGAATCTAAATATCTGATCAATCCAGTCTCCTCTCGGCTTTCTATTCTCCCAGTCCCAATTTCTCCGATCTGTCCACATAACTAAAGTCCTTCATCCCAAGAACATTCTCGTGAATCTTTTCTGCACTCTGTAGAAAGGGTCGAGAGCTTGAAGTTTCTAGGTGTCCAGACCACCAACAACTTGTCCTGGTCCCCCCATGCTGACACTATAGTTAAGAAAGCCCACCAACGCCTCTACTTTCTCCAAAGACTAAGGAAATCTGGCACATCAGCTACGACTCTCGCCAACTTTTACAGATGCACCATAGAAAGCACCCTTTCTGGTTGTATCACAGCTTGGTTTAGCCCCTGCTCTGCCCAAGACCGCAAGGAACTACAAAAGGTTGTGAATGTAGCCCAATCCATCACGCAAACCAGCCTCCCATCCATTGACCCAGTTGACACTTCCCGCTGCCTCAACAAAGCAGCCAGCATAATTAAGGACCCCACACACCCCAGACATTCTCTCTTCCGTCGGGGAAAAAGATACAAAATTCTGAGGTCACATACCAACTGACTCAAGAACAGCTTCTTCCCTGCTGCTGTCAGACATTTAAATGGACTTACCTTGCATTAAGTTGATCTTTCTCTACACCCTGGCTATGACTGTAACACTACATTCTGCACTCTCTTGTTTCCTTCTCAATGAACGGTATGCTTTGTCTGTATAGCGCACAAGAAACAATACTTTTCACTATGTTAATACATGTTATTTGTCATTTATATTAATGATTTGGATGAGAATATAGGAGGCATGGTTAGTAAGTTTGCAGATGACGTAGTGTACAGTGAAGAAAGTTATCTCCAATTGCAACGGGATCTTGATCAATTGGGCCAGTGTGCTGACGAATGGCAGATGGAGTTTAATTTAGATAAATGCGATGTGATGCATTTTGATAGATTGAACCAGGGCAGGATTTACTCAGTTAATGGTAGGGCATTGGGGAGAGTTACAGAACAAAGAGATCTAGGGGTACATGTTCATAGCTCCTTGAAAGTGGAGTCACAGGTGGACAGATCACCTGTGACTCCCTACAGATCAGCCATGATCTTGTTGAATGGCGGGGCAGGCTCGAAGGGCCAGTTGGCCTACTCCTGCTCCTATTTCTTATGTTCTTATGACAGAGTGGTGAAGAAGGCATTCAGCATGCTTGGTTTCATTGATCAGAACATTGAATACAGGAGTTGGGACATCTTGTTGAAGTTGTACAAGACATCGGTAAGGCCACACTTGGAATACTGTGTACAGTTCTGGTCACCCTATTATAGAAGGGATATTATTAAACTAGAAAGAGTGCAGAAGAGGTTTACTAGGATGCTACTGGGACTTGATGGATTGAGTTATAAGGACAGGCTAGATAGACTGGGACTCTTTTCTCTGGGGCGTAGGAGGCTGAGGGGTGATCTTATAGAGGTCTATAAAATAATGAGGGGCACAGATCAGCAAGTCAGTCAATATCTTTTCCCGAAGGTAGGGGAGTCTAAAACTAGAGGGCATAGGTTTAAGGTGAGAGGGGAGAGACACAAAAGTGTTCAGAGGGGCAATTTTTTCACAGAGGGTGGTGAGTGTCTGGAACAAGCTGCCAGAAGTAGTGGTCGAGGCGGGTACAGTTTTGTCTTTTAAAAAGCATTTAGATAGTTACATGGGTACGATGGGTATCGAGGGATATGGGCCAAATACAGGCAATTGGGACTAGCTTAGGGGGCTTAGCGGCATGGACAAGTTGGGCTGAAGGGCCTGTTTCCATGCTGTAAACCTCTGACTCTCTGTGACAATAATAAATCAAATCAAAAACCTCCACATCCTTTCTAAAGTATGGTGCCCATAACTGGACACAATGCTGCAACTGGGGTAGAACCAGTGTTTTATGCAGGTTTTACATAACCTTGTTTTTGAAATCCATATCCCTATTGATAAAGCTTCTTGATATAAGCTCAAAGAACTCCCTTTCTCAATCTATCTCCAGCTTTGTTTGAGTGCAAACACTCTCAATGGTATTGATGCTAGGCTGAGTTCTCTTCTAATTTTGCTCTCTTGTTACTCCAGAGCGTGGTTAGCACTACTGCCTCACAGCGCCAGGGACCTGGGTTCGATTCCCAGCTTGGGTGACTGTGTGGAGTCTGCACTTTCTCCCTGTGCCTGCATGGGTTTCCTCCGGGTGCTCCAGTTTCCTCATACAGTCTGAAAGATGTGTGGGTTAGGTTGATTGGCCATGCTAAATTGACCCAAGCGTTGGGGGATTGGTGGGGTAAATGTGTGGGGATGCGGGAATAGGGCCTGATTGGGATTATGTTCGGTACAGACTCGATGGACTGAATGGCTCCTTCTGTACTGTATGGATTCTATGAACATCGCAATATTCCAGCTGATCCAACATTCTTATTGCGTTGAAATTGAGAATCATCCCGATTCCTCCAACTCTAAATCATACTTCCCAGGACTTCTAAAAGAACACCATCCTTTCCCTCCGTCACCTTCCTGCAATTTAGAATTCCTATAGTGCAGAAGGAGGCCATTCAGCCCATGTAGTCTGCACTGACTCTCCAACAGAGCATCTTACCCAGACCCTATCCCCGTAAATCCACATATTTACCCCACTAATCCACTTAACCTACACATCTTGGTACAGTAAGGGACAATTTAGCATGGCCAATCCCCCTAACCTACACATCTTGGGACACTAAAGGGCAATTTAACATGGCCAATATGCCTAACCTGCACATCTTTGAAGTGTGGGAGGAAACCAGAGCACTCGGACAAAACCCACACAGACACGGGGAGAATGTGCACAGACAGACACCCGAGGCTGGAATTGAACCTGGGTCCTTGGCGCTGTGAGGCAGCAATGCTAACCACTGTGCCACCTTTAGTGCCAACGTGCTATCCTAAAAGTGCTGAAAAGTACTTTCTTGATTGTAAAGCTCTCAAGCGAATCCTAAAGTGCTTCAGAAACGTGATGTCAATCCTGCTTTCTCGCTCCTTGGGCTTTTTAAAGGTGAGGCTTTGTCCTGTTTCTATTTGCCTCGTTGTTATCTGGGATTATCCGCTTGCAGCGATGAAGGATGGGCTGAAGGAGAGACATTCCAGATGTTATGGAAAATTGGAAGCCTCTTGCTTCTCAGACAGCAGAGCAGTGGGGTTAGAGACACTCAACTCTCGCTTAATGCAGCTGAAACACACTGTTGCTCAGCAACCATAAAAATAGCCGTAAGTGTACAGCTTTTTATAAATCTGTGCTTATGATTGATCTATTGGTTGGAGTAGTTCAGCGGGTGACAGTTCTGCCACTGAGTCAAGCCAGGCGTGACATGACAGGCAGATTCCTGCCTCATACCGAGTTACTGGAAATCAATTAAAGAAGCCCTTCTTTTACTTAACAACACGTGAATTAGGAGAAGCAAAGAACCATTCGGCCCCTCGAGTCTGCCCTGCCATTCAATAAGATCATAGTATCCCTACAGTGCACAAGGAGGCCATTCAGCCCATCGAGTCTGCACCAACCACAATCCCACCCAGACCCTATTCCCATAACCCCACATATTTACCCTGCTCATCCCCCTGACAGTAGGGTCAATTTAGCACGGCCAATCAACCTAACCTGCACAACTTTGGGCCCAGATTTTCCAGCGCTGGCTGTGGTTGTAAGACTGTCGCCAGATGGACCCGCAATCTCCCACAACCGGCTGGTATGCCCATCACCCGCCTCAGTGGCTGCCCTGCTAGCTGGCTGTACAGTGGAATGGTCACCCCTTCATGGTGACGACATTGTCACTGTGGCTCACTTTGTATCAATGAATTTTGCCAAAGCTCTTTCGTGGCAGTTGGACATGCCCGCTATCTCTTTCTGCACCACCCATTGGCAAATCCCACCTCTGACGGTGAAGGTGCTGATCGATCTCTCCATGATAGAAATTCTCCTATTGGAGCTTCTTCACCATCTTTAATTAGTCAGGGTTCCAGGGGGCAGCCATTGAGTTGATACCTCCTCAAACTGTCCCCAGAATCCCAGCTGGTTGGCTCCCGATGGTCTGTTCATACCGATGATGGGATTAACATCCACATACAAAAATCCATAGACTCTGTTTCCGACTGGATAGTTCCTGACTGTCAAACAGCCTCCAATATTTTAATAGTTCTTAAAGAAAAGTGTTCAAAGAGTTTTGAAACCTCCCTCCTGATTCTTCTTCTTGTCTTGGAGATTAGTTTTTAATTCCTGGTGACTCCAGCCAACCCTGGAGGGTTTTAGCCAAAGCCGCGCAACCACCCCCCCCCCCCACCCCCCCCCCCCCCCCCCCCCCCTCCAGTTTATCAATCCTTCTCCCCATGATTGGTGCTCGGGTCTCAGCCGACATTTCTATTGCTCTGCGCCAGAGAGTAAAGTGACCAACTTCTCTTTGTTTATCTCTGTTCAACATATTGCAAAGGTGACTGCGCAGAAACTAATCTGAAATAACCTCCTGATACGCACTTCCCAGCTCTCGAGCGGCAGCCAGGATTGTTAACTCTTTGCAGGAGAAATAACTCGCATTTATATTTTTAAGGCAAGGATAGATAAATTTTTGAACAGTAAAGGAATTAAGGGTTATGGTGAGCGGGCGGGTAAGTGGAGCTGAGTCCACAAAAAGATCAGCCATGATCTTATTGAATGGCGGAGCAGGCTCGAGGGGCCAGATGGCCTACTCCTGCTCCTAGTTCTTGTGTTCTTTATATCGTGCCTTTAACAAACTCAGGATGTCCCATGGTGCATTACAGGGAAATGACGTGTTGTCAGTGCTGTCTTGCAGGAAGTACAGCAGCCAATCTGAGCACAGTAAGATCCCACAAACAGCAGTGTGAAAGTGAACAGATAATCGGTTTTGTTTTAGTGCTGAGGGATAAATATTGATGAGGATGTGGAGGAGAGCTCTCCAGATCTCCCTCAAATTGTGACCAAGAGATCTCCGTCTCCACCTCAGCGGGAATTCGAGACCTTGGTTTAAGGTCTCATTGGAAAGACCACGGTGCACAATTGATTCTCCCTCCCACCATGAGAATCATCAGTGTCTCTGTAGAATTGATGATCCCTTCAGCGGGAGGGGAGGGGCATCTCATCAAAGACCCTTTACCCTGTAAAGTCAATAGTGGCATCACTTCCATTGCCTCTTAAGGCTTCTAAGCTTCCCTCTGTTACTCCCGTACCTAACTCTCAGCCAACATAATTAGTAACGGTGCCACAGTGGTTAGCACTGCTGCCTCACAGCGCCAGGGACCAGGTTTGATTCCCTTCTTGGGTCACTGTCTGTGTGGAATTTGCACATTCTCTCCGTTTCTGCGTGGGTTTCCTCCGGGTGCACCGGTTTCCTCCCACAGTCCAAAGATGTGCGGGTTAGATGGATTGGCCATGGTAAATTGTCCCTTGGTGTCAGGGGAACTAGCTAGGGTAAATGCATGAGGTTATGGGGATAGGGCCTGGATGGGATTGTGGTCGGTGCAGTCTCGATGGGCCAAATGGCCTCCTTCTGTACTGTAGGGATTCTATGAATAGCATAGCATATGATGCATGGATGCAAGATGTGTCTCAGAGCAGAACAGAAGATAAGAGGCGGAAGAAGGAGGATCTCTTGAATTCTAAAGGTTCATTCGAGTGGAGAGTCTGGAGCTCAATCAAGGCAAATGGAGCCAAGTAGGGTCATAGATGCTGAGGTACGAGTTAGTCATGATCTAACTGAATGGTGCCATATGATAAGGGGCTGAATGGTCTCCTCCTGTTCTGTGTAAGAGACGTGCATGGACCCCAAGGTCTAACGGGAAGGCTCACTCACCACCTAAGCTCATGTGTTAAACAGTGGCCACTTTGGGGTGAGTCTGGAAGACAGTGGGGTCTCCTGGACTGCAGCCACAGCTGGTAGTTTGCTGCCTTTGGGACTGGATGGGAGAAAATGGGAATGGATCCAACCTGATCAGACCCGGGGAGCAGAAACCGATAAGATAGGGATGGGGGGGAGGAGTAAAGAGCAAACACATCACGTGTTCCCTCCTGATGTGTGTGGGAGTGAAAGTCCTTGGATGTCAATACAGGAACAGACAAAGTTTCTGTTGTGTGTGGGCTGGAGTACTGACGTTATCGCAGTGCAGACTATAAGTGCTTCCCTGCCATGTGTGGGTGTACAAGGCTTTATGCAGAAGTGTGTATGTGAGCATAATATATATGTACACATCGGATCCTCAATAAGGTGCCGCACAAGAGGTTGTTACAAAAATTAGGACTCATGGGATTGGGAGTAATATATCAGCACCGACTGAGGATTGTTTAATGGACGGAATTCACAGAGTAGGAATAAACGGGTCCTTTTTGGGGTTGGCAGGCTGTAACTAGTGGGGCGCAGCAAGGATCACTGCTCGAGTCTCAGCGATTTACAATTTATTTCAATCACTTAGACGAGGGAATGAAATACAAGTTTTCCTAATTTTATGTCAACATGAAACAAAATGTGGGGAAAAACACAAGCAGATTTAGCCCAGGGTAAATGAAAGGGAACACCTGCCCCATCCTGCCCCAAAATGCTCTGAGGACCCGGGTTCGAATCCCACCACGGCAGATGGTGGACTTTGAACTCAATAGAAAATATCTGGAATTAAGAATCTACTGATGACCATGAAACCATTGTTGATTGTCGGAAAAATCCATCTGGTTCACCAATGTCCTTTAGGGAAGGAAATCTGCCATCCTTACCCTGGTCTGGCCTGCATGTGACTCCAGAGCCACAGCAATGTGGTTGACTCTCAACTGCCCTCAGGCAACTAGAGATGGGCAATAAATGCTGGCCATCCAGCGATGTCCCACGAGTGGAAGCAGATACGAAAGTGAATTTTTAAGGGACGTCTTGACAAATACATGAATAGGATGGGAATAGAAGGATATGGTCCCTGGAAGGGTAGGGGGTTTGAATTCAGTCGGGTATGGTTGGTGCAGGCTTGGAGGGCCGAAGGGCCTGTTCCTATGCTATAATGTTCTTTGTTCCTTGTTCTTTGAATGAATTTTTACAAAGTGTCTGAAAAACTCTTAATCTCGGTCTGAATATACTCAATGACAGAGTGTCCACAACTCTCTGAGGTAGAGAATTCCAAAGATTCACAATGAAGAAATTTTTCCTCTCACCAGAAACCAAAGTGGCCGACCCTTTATCCTGTGTCCCTGTGTTTTGACTCTTCAGCCAGGGGGAGATCTACCCTATCAGGTTCTCTTATTAAAAGAAATATATAGTTTTTTCGCTGAGATCATCCCTCATTCTTCTAAACTCCAGAAAGCATAAGCCCCACTATAATCAATCTCTCCCCATAGGAATGCTTTCTCTTCCCTGGAGTCAGGCTAGTAAACCTTTGTTGCATCAGCTATGAAGCATGGATGTCTTTCCTTGGGTATGGAGACTAACACTGTACACTATTGTCCAGGTATAGTTTCACCAAAATCCTGCATAATTGCTGTCACATTTCCTTACTCCTTTTCTCCAATCCATTTGCAATGACGGCCAACATGCCATTGCCATTCCTAATTGTTGTTGTTCACACATGTTAACTTCATGTGCAAGGACACCCAAATCTCTCTGCTGTTTAATTAGTCAGGAGCCGGGATATTCAGGCCCTCCACACCGCAGAGTCAACGGGCCTTTGGCTGGTCATCAAATTTTCTATCCCACCTGTGATGAGGACTGGAAAATCCTGGCCTAGGGTTCCAAGGATGGGATTCCAGCACCCCCCCCCCCAACCTCCCACCAAACATGTTCCAGTAGCAGAGTGAGCTTCCCATTGGCTGCCAGTGGGATCTTCCAGTCCCAGCCAAAGTCTATCACCCGTCCCACCGCCGGGGAACCCGCCCAAGGAGGTCGTCTTCAGCGGGGCTGAAAGATCCCACCGACAGGAAGGGTGGAAAATCCCGCCCGAAGACTTAACGGTACAGAAGAAGGCCATTTGGCCCTTCAAGTCAATGCCAGCTCTCAGTAGAACAATCCGTTCAGTCCCATTTCCTTGCTGTATCTTCCTATCCCTGTTTATTTCACTCGAGCACCAATCCAATTTCCTTTTGGAATCATTGAATGTCTCTGCTTCCATTACCCTCCTGGGCACAAAATGCCAGGTCATCGCCACGTGATTTTTTAAAAAAGAAAAGTCCTTTTTACATTCCCATCTTGTTTAAAAAAAACCTGTGCCCCCATCATCGTACCATGAGCTAATGGCAACAGCTTTTCTTTATCTCTCCTGTCATCATCTTAGCTTTGGAGAGGGTTCAGAAAAGGTTTACCCGGTCTTTGCCTTGATTTGGAGGGTATTAGCTATGAGGAAAGATTGGACAAACTTGGGCAACCCGATAGAAGTTTACAAAATTATGAGGCATGGATAGAACGGTTAGTCGGAGTATTTTTCCCAGGATAGAAATGTCACTTACTAGGGGACAGAGGTTTAAGGTAAAAGGGGGAAAGTTTATAGGAGATGTGATCGGCAAGTTTTTTACAGAGGGTGGTAAGTGCTTGGAATGCGCTGCTGGAGGAGGTGGTAGAAGCAGATACAATAGCAATGTTTAAAAGGCATCTTGACAGATACATGAATAGGCGGCACGGTGGCACAATGGTTAGCACTGCTGCCTCACACGCCAGAGACCCGGGTTCGATTCCCAGCTTGGATCACTGTCTGTGTGGAGTTTGCATGTTCTCTCTGTGTCTGAGTGGGTTTCCTCCGGGTGCTCCGGTTTCCTCCCACAGTCTGAAAGACGTGCTGCTTAGGTGCATTGGCCATGCTAAATTCCCCCTCAGTGTACCTGAACAGGCGCCGGAGTGTTGCGACCAGGGGATTTTCACAGTAACTTCATTGCCGTGTTAATGTAAGCCTACTTATGACACTAATAAATAAACTTAAAACAGGCAGGAAATAGAGGGATACGAACCGCGTAGAGGCAAAAGGCCTTTAGTTTAGAAAGCTGTTCCTGTGCTGTACTGTTCTTTGTGATACATCTCGATCAAATCTCCCCTCAACTGCAAGGAGAACAATCCCAGCTTCTCCAACCCAACCTTGTTGCTAAACCATGCCCCCAGCCCCCTCCCCGCCTATCTCTGAAACCATTCTGGTAAATCTCCCTCCACACCGTCTTGGATCCTCACCTCCGTCCTAAATTGTGGCGACGAGAACTGAATACAGTACTCTAGTTGTGGCCTAACCAGCATTTTATAAAGGTTTAGTATAACTTTCCTGCTTTCTGTATTTCTTTCTGCACTTAAAAATATATCAACGCCATCAAAAGGTTATTTCTTGTTTGATTGGAGGATATCCTTTTATTAATTTGTCCAGCTGTAGAGAAACCATTTACGAAGCAGTTGGGATTTACTCGAGGGTAATTGGTGAAGCTTCTTTTACTGGTCGTCGAGTTTCCGGGATTGGCCTGGAGTCTCCGGGAATTAAAGATTAATCTCCTGCTGGGACCAACACCCGGGGAGAAGAAGCATCAAAAATAAAGTGTGCTTTTTGTCATACTTTGTAAACACTTGTTTATGAGTTATTGGAGGGTTTTTTGAAAGGTTGGTTTCTTTTAATGGGACTGGGGTGTTAAAAGCAGGAGGTCTAATGTTAAAACTTTCAGACAGTCCAATCAGAATTGGAGACCTTTGTCTGCATTGCTGGTGCCTCAGTGAGTGGTTGGGAGTGAGAGAGTGACAGTGAGGAAGGAAACATATTGAGATCACCGGAAGGACATTTCCTGTGTTTCAAACTATCTGATGAGCCCCCAGAATAGATTGCTGTTTTTCATGGTATAATTCATTGTTGCAAAAGTCAGGGCAGTTGTCTAACAATGCAACGTAGGTCGTGTCAGTCACAAGTTATTATGATACCGTCAAATGCTGGTTCAGAAAGCCAACTTTGTACTAACTTTCCCCTATTAATTTTCACGCATGTGCGCACGCCCCCGCATGTGTGCGGGCGCCTGCGTGTGTGTGTGTGGGTTAATTTGTGTCTGCATGTCTGTGTATCCCTGCCAGCGGGATCTTTCCATCACTTGTCTTTCAGTCTTTTATGGAATCATAGAATCCCTACAGTGCAGAAGGAGGCCATTCGGCCCATCGAGTCTGCCTTGACCACAATCCCACCCAGGCCCTATTCCCATAACCTCACATATTTACCCTGCCAATCTCCTGACACTAGGGTCAATTTAGCATGGGCAATCGACCCAACCTGCACATCTTTGGACTGAGGAGACTTTAAACAAAAGCCTTTCCAGTGGATGTGAACATTCCACAGCCGCTATGGGAGAGTTTCCTCCGCCGTGACCAATACTTATCCCTCAGTCAACAAAGCAGGAAGCACAGATTATCTGCTCAGTATCACATTGCTGTTTGTGGGAGCTTGCTGTGTCCTGTTTCCTACATTACAACAGTATCAACACTTCAGGCGTACGTCATTGGCTGTAAAGCACTCTGGGATAGCCTGAGGATGTGACAGGCGCTATAGAATTACAAGTTGTTATTACCAAAAGTATCAGCAACTTCGAGAGAGGCTGAGAGAAACTCCTCTGAGTGGAAATAAGTTCCTGTTTAGGCACGAGGTCCAGAATCTGGAGAAGCTGGGATTGTTCTTCTGAAAGCAGAGATGGTTAAGAGGAGATTTAAAAGAGATGTTGATAGAGTAAATAAGGAGAAACTGTTTCCTGTGGCAGGAGGTTGATTAACTGGAGGGGCAAAAGATTTAAAGTGAAGGCCAGTGGTGAAATGAGAAAACATTATCTAAACACGGTGTGTTGTGACCTGGATGTGGATTACAAACTAATGTTTAACAGGGATTGGTTATATACATGAAGAGAACTGGGGAAGCAGGGGCATAGTGGTATTATCACTGGACTTGTAATCCAGAGAGCCAGGGTAATGCTCTGGGGACCTGGATTCAAATCCCACCACAGCAGATGGTGAAATTCGAATTCAATAAAATCTGGAATTAAAAGTCTAATGATTTGATTAATCATTGTCACATGGATTAGTGTACAGTGAAAAGTATTGTTTTTTGCGCAAACAGACAAGGCATACCATTCATTGAGGAGGAAAGGAGAGGGTGCAGAATAAGAACATAAGAACATAAGAAATAGGAGCAGGAGTAGGCCATCTGGCCCTTCGAGCCTGCCCCGCCATTCAACAAGATCATGGCTGATCTGAAGCGAATCAGTTCCACTTACCCGCCTGCTCCCCATATCCCCTAATTCCCTTATCGATCAGAAAACTATCTACCCGTGATTTAAACATATTCAACAAGGAAGCCTCCACCACTTCAATGGGCAGAGAATTCCAGAGATTCACTACCCTCTGAGAGAAGAAGTTCCCCCTCAACCCTGTTCTGAACCGGCCCCCCCTTATTTTGAGGCTGTGCCCTCTAGTTCTGGTTTCCCTTCTAAGTGGAAAGAATCTCTCCACCTCTACCCTATCCAGCCCCTTCATTATCTTATATGTCTCTATAAGATCACCCCTCATCCTTCTAAACTCCAACGAGTACAGACCCAATCTGTTTAATCTCTCCTCATAAGCTACACCCCTCATCTCCGGTATCAACCTGGTGAACCTTCTCTGCACTCCCTCCAAGGCCAATATATCCTTTCGCAAATAAGGGGACCAAAACTGCACACAGTACTCCAGTTGCGGCCTCACCAGTGCCTTGTACAGTTGCAGCAAGACCTCCCTGCTTTTATATTCTATCCCCCTCGCGATAAAGGCCAACATTCCATTCGCCTTCTTGATCACCTGCTGCACCTGCAGACTGAGTTTTTGCGATTCGTGCACAAGGACCCCCAGGTCCCTCTGCACAGTCGCACGATGTAATTTTTCTCCATTTAAATAATACTCCAATTTACTATTATTTCTTCCAAAGTGGATAACCTCACATTTGCTAACGTTATATTCCATCTGCCAGATCCTCGCCCACTCGCTCAGCCTATCCAAATCTCTCTGCAGACTTTCCGCGTCCTCCACGCAATTCGCTTTCCCACTCACCTTCGTGTCATCAGCAAACTTGAATACCCTACATTCAGTCCCCTCCTCCAGATCATCTATGTAAATGGTAAACAATTGAGGCCTCAGCACCGATCCCTGCGGCACGCCACTGGTCACCAACTGCCAACCAGAAAATGTAGTGCTACAGTCATAGTTAGGGTGTAGAGAAGGATCAACTTAGTGTGAGGTAGATCCATTCAAAGGTCTGATGGCAACAGAGAAGAAGCTGTTCTTGAGTCGGTTGGTACATGACCTCAGGCTTTTGTACCTTTTTCTCAACGGAAGAAGGTGGAAGAGAGAATGTCTGGGGTGCGTAGGGTCCTTAATTATGCTGGCTGCTTTGACTGTCTACACTTCCCGCTGCCTAGTCAATGGATGGGAAGCTGGTTTACATGATGGACTGAGCTTCGTTCATGACCCTTTGTAGTTTTTTGCAGTCTAAACCATTGTCGATTGTTGTAAAAACCCATCTGGTTCACTAATGTCCTTTCGGGAAGGAAATCTGTCATCCTTACCTGGTCTGGCCTATATGTGACTCCAGAGGTGGGCAATAATTGCTGGCCCAGCCAGTGACACCCACATCCCATGAATGAATAAAAAATAATTGAGAGGATGAAAGAGCAAGGGAGTGGGATTAATTGGAGAACTCTTACCAAAGCACAGGTAGGGTGGGCCAAATGGACTCTTTTTTACGCTTGATTATTCTCCTGTCGAACGATTTCTATTTAGATCACCTGATGCAGTTAAAGTCAGCGTCTGGAGCCAGAGATTATCCACCTGAGGCGGCTTTCACCAAACACACAAACTGTTCCATCTGATCTGGTTTCATCATTGCCCTGAACTGAATTGGGATCGTGCGGGGAGGGGGATCGAGGGTGGCAATCAGCCGGTGGAGGGGGGGGGGGGGGCGGTTTGAGGGGGGCAGCAATTAGCCTGGGTAGTGCACGGTGATATCCAGGGAGGGGGTGATCGGTGGTGGGGGGGAGGGTTCAATGTCCGGCAGGGTAATTATTGGTGGGAGTGGGGGGGGGGGGGGGGGGGGCGGGCATGTCCAGGGAGGTGATCGGCAGGGGAGGGGGGGGGTGACGTGATGATGTCTGGGGTGGGTGGGGTGGCTTGGCAGATCTTCCAGTGCTGGAAAATTGGGGCCCCTGCGCAATGGCGCCCCTAGAGTTCAGCAGCCGGCTTCCTGGTTAGGCCCCAACCACTCCCCTACTGACGAGAATCACATTTTGCCTTTTCTTTCCAAGTGCTGAATGATTGTGACTGGGAGCTCGCCTATAAAACGGGTACGATTCTTTCACGCTTGTCCGGCATGTTTTTGGTAAGATCGCCCCCACAATGTTTTGACCTCAACTACTCCCTGTGGTAGCGAATTCCACAGGCTGACCACTCTCTGGGTAAAGAAATGCCTCCTCATCTCTGTCCTAAGCTGTCTACCCTGTATCCTCAGACTATGACCTCCCTGGTTCTGGAACCCCCCTCACCCCCCCCAACACTCTTATACGTGGTGTCTCCACACTGCACTGATCACCTTTCCTTTGTCGACTTCCCATTTTACTTTGACCCTCGTCATTGCTTTTGGGGATTATTCGAACCACAGCCTGGGCATTTGATTCACAAAATAAAACTGGGTGGAGGATTCTCTGAAACTAACACGTTGCGTAACTGGCATTTAGTATTTGCACAGCAGGTGAAGCATCACCAGGGAACAGACAGGTGGAGAGAAGAGCAAAGTCCGAGGGGCGCGTGCTTGCAATGTTTCGGAGAGCTTGAAGGTTGTCAGGGTGACAGTGGAACATGTGTGTGAAATATTGAGCTAATAAACACCACCAGATTGAAGAATACCTGCTCTAGCGAACAAGTGGAGGCAGAGGATGAATGGAAATTGCGACAAACACCACAGCAATTGATTAGTGTAGGTGAGGTGGAGAGTAAGAGGCTGTGTGACAGCCAATGTGGACACAGCAAGATTCCACAGTGTTATGGAGAACTGTATTGTTTCAGGGTTGATGATTGACAGATAAATATTGACACCAAAGTGGCTACCTTCCAATCACGGCCCAAGCCTCTCCTACCTCTATCTGAGTGTGCAGATAAGACCTCAGTTTAACACAGAATCATACAGCGCAGAAGAGGCCCTTCGGCCCATTGAGTCAGCACTGACACATTAGAAACACCTGGGGCATAATTCTCCCCAAAAAATTCTAAGTGTTGAATTTGCGTGAAAACTGGAGTAATTCGCGCTGTTTATTATCAGTGGGAGTTCAGAGAAGGATCTCCCACTCTGGGCACTGCAAAGGCCGCCAGCCAGAATATCATTACATCTCAGGGGGCGGGACCTATTCTCGTTGGAGAGGCTGAAACCAGCGTGTTGAGTGGGTCACTGCGCATGCGCTGCTCCGTCAGTGCCGAGATCGGTGCGTGTGCAGTGGCCCCGCACTGATGGCCTCCTGATTGCTGGTCCACCCCGCCACTCCTGCAAAGCCGGTTCTCTGTTCCCCTACAGCCTGATCACTGCCCCCCCCCCCCCCCCGACCGTTTCCGCACCCAGCCTGGAACTCTCCCAGTTCGCCCTGATCTCCAGCCCCCTCCCCCCACCCCCAACAACCCCCTCCGCAGTCCCACCCACCAGCCCCAATCATTGGCCTCTCTCCTTCCCCCACCGATCCCTACGCAGAGTGGCAGCGGGACCCCACATCCCCACTGATTGCCCCCATCAGGCCCTGTCCCTGTATGACCCACCCCCTTGACACTGCCTGATGCTCAATGGACAGTGCCAAGGTGCCCCCTGGGCATTGGCACTTTGCCCCTTGGGCAGTGCCAGGGGACGTAGGATGGCACTGCCAGGGTGCCCATGCCCAGGGGGCACCACCCTCCTGCTGCCCAATCCCGGGGAGGGGGGGGGGCAATTGACCCCCCCTTCACTAGTCAGGCTGCCAGTTCTCTGAAAGTGGGGAGCTACTCTAAACCCCACTGGAATGAACCACTCCTGGTGGGCGGGGTGGGATGTGAGACTGAGGTGCGGGACTGAAGTCTCAGTTAAATGAGATTAAAATGACCATGTTAATGGTCTTTGCACCTCCCCGCCGATTTCCAGCGCTGAGCAGATGTCGCCGGAAATCCGGTGCTGGGAGATGTTAGCGGGGTGCGTGTGTGAACCCCGTGAATCGGCCAACGCGACAATCCCCCGGATTGGGAGAATCACGGCCTTGAACTCCCACCTAATCCCATTTACCAGCACTTGGCCCATAGCCCTGAATGTTATGATGTGCCAAGTGCTCATCCAGATACTTTTTAAAGGATGTGAGGCATCCCACCTCCACCACCCTCCCAGGCAGCGCATTCCAGACCCTCACCACCCTCTGGGTAAAAAGGTTTTTCCTCGCATCCCCTCCAAACCTCCTGCCCCTCACCTTGAACCTATGTCCCCTTGTGACTGACCCTTCAACTAAGGGGCACATCTGCTCCCTATCCACCCTGTCCATGCCCCTCATAATCTTGAACACCTCATTCAGGTCGCCCCTCAGTCTTCTCTGCTCTAATGAAAACAACCCAAGCCTATCCAACCTCTCTTTATAACTTAAATGTTCCACCCCAGGCAGCATCCTGGTGAATCTCCTCTGCACCCCCTCCAGTGCCACCACATCCTTCCTATAATGTGGCGACCAGAACTGCACACAGTATTCTAGCTGTGGCCTCACCAAAGTTCTATACAACTCCATCATGACCTGCTTGCTTTTCTAATCTAGAACCCGATTGATAAGGGCAAGTGTCCCATATCATGTCAACATGTCATTCAAAAAGGCAGGGCCTCTGGAATAGTGCAGGCCCCAACTCAGAGACAAGCGTGTTACTCACTGAAGCATAGCTACCACTTTGTGTCGGGAAGTTGGAGAGGAACAGGACAGGATGATTGACAGCGACTGAGCAGTCAATCAAGTTCCAGGTGATATGGGTCTTGTGTTTGTTGTGTGGGAGACCTCTGGTGGTGTGTTCATGTATAACAATTCCAGCTGACACTAACCTTTACAAACTCACCACGCTCTCCTCCCACATTCGATGCCGCTGATTTGATATTTACATCTTTAAAAAGTAGCATTTCATTCGCTGAAGCACTTGCAAAGTTTGAGTTAAATAAAGAAAATTGCACAAAACACTGCTGATCTCACCGCCAGACCGAACTGTCACAAAGATCTGGGAAAAGTATTACAATAAACTCCCTCTGTACATTTTCAGAACTTTGCTCTGTATCTAACCCCGTGCTGTACCTGTCCTGGGAGTGTTTGATGATGTGGAAATGCCGGCGTTGGACTGGGGTAAACACAGTAAGGAGTCTAACAATACCAGGTTAAAGTCCAACAGGTTTATTTGGTAGTAAACGCCACTGGCTTTCGGAGCGCTGCTCCTTCGTCAGATGGAACATAGAACATAGAACAGTACAGCACAGAACAGGCCCTTCAGCCCACGATGTTGTGCCGAGCTTTATCTGAAACCAAGATCAAGCTATCCCACTCCCTATCATCCTGGTGTGCTCCATGTGCCTATCCAATAACCGCTTAAATGTTCCTAAAGTGTCTGACTCCACTATCACTGCAGGCAGTCCATTCCACACCCCAACCACTCTCTGCGTAAAGAACCTACCTCTGATATCCTTCCTATATCTCCCACCACGAACCCTATAGTTATGCCCCCTTGTAATAGCTCCATCCACCCGAGGAAATAGTCTTTGAACGTTCACTCTATCTATCCCCTTCATCATTTTATAAACCTCTATTAAGTCTCCCCTCAGCCTCCTCCGCTCCAGAGAGAACAGCCCTAGCTCCCTCAACCTTTCCTCATAAGACCTACCCTCCAAACCAGGCAGCATCCTGGTAAATCTCCTCTGCACTCTTTCCAGCGCTTCCACATCCTTCTTATAGTGAGGTGACCAGAACTGCACACAATATTCCAAATGTGGTCTCACCAAGGTCCTGTACAGTTGCAGCATAACCCCACGGCTCTTAAACTCCAACCCCCTGTTAATAAAAGCTAACACACTATAGCCCTTCTTCACAGCTCTATCCACTTGAGTGGCAACCTTTAGAGATCTGTGGATATGGACCCCAAGATCTCTCTGTTCCTCCACAGTCTTCAGAACCCTACCTTTGACCCTGTAATCCACATTTAAATTAGTTCTACCAAAATGAATCACCTCACATTTATCAGGGTTAAACTCCATTTGCCATTTTTCAGCCCAGCTTTGCATCCTATCTATGTCTCTTTGCAGCCTACAACAGCCCTCCACCTCATCTACTACTCCACCAATCTTGGTGTCATCAGCAAATTTACTGATTCACCCTTCAGCCCCCTCCTCTAAGTTATTAACAAAAATCACAAAGAGCAGAGGACCAAGCACTGATCACTGCGACACTCCGCTAGCAACCTGCCTCCAATCTGAAAATTTTCCATCGACCACCACCCTCTGTCTTCGATCAGACAGCCAGTTGCCTATCCAATCGGCCAACTTTCCCTCTATCCCACACCTCCTCACTTTCATCATAAGCCGACCATGGGGGACCTTATCAAACGCCTTACTAAAATCCATGTATATGACATCAACTGCCCTACCTTCATCAACACACTTAGTTACCTCCTCAAAAAATTCTATCAAATTTGTGAGGCACGACTTGCCCTTCACGAATCCGTGCTGACTATGGAGTGGAAATCTGCTTTCCATTCCATCTGACGAAGGAGCAGCGCTCCGAAAGCTAGTGGCGTTTGATACCAAATAAACCTGTTGGACTTTAACCTGGTGTTGTTAGACTCCTTACTGTGTTTGATGGGGACAGTGTAGAGGGAGCTTTATTCTGTATCTAGCCCCGTGCTGTACCTGTCCTGGGAGTGTTTGATGGGGGACAGTGTCGAGGGAGCTTTACTCTGTATCTAACCCTGTGCTGTGCCTGTCCTGGGAGTGTTTGATAGCAGTAAGAAGTCTCACAACACCAGGTTAAAGTCCAACAGGTTTATTTGGTAGCAAATACCATAAGCTTTCGGAGTGCTGCTCCTTAGTCAGATGGAGTGGAAATGTGCTCTCAAACAGTGCACAACGACACAACATCAAGTTACAGAATACTGATTAGAATGCAAATCCCTAAAGCCAGCCAGGTCTTAAAGGTACAGACAATGTGGGTGGAGGGAGCATTAAACACAGGTTAAAGAGATGTGTATTGTCTCCAGACAGAACAGCTCGTGAGATTCTGCAAGCCCAGGAGGCAAGCTGTGGGGGTTACTGATAATGTGACATAAATCCAACATCCCGGTCAGTGTTTGATAGGGACAGTGTAGAGGGAGCTTTACTTGTAATCATGGGTAAGAATATTGCTGGCAAGGATATCGTTGGGCTTTATTGCTTATCGCTATTTTTCCTTGCAAACAACTTCTTTTATTTGAGGTGACTGAGAGGCCACATCAGGGGGTAGTTACGAGGCACTGATGCAAGTGTGGGATTGGAGTCACATACAGGCACAGTACAGACAGAGGCAGATTTACAGTTACTGAGGCCCTGTTCTCACCTCCCCATCTCAGCCCCCCCCCCCCCCCCACCCCCCCCGACTCCAATCTCACCCCTCCCTCCATCCACAATCCCCCCCCCCCACTCCAAAACTCACCCCTCCCACCTACTCTCACCCCACAAAACACAAAGGCAGAAGCTACAAAAATATACAAGTTGGTCACTGCCTTTTCACTTGTGAAAACATGCCAGTATGATTGGATGTCAGCATCCTTGGGGTTACCATTGACCAGAAATTCAATTGGACTCCCAACATAAACACAGTGGCTACAAGAGCAGGTCAGAGGCTAGGAATACTGCAGCAAGTAACTCACCTCCTGACTCCCCAAAGTCTATCCACCATCTATAAGGCACAAGTCAGGAGTGTGATGGAATATTCCCCACTTGCCTGGATGGGTGCAGCTCCAACAACACTCAAGAAGCTCGACACCATCCAGGACAAAGCAGCCCCGCTTGATTGGCACCCCATCCACAAACACCCAATCCCTCCACCACTGACGCTCAGTAGCAGCAGTGTGTACTATCTACAAGATGCACTGCGGCAATTCACCAAAGATCCTGAGACAGCACCTTCCAAACCCATGACCACTTCCATCTAAAAGGACAAGGGCAGCAGATACATGGGAACACCACCACCTGCAAGTTCCCCTCCAAGCCACTCATCATCCTGACTTGGAAATATACCGCCGTTCCTTCACAGTCGCTGGGTCAAAATCCTGGAATTCCCTCCCTAACGCCATTGTGGGTCAACCCACAGAACATGGACTGCAGCTCACCACCACCTTCTCAAGGGGCAACTAGGGATGGGCAATAAAATGCTGGCTTAGTCAGCGACGCCCATGTCCCACGAATGAACTAAAAACAAAAACCGCCTGGCAGGAATCCAGGCTGAGCTCTGCTGGGGATGGTTTATTGCAACGTGAGTTTTGAGGTGAGCAAAGATGGAACTTGTTTGTTTCCCTTTACTCGGGTCAGATAATAATTTGCAGTCTAACAGTGGACTGCCTGAGAGGTTCTGAAAAAAATCAACCAATTCCTAACATCCCTCAACCCATTTCTCTTCATCCTCAGAGAATGACCTCCACCCCTAAACTCTTTTCTCAAAGTTTCCATATTACCGGTTTATTTAGTATGAAATATGCCATCATACCCAGTGAATACTAGCAGGCAATGTCTCCAGAACCAGCAATATCTTGTGGTTCCATTGTCATTTCAGAGTCCACTTGTTCAACTTCTGCAGTTGATGTGGGTATCTCTGGAAATCAGGGTGGCACGGTGGCACAGTGGTTAGCACTGCTGCCTCACAGCACCAGGGACCCGGGTTCAATTCCCGGCTTGAGTCATTGTCTGCGTGGAGTCTGCACGTTCTCTCCGTGTCTGCGTGGGTTTCCTCCGGGTGCTCCAGTTTCCTCCCACAGTCCAAAGATGTGCAGGTTAGTTGCATTGGCCATGCTAAATTCTCCCTCAGTGTACCTGAACAGGCGCCAAAGTGTGGCGACTAGAAGATTTTCACAGTAACTTCATTGCAGTGTTAATGTAAGCCGACTTGTGACTAATAAATGAACTTAAACTTAAACCAGCAAGTCTTCAGATAATTCATGCATGCTGTTAGATCAATGTTCACGGTTCAATACTTTGAGCTTTATAAAATAAAATGAAATACCTTCATTCTTCAATTCTCTAGGTTTTTGATTAGCAGATTGTTGCTTCACATTGCTAAAGAAACTAATCTTGGCTTTAGACAGCTAATAAAGAGCAGGCATTTGCACAGTCAATCCCACACTTTTATCAGGTTTTAACTCTGAAAAACTAGGATTAATCTTTTCATTATGAAGCTGTGAGTCTGATCATGTCTTTCAAAGAAAATTCACTCTATTCACCGCCCCCCTCCCCCACCGACCCCCCACAACCACCCCCCCCCCCACTCATTCCCCCTCACACAGTCTCCCTTCCTCCACATCCTCATAAACTCTACCTCTCTGCAACCCCCTTACAAATTCTCCCTCCCCCCACAACCCCCTCTCAAACTCTCCATCCCTGCAACCCCCTCATGCTCTCTTTCCCCCCCCCCCCCCCCCCCCCCCTCTCTCCTCACACACTCTCCCATTCTCACCTCCCTCACCTCAGGTCCTCGAGACAGCCTTCCTCACCCACACACGCCTGCCGCCGCCCTAGGAGCAGGGGTGGGGGTCCACTCTGCTCCTGGCAACACCTTCAGCTTCCTCGCACGGCATCCTGGTTGTGGGCGGCCGCCTCGCCTCTCCCTCGCCCGCCCATCTTGCTGCCAATCTTTACTTACCTTGGTTCTCATCCAAGGGGAGGCAATCGCCTAGTGGTATTATTGCTGGACAATTAATCCAGAAACTCAGCTAATGTTCTGGGGACCCAGATAAGTGTTGGGACCGCAACTGTTTACGATTTACATGGATGATTTGGAGTTGGGGACCAAGTGTGGTGTGTCATAATTCTCAGATGACACTAAGATGTGTGGAAGAGCAAAGTGTGCAGAGGACGCTGAAAGTCTGCAAAGGGACATAGATAGTCTAAGTGAGTGGGCGAGGGTCTGGCAGATGGAGTACAATGTTGGTAAATATGAGGTCATCCATTTTGGTAGAAATAACAGCAAAATGGACTATTATTTAAATGGTAAAAAATTGCAGCATGCTGCTGTGCAGAGGGACCTGGGTGTCCTTGTGCAGGAATCTCAAGGAGTTGGTTTGCAGCTGCAGCAGGTAATTAAGAAGGCAAATGGAATTTTGTCCTTCATTGCTAGAGGAATGGAGTTTAAAAACAGCGAGGTTATGTTGCAGCTGTATAAGATGCTGGTGAGGCCACACCTGGAGTACTGTGTACAGTTTTGGTCTCCTTACTTGAGAAAGGATATACTGGCACTGGAGGGGGTGCAGAGGAGATTCACTAGGTTGATTCCGGAGTTGAGATGATTGGCTTATGAGGAGACACTGAGTAGACTGGGGCTAAACTCATTGGAATTCAGAAGAATGAGGGGAGATCTTATAGAAATATATAAGATTATGAAGGGAATAGAAAAGATAGAAGCAGGGAAGTTGTTTCCACTGGCGGGTGAAACTAGAACAAGGGGGCATAGCCTTAAAATAAGGGGAAGCAGATTTAGGACTGAGTTGAGGAGGAACTTCTTCACACAAAGGGTTGTGAATCTGTGGAATTCCCTGCCCAGTGAAGCAGTTGAGGCTACCTCCATTAAATGTTTTTAAGGCAAGGATAGATACATTTTTGAACAGTAAAGGAATTAAGGGTTATGGTGAGCGGGTGGGTAAGTGGAGCTGAGTTCAAGAAAAGATCAGCCATGATCTTATTGAATGGCGGAGCAGGCTCGAGGGGCCAGATGGCCTACACCTGCTCCTAGTTCTTATGTTCTTATGACCCGGATTCGAATCCCACCACAGCAGATGGTGGAATTTGAATTCCATAAAAATATCTGAAATTACAAATCTACTGACGACCATGAAATCATTGTCAATTGTCAGAAAAACCCATTTGATTCACTTTTAGGGAAGGAAATCTGCCGTCCTTACTTGGTCTGGCCTACATGTGACTCCAGAGCCACAGCAATGTGGTTGACTCTCAACTGCCCTCAGGCAAGTAGGGGTGGGCAATTAATGCTGGCCCAGCCAGCGACGCCCATGTCCCACGAACGAATTTTTAAAAAAGAGTCTGATTTTACTCTGCACTGGTTTGAGTCTATCAGCAGCAAATGTAGGGAGTAATCAGCTTCTGATTGGATGCCCTGCTAATTGGCTGGACATGTTGAAGTGCACTCCAGGTGAGCTGACTCTGTGTTCCAGTCCTGGCGGCCAGAGGCAGGGACCCCCAGGGGGCCTGTAATTCGGCACGGTGTGTTCCTTTGTAAATCCATCCCTGAATCCCGGGATGTTTCTGTCAGTGAAGGGACATTACTGAGCCACTGGGTTTTCACAACAACCCAACAGTTTCACACTCACCCTTTCTGATGCCAGCTTTTTATTTTCCATAATTTTTAAAAATAGAATTAAAATTTTCAGAATACCGGAGGGGGAGGTGATTTCAGTGTGATGTTATCACCACACTGCCTGAACGGCCGGTGGAAGCAGATTTGATAGGAACTTTCAGAAGGGACTTCGACAAATTCTTGAAAGGGAAGATTTTCTGGGATTTGGGAAATGTACAGGGAGCGTGGGACTAATCGGATGGCTCTTTCAAAGAGCTAGCACCAGTTCGATAGACTGAATGGACCCCTCCTGTGCTGTGTGAATCTGTGATGTGTGTACTTTCTACAATTACTTAGTTGATTCACCCAAAGTAAGTGATAGAGAACTTGACAAATGGCTATCAACAGATGATTATCAGATTTGGGCACTAAGAACATTTCAGAGATAACGAAACAACAGATAAGGCCATAAACAATACGGCATTGTAGATTTATTCCATTTCAGATGACACTTTGATCATGTTTATTACATTGACCTTTATCACCCACTATCGAACCTCATGAACAGCAATCAAACCACTCCCAGAGGCTGTGTGTGTTTCTGCAATTACTCCTACACTGTCCCACAAACATGAAAACATAGAAACAGGAGAGGCTCTTAAGCCTGCTCCGTCATTCAGCTGGATCATGGCTGATCTTCTAGCTCACTGCCATCTTCCTGTACTATCCCCATATCCCTTGATGTCATCAGTATCTAGAAATCTATTGGTCTCTGCTTTGAATATACCCAATTATTGAGACTCCACAGCCCAAACACTCCCAGGACAGGTACAGCACGGGGTTAGATACAGAGTAAAGCTCCCTCTACACTGTCCCCCATCAAACACTCCCAGGACAGGTACAGCACGGGGTTAGATACAGAGTAAAGCTCCCTCTACACTGTCCCCCATCAAACACTCCCAGGACAGGTACAGCACGGGGTTAGATACAGAGTAAAGCTCCCTCTACACTGTCCCCCATCAAACACTCCCAGGACAGGTACAGCACGGGGTTAGATACAGAGTAAAGCTCCCTCTACACTGTCCCCATCAAACACACCCAGGACAGGTGCAGCACGGGGTTAGATACAGAGTAAAGCTCCCTCTACACTGTCCCCATCAAACACTCCCAGGATGCTACAGCACGAGGTTAGATACAGAGTAAAACTCCCTCATCACTGTCCCCATCAAACACACCCAGGACAGGTACAGCACAGGGTTAGATACAGAGTAAAACTCCCTCTACACTGTCCCCATCAAACACACCCAGGACAGGTACAACATGGGGTTAGATACAGAGCAAAGCTCCTTCTACACTGTCCCCATCAAACACTCCCAGGATAGGTACAGCTCGGGGTTAGATAGAGAGTAAAGCTCCCTCTGCACTGTCCCCATCAGCATTTACCTATCTGTATTCTACACTGTTGGCCCAGTCTTGAACTGATTGTCCAAATGGTCTTTTTCATGTTTGGCAACAGTTTTCCTTCATGCCTTTGGTTGTCTCCCAGATCATATAGAAATTACAGCACCGAAACCAGGCCATTTGGCCCATCTACTTCATGTTGGTGTTTATGCTCCTCCCATCCCTCTTCATCTCACCCCACCAACATAACCTTCAATTCCTTTCTGCCGTATCCAGATATCCAGCTTCCTCTTAAATAGATCTCTGATCAGAACTCCTTAAGGAGTTATCTAAACATAGGAACAGAAATAGGTCATCCATTCCCTTGAGCCTGTGCTGCCCCTGATGGGCATTTAATTGATCCCAGACATGGGAACGAGTCAGTGGAGTGATAAAACTCTGAATGACAAATTCACCAATCCTTCTGATCTGTCCAGTCGATAACTCGAACTGAAGGAATTGCATTTTGTATAATTAGTTCTTGCTGGTTTGTGCAAACTCAGTTCTTTCTTGCTGTTGCTCAGTTATGCTGTGTCCAGTTCTTTTGCCCATTCACTGGGAGCTTGTTGCTGTCTTTGGTAGAATAGAGGAACATGGAGTGTAGTTCTCAGTGATGGAAATTTAAACTCTGAGGAACATTTATTTAATTTTGTACAAAATATGAAAAGCAAGTTGATTCATTCAATTTTTGCAAATTACATTCATTTCTGGGACATCAGTA
Organism: Mustelus asterias; assembly: GCF_964213995.1. Classification (NCBI taxonomy): domain Eukaryota; kingdom Metazoa; phylum Chordata; class Chondrichthyes; order Carcharhiniformes; family Triakidae; genus Mustelus; species Mustelus asterias. The sequence goes on from NC_135826.1 coordinate 41,432,373, forward strand.
AGCCTTTGATTTTGAAAGATGCTGTGCCCGTGTTAACCCTGTGACCATTCCCATCACTGATCGCACTGCCAGAATTTGTGGGAATTCCCAATGTCCATTCAGGCTGTGGACACTATCAGTGTCTCTCCAATGTACTCTACACCATCGAGCTGGAGGCATCCGCCTGCCATTGGGGAAACATTATCCAGACTCCTCAACTCTGAGACCCTATTTCCCCCACATCCCCCCATCAATCCCCCATACCATCAGATCATATAACATAGATGCAGAAGTAGGCCATTTGGCCCATTGAGTCTGCTCTGTCATTCAATGAGATCATAGAGTCAGAGGTTTTCAGCATGGAAACAGGCCCTTCGGCCCAACTTGTCCATACCGTCCATTTTTTTTTTAAAAACCCTAAGCTAATCCCAATTGCCCGCATTTAGCCCATATCCCTCTATACCCATCTTATCCATGTAACTATCTAAATGCTTTTTAAAAGACAAAATTGTACCCGCCTCTACTACTACCTCTGGCAGCTTGTTCCAGACACCCACCATCCTGTGTGTGAAAAAATTGCCCCTCTGAACACTTTTGTATCTCTCCCCTCTCACCTTAAACCTATGCCCTTTAGTCTTAGACTCCCCCACCTTCGGGAAAAGATATTGACTAGCTAGCTGATCTGTGCCCCTCATTACTTCATAGACCTCTATAAGATCACCCCTCAGCCTCCTACGCTCCAGAGAAAAGAGTCCCAGTCTATCCAGCCTCTCCTTATAACTCAATCCATCAAGTCCCAGTAGCATCCTAGTAAATCTTTTCTGCACTCTTTCTAGTTTAATAATATCCTTTCTATAATAGGGTGACCAGAATTGCACACAGTATTCCAAGTGTGGCCTTAACAATGTCTTGTACAACTTCAACAAGACGTCCCAACTGCTGTATTCAATGTTCTGACCGATGAAACCAAGCATGCTGAATGCCTTCTTCACCACTCTGTCCACCTGTGACTCCACTTTCAAGGAGCTATGAACATGTACCCCCAGATCTCTTTGTTCTGTAACTCTCCCCAACGCCCTACCATTAACTGAGTAAGTCCTGCCCTGGTTCAATCTACCAAAATGCGTCACCTCACATTTGTCTAAATTAAACTCCATCTGCCATTCGTCAGCCCACTGGCCCAATTGATCAAGATCCCGTTGCAATTGGAGATAACTTTCTTCACTGTCCACTATGCCACCAATTTTGGTGTCATCTGCAAACTTACTAACCATGCCCCCTATATTTTCATCCAAATCATTAATATAAATGACAAATGATAGTGGGTCCAGCACTGATCCCCGAGGCACACCGCTGGTCACAGGCCTCCAGTTTGAAAAACAATCCTCTACAACCACCCTCTGGATTCTGTCATGATTGATCTGATGTGATAATCCTCAACAATGCTGGGCCCACTGTTATTTGACATTTATATTAATGATTTGGATGAGAATACGGGAGGCATGGTTAGTAAGTTTGCAGATGACACCAAGATTGGTGGCGTGGTGGACAGTGAGGAAGGTTATCTAGGACTGCAACAGGATCTTGATCAATTGGGCTAGTGGGCTGGTGAATGGCAGATGGAGTTTAATTTAGATAAATGCGAGGTGATACATTTTGGTAGATTGAACCAGGGCAGGACTTACTCAGTTAATGGTAGGGTGTTGGGGAGAGTTACAGAACAAAGAGACTGAGGTGTACAGGTGCATAGTTCCTTGAAAGTGGAGTCACAGGTGGACAGAGTGGTGAAGGAGGCATTCAGCATGCTTGGTTTCATTGGTCAGGACATTGAATACAGGAGTTGGGATGTCTTGTTGAAGTTGTACAAGACATTGTTAAGGTCACACTTGGAATACTGTGTACAGTTCTGGTCACCCTATTATAGAAAAGATCTTATTAAACTAGAAAGAGTGCAGAAGAGATTTACGAGGATGCTACCGGGACTTGATGGTTTGAGTTATACGGAGAAGCTGGATAGACTGGGACCTTTTTATCTGGAGCGTAGAAGGCTGAGGGGTGATCTTGGAGGTCTACAAAATGAGGGGCATAGATTAGCTGGTTGATCAATATCTTTTCCCAAAGGTAGGGGAGTCTAAAACTAGAGGGCATAGGTTTAAGGTGAGAGCGGAGAGATACAAAAGGGTCTAGCGGGGAAATTTTTTCACAGAGGGTGGTGAGTGCCTGGAACAAGCTGCCAGAGGTAGTGGTAGAGGCGGGTACAATTTTGTCTTTTAAAAAGAATTTAGACAGTTACATGGATAAGATGGGTATAAAGTGATATGGGCCAAACGCGGGCAATTATGACTAGCTTTGGGGTTTTAAAAAAAAAGGGCAGCATGGACAAGTTGGGCTGGGTTTCCATGCTGTAAACCTCAATGACTCTATAACTCTACTTTCCCGCCTTATCCTCATAACCCTTGATTCCCTTACAGATTAAAAATCTGTCTATCTCAGCTTTGAACATACTTAATGAGCCAGCCTCTACAGCAGTAAAGAATTCCACAGATTCACTACCCTCCGAGAAAAGAAATTCCTCCTCATCTCTGTCTTCAATGGGTGACTTCTTCCTCTAAGATTTTGCTCTCTGACCCTAGACTCTCCCACAGGAGGAAACAAACCCTCAGCACACAAATATACGAACAAGGAGTAGAAATAGCCATTCAGCCCCTCGAGCCTGCTCTATCATTTAATAAGCTCATGGCTGATCTGACAGAAACTTTCAGGATGGAGATCTGTATGAAGTTATAGTTCTAGAAACCTCAAAGCTCAGAGGGTTGTGGGTTGCAGAGACTGTGAGAGGGGGTGGAGAGGAGTTTGAACGTGAGGTGAGAAGTCTCGGTGAGATGTTGCTGGGGCTGAAGCCGCAGAGTCAGTGAGCGACAGGAGATCGTGGCCGAATGGAAATCAGTGCGAGTTAGAAATGCTTGAAGCAAGACTCGGTTCCAACCCCGTCGCACCAATTCTGTGATCTGCGTTGGGCAATGTCTCCTGCAACACTGTCCTGAACACATTCCCCTGATTTTGTTTTGAGGTTAAAAACTCTGGTAAATAGTGAGATTGGGAAATGACTAATTGTCAGAGTGACTCATCCTGGGCTCCTGCTGCGACTGAAATGTTGGGAATGCCGGAAACTTTCAGGATTTGTGGCTGGTAGGATTGGGGATCGTTCCCACTGGGAGGCTCCATATTCGGATAGGCCACTGCCTCCCTAGCAGCAATCTGATAATGACACTGCCACCTCTGGAGAGTGAGCCACATGGTGCATAGTGACCCCTCCGTTCACAGGAAGGTCACAGGCTTGGCTGGGATTGGGATGGTGGCGCTGGATTTTAGCCTCCGCATCATTGGCTGTAAATTGGATGAAAACAGCCATAGTTTCCATTCCTGATGGATTTGATTTGATTTATTATTGTCACATGTATTAGTATACAGTGAAAAGTATTGTTTCTTGCGCGCTATACAGACCAAGCATACCGGTCATAGAGAAGGCAGAATGTAGTGTTACAGTCATAGCTAGAGTGTAGAGAAAGATCAACTTAATGCAAGGTAAGTCATAGAATCATAGAAACCCTACAGTACAGAAAGAGGCCATTCGGCCTATCGGGTCTGCACCGACCACAATCCCACCCATATCCCTATATGTTTACCCACTAATCCCTCTAACTTACGCATCTCGGGACACTAAGGGTAATTTTTAGCATGGCCAATCAACCTAACCCGCACATCTTTGGACTGTGGGAGGAAACTGGAGCACCCAGAGGAAACCCACGCAGATACGAGGAGAATGTGCAAACTCCACACAGACAGTGACCCAAGCCGGGAATCGAACCCAGGTCCCTGGAGCTGTGAAGCAGCAGTGCTAACCACTGTGCTACCGTGCCGCCCCATTCAAAAGTTTGATAGCAGCAGGGAAGAAGTTGTTCTTGAGTCGGTTGGTATGTGACCTCAGACTTTTGTATCTTTTTCCTGATGGAAGAAGGTGGAAGAGAGAATGTCTGGGGTGCGTGGGGTCCTTAATTATGCTGGCTGCTTTGCCAAGGCAGCAGGAAGTATGGACAGAGTCAATGGATGGGAGGCTGGTTTGCATGATGGATTGGGCTTCGTTCAAGGCCCTTTGTAGTTCCTTGTGGTCTTGGGCAGAGCAGGAGCCATACCAAGCTGTGATACAACCAGAAAGAATGCTTTCTCTGGCGCATCTGTAAAAGTTGATGAGAGTTGTACGGTGATAGTGTTTCTGCTGAAAGGACAACTCGAGTTGGACACACACACAAAGATCCTGTCCATCAAACATTTTCTTTTAAACGAGAGGGGGAGCCCATCCACCCCAGTGAGCTTCCCACTCCCCCCACCCCCCAGGCTCAGTATGACCAATAAGTCAATGAGATTGGATGTGATCTGAAATATTAATTGGAGCCATTACCCTCTGTATCTGTTCATCTTTCTCTCTATTCTACCACCTCAGTCTCTGTGCCATTGTTTCTCTTTTTCTCTCTCTTACTCTGTGTCTATTTTCCACTCTGCATTTTTGCCCCGTCGCTTACTCTGTTTTCTTTTTAATTCCCTCTTCCCTTATTTTATTAATTTCCTTTCCTTATTTGTTCATTCCATCTCTCTGGTTTTGTCCCTACTTCTCTCTATTCCTGTCTGTCCCTCTTTGCATGTCTCTGCTTCATTGTGTTTCTATCTGTTTCTTCTTTCTTTTGTTCCCCCCTTTTGTGTATTTGTCTCGGGCCCTTTCTCTCTCTCTCTCTCTTTCTCTTTCTCTCTTTCATTCTTTTGATTCTCCGTCTGTCCCCATCTTTATCTGATAGTCTCCGACTTTCTTTCTCTTTGTTTATCTCTGTATCTTTCCCTGTCTGTTCTGTATATCTTTTCCTCTCTCTCTCTCTCTCTCTCTATCTATCTCTTTATCTGTTTTTGCCGTAATGCATTTGCCAGCTTACACAGGGTCAGACGAACAAAAAAAGCCTTATTGATGTGTTATACAAACACCGATCACAGTGTGAGGCACGCGGGTAGAGATTGTGAGAGATAGAGAGAGAGAAATTTCACGTGGAACTTGCAGGAGCTGCCTCTGAACAGCACTGTTGCATTAACGTTGGGGTAATTCTCTCCAACAATCTCTCTGTAAGAATGCTTGATGCTGTGGTGACAGTTTGGAGTCAAAAGATTTGTTTTTTTTCTGATGATACCACCTCTCATTCTGACAAGGCCATTATACACACATTAAGGAGGAGTGGGAAGAGGACTTGTACATTTGGAAACTTCTAGAAACATATGAAAAGATCGAGTGTTTGACAAGAAAAAATAAGTCATTTCTACAGGCGTTTTATTACCATCGATACCTCTGTTGGTTTGATTGGGAGATACTAGCACTCTCTCTCCGTGGCCAAGGAAGTGGAATTAAAATAGAGCAGGAAAACAGAAAATTAGTTTTAGGATAATTGACGAAGGAAGTAGCAGTGGAGATGGGATCTTTCTTCACTCAGCAAGTTGTGATCTTTTAAAATTCTGGCTGAAAGGACAGTGGAAGCAGATTCAATCGTAATTTTCAACGGGGAATTGGATAAATAGTTGTAAAGGAAAAGTATTCCAGGGTTGTGGAGAAAGAGCAGGGGGAGGCAGAGTAATTTCTTTATTCTTTCAATGAATGTGGGCATCGCTGACAAGACCAACATTTGTTGCCCATCCCTAATTGCCCTAAAGAAGGTGTTGGGGAGCCGCCGACTTTAGTTGCTGCTGTAGGTACATCCACAGTGCTGTTAGGGAGGGAAGTCCAAAATTTTGAGCCAACGACAGTGTAGGAACAGTGATATATTTCCAAGTCAGGATGGTGAGTGGCTTGGAGGGGAACTTGCAGGTGATTTGATTTGGTTTACTATCGTCACATGTATTAGTATACAGTGAAAAGTATTGTTTCTTGCACGCTGCACAGACAAAACACACCCTACATGGAGAAGGAAAAGAGAGAATGCAAAATGTAGTGTTACAGTCATAGAGAGTGTTAATAAGAGTTAGAGTACAGCTTTAAAAGTATAGAATGAGAGTAAAAGATAGAATTAGAGGGTGTGCTGGGCACAGCTTGCAAGAAATTGCCATGCTCCAGTGCCATCTTGTATTACATCCATAGATGATGTTGTTCATATGCATTTACGGGCGGCAGTGGTTAGCACTGTTGTCTCACAGTGCCGGGACCTGGGTTCAATTCTGGCTTTGGACGACTATGTGGAGTTTGCACATTCTCCCCGTGTCTGTGTGGGTTTCCTCTGTGTACTCCGGTTTCCTCCCCCAGTCCAAAGATTAGGTGGATTGGCGATGGTAAATGTAAATAGGGGATAGCACGGGGTAAGATGCTCTTTTGGTGTAAACTCAATGGGCTGAATGGCCTCCTTCTGCACTGTAGGGATTCTATCGTTCTACCCTTATCCCTCTAGGGGGTAGAGGTTGTGAATTTGGAAGGTGCTGCCTAAAGAGCCTTGGTGAGTTTCAAAGAGACACAACACAAGGTGCTGATTGGCCTCCCTGATTGGGATGCCTTCACATCCCCAAGTGTTACACTATCAATTAAACAACTTATAAATCACTGTTGTTATGTGGGAAACACAGTAAGAGTGTTAACAACACCAGGTTAAGGTCCAACAGGTTTATTTGGTAGCAAATACAGCAGCAAATTTCTGCACAGCAAGATCCACATGTAGCACTGAGATAATCTGATTTAGTGATGATGCATGAGAGATAAATATTAGCCCAGAACGCCAACGAGAACTCCCCGCTCTTCTTTGAAATAGTGAAATGAGAACGTTTACATCTATCCAAGAGGGCAGAGAACGTTTCAGGCTTAATCCAAAAGACAGCACCTCAATTAGATCTCCGCTCATTCTTCTAAAGTCCAGGGAGCATTGGCCTAAACTGCCCAATCTCTCTTCGTAAGGCAAACCCCTCATCTCTGGAATCAATCTATGGAACCTCCTCTGAACCACCTCCAATGCAACTCCATCCCCCCTCAAGTAAGGAGACCAAAATTGTACACAGTATTCTAAGTGCGGTCTCACTAATGCTTTGTACGGCAGCAGCAACACTTCGCTGCTTTTATATTCCATTCCTTTAGCAATAAATGCCAAGATTCCATTTGCCTTCTGTACCTGCACACTAGCTTTCTGTGATTCATGCACAAGGACACCCAGATCCCTCTGCACCGAAGCACTCTGAAGTTTTTCTCCATTTAGATAATTATTTGCCTTTGTATTTTTCCTATCAAAATGGATAACCTCACACTTATCCACGTTAAACTCCATCTGTCAATTTTGCCCCATTCACTTAACCTATCCTTATCCATTTGTAAATTCCTTATTTCATTATCGCAACTTACCATCCCACCGAGGACAGATGACCAAGAGCAGGCCTGTTTGAAGGAGTATCTTCACGGAGAAGAGAGGGATGGAGCGATTTAGGGAGGGGATTTCAGACCGTAAATGTGGGCAGCTGATGGCACAGCCAGCAATGACGGAGAGATTCAAAATTGGGAATGTACTCGAGGCCAGAACTGGAGGAGAGTAGATGCCTTGGAAAGTTGTGGGACTGGAGAAAGTTCAATAGATGGGGCGGGGGGTCAGAGAGAGATTTGATCATTTTAAGATTCATTCGCAGAGATAGACCATTCTGGGGGGGATCTGGAAGGAGAACTTTCTGATCACAAGGTGAGTTGTCCAGTCAAGAGGTTTGTGTTTACCCATCACTCCCCTGGGCTCACTGACCTACAGAGTATCTGCATCTCCATGTGAAATGTTTTCAAATCTCCTCCGAGTCTATCCCAGCCAATCCTAAAGAACCGTGGTTCCAGCAAATAAAAATGTGCTTTTCCATTTTAAAAAATCTGGGATATTTATAGACTCACTTAAAACAGTCCTGGGAGCCACCCATCCCTCTGAGTGATCTCAATGTGAATATACGGTGCCAATTAAGAAAGGAAAATTAATTATTCCCATTGCAAACATCTGAAAGATATTGCAGTGAGTGAGGTAGAGAGAGATGGGCTGGGGTTCTCCGGCCTCGCCCACGCGGCTGAGATCCTCCGGCCCCGCTGCAGTGAATGAAGTCTTGGCTGAGCGCCACATTCTCCGTTCTCGCCGGCAGCGGCTGGTGGCGTGAGAGACCGGAGAATTCCGGCCAGCCTCTCCGAGGTTTGGCCATTGGGGCAAGGTTTTTGAAATTGGGAATGAGCAGTAAAAGTTTCTCTCGAGATAGATCTGCTGTGTTGAACTTTTCAACTTGTGGGTTGCAGAACTCAGTGTATATTTTTGACTGTCTCTGGATGTTATCGAGAAGGGACTGGCTTTGCATTGGCCAAGTGGTTATCGCTTTATTTGTGGGGGGGGGTGGGGGCAATGTCTCGGAAGTAACTGACTCTGTGAACTTTGAAACTTCCTCGAAACCTCCCTGGATCTGGTGGGGGGATAAAAAGTTTGGAGAACTTTGGAAAGTTTTACTTTCGTTCTGTGCGTCCCACTTCTCACTTCAGTTTCGAAAGAATAGTTTAAACTTTGTGGTGTAATTTAAATCAGGAAGTGTGAGGGACTTCTCTCTTAGTCTCACAGCAGTTTATTTTTCCTCTGATGTTCCTCCTGCCTCCACATCTTCCCTGAAGATATTTCTGTGCATTATCTCTCTCGCTCTAGTTAAACACACATTCAAAGTGAACACGAGTCAGCTGGGCAGTTTCTGTGCCAAGAGAGGTTTTTTTTAGTTGTTGGGAAGGAGGGAGTTGCTGTAAGGGCAGGGATGGACTTTCTCCCTTTCTGAGAAACTCCAACCGTACCTCCTGAGGATCTGCGAGTGCAGCGGCCCCTCGCCCAGCTTTGGGATCTTGCTGTGCAATGTCAGGGGCAGGTGAAGCTGGGGGGGAGAGACCTCCGGCTGAGACAGAGCAGACCTTCCCTCTGGGACCTCGCTTGGAGGAGACTTGGCCCGCCTGTGAAGATGGCACAGCCGGGGGGCTCTCCCAGGCCGCCAAGAACTTGCTCCAAACTCTCCGAGTCCCCGGGAAATCTCCCGCTGCCTCCCCCAAAGCCTCCCCGCGGAACTCGCCCAGAAACTCCCCGCTGCTCTTCCGCAAGCTGATGATGAACCGGAGTATCCGCCTGCAGCGCCGCTTCACTGTGGCACAAACCTGGTAAGGGCGCAGCGCTAACTTGGTAAAAGTGCAACGCGATCCAGGTGGGAAGAAAGGTGAGAACTTTCTTTTATTCTAATATTATACCAAGCTTCGGAGCAGCACCCTTCAGAGTGCTCCTGAAATCTATATCACACTGGGCACAAATCTGTATCTATTACACATCCCTGTTACTGGGTATAACACTGTGTATACTATAGAATGGCCCTGTTACTGGGTATAACACGGGTATAAAGGTGATACGGTGGCACAGTGGTTAGCACTGCTGCCTCACAGCGCCAGGGACCTGGGTTCGATTCCCACCTCAGGTCACTGTCTGTGCGGAGTCTGTACATTCTCCCCGTGTCTGTGTGGGTTTAGTCCAGGTGCCCAAGTTTCCATCCACAGTCAAAAGACGTGCTGGTTAAGCGCAGTAAGTTGCATTGGCCATGTAAATTCTCCCTCAGTGTACCCGAACAGGCGCCAGAGTGTGGCAACTAGGGGATTTTCACAGTAACGTCATTGCAATGTTAATGTAAGCTTACTTGTAACTAATAAATAAACTTTAACTTTACTTTAAATACTGTGTATATTATAGAATAACCCTGTTACTGAGTATAACACTGTATTTATTACACAAATACTGGGTATTGTTACTGGGTATAACACTGTAAACTATAGAATAACCCTGTTACTGGGTATAACACTGTATCTATTACATAAAGGGCAAAAGAGTAACAAGGGAGAGAATAGGGCCTCTTAAGGATCAACAAGGTCATCTATGTGCGGATCCACAAGAGATGGGTGAGATCCTAAATGAATATTTCTCATCAGTATTTACTGTTGAGAAAGACATGGATGTTAGGGAACTTGGGGAAATAAATAATGATATCTTGAGGACTGTATATATTACAGAGAAGGAGGTACTGGAAGTCTTAAAGCGCATCAAGGTAGATAAATCCCCGGGGCCGGATGAAGTGTATCCCAGGATGTTATGGGAAGCTAGGGAGGAAATTGCAGGTTCACTAGCAGAGATATTTGAATCATCAACAGCCACAGGTGAGGTGCCTGAAGATTGGAGGGTGGCAAACGCTGTGCCTTTGTTTAAGAAGGGCTGCAGGGTAAAGCCTGGGAATTACATGCCGGTGAGCCTAACGTCTGTAGTGGGTAAGTTGTTGAAAGGTATTCTGAGAGACAGGAACTACAGGTATTTAGAGATGCAAGGACTGATTAGGGACAGTCAGCATGGCTTTGTGAGTGGAAAATCATGTCTCACAAGTTTGATTGCGTTTTTCTGAAGGGGTAACCAAGAAGGCAGATGAGGGCAGTGCAGTCGATGTTGTCTATATGGACTTTAGCAAGGCCTTTGACAAGGTACCGCATGGTAGGTTGTTGCATAAGGATAAATCTCACAAAATCCAAAGTGAGGTAGCCAAATGGATACAAAATTGGCTTGATGACAGAAGGTGTTTATAGAGGGTTGTTTTTCAAACTGGAGGCCTGTTACCAGCGGTGTGCCTCAGGGATCAGTGCTGGGTTCACTCTTATTTGTTATTTATATTAATGATTTGGATGAGAATTTAGGAGGCATGGTTAGTAAGCTTGCAGATGACACCAAGATTGGTGGCATAGTGGACATTGAAGAAGGTTATCTAGGATTGCAATGGGATCTTGATCAATTGGGCCAGTGGGCTGATGAATGGCAGATGGAGTTTAATTTAGATAAATGCGAGGTGATGCATTTTGGTAAATCGAACCAGGGCAGGACTTACTCAGTTAATGATAGGGCGTTGGGGAGAATGACAGAAGAAAGAGATCTAGGAGTACAGGTTCATAGCTCCTTGAACGTGGAGTCACAGATGAACAGAGTGGTGAAGAAGGCATTCGACATGCTTGGTATCATCGGTCAGAACATTGAATACAGGAATTGGGACATCTCCTTGAAGTTGTACAAGACATTGGTAAGGCCACACTTGGACCACGGTGTACAGTTCTTGTTACCCAATTATAGAAAGGATATTATTAAACTAGAAAGAGTGCAGAAAAGATTTACCAGAATGCTACTGGGACTTGATGGTTTGAGTTATAAGGAGAGGCTGTATAGACTGGGACTTTTTTTCCCTGGAGCGAAGGAGACTTAGGTGTGATCTTATAGAGGTCTATAGAGGGGCGGCACGGTAGCACAGTGGTTGGGGCGGCACGGTAGCACAGTGGTTAGCACTGCTGCTTCACAGCTCCAGGGTCCCGGGTTCGATTCTCGGCTCGGGTCACTGTCTGTGTGGAGTTTGCACATTCTCCTCGTGTCTGCGTGGGTTTCCTCCGGGTGCTCCGGTTTCCTCCCACAGTCCAAAGATGTGCGGGTTAGGTTGATTGGCCAGGTTAAAAAAATTGCCCCTTAGAGTCCTGGGATGCGTAGGTTAGAGGGATTAGCGGGTAAATATGTGGGGGTAGGGCCTGGGTGGGATTGTGGTCGGTGCAGACTCGATGGGCCGAATGGCCTCCTTCTGCACTGTAGGGTTTCTATATTCTATATATAAAATAATGAGGGACATAGATCAGCTAGATAATCAATATCTTTTCCCAAAGGTAGGGAGTCTAAAACTAGAGGGCATAGGTTTAAGGTGAGAGGGGAGAGATACAAAAGGGTCCAGAGGGGCAATTGTTTCTCACACAGGGTGGTGAGTGTCTGGAATGAATTGCCAGATGCAGAAGTGGAGGGTACAATTTAGTCTTTTAAAAGCATTTAAATAGTTACATGGGTAAGATGGGTATGGGCCAAACACGAGCAATTAGGAATAGCTTAGTGGTAAAAACCAGGCGGCATGGACAAGTTGGGCCGAAGGGCCTGTTTCCATGCTGTAAACTTCTATGACTCTAATAACATGGTGTATTTCTGGGTATAGCATTGTTTATATTATATGATAAGTGCGTGTTACAGAGAAACATAGAAAATAGGAGCAAGTGTAGACCATTCGGCCCTTCATTATGATCATGGTGGATCATCCAACTCAGTAGCCTGATCCTGCCTTCCCCCCTCCCCCCGCCTCGCCTCAATATCCTGTGAGAACCTTCACTCCAAGAGCTATACCTAACTGCTCCTTGAAGACATACAATTGTTTTGCCTTAACTGCTTTCTGTGATAGCGTATTCTACAGGCTGACCATTCTCTGGGTGAAGACATCGCTCCTCATTTCAGTCCTAAAGGTTTACTCCGTATTCTTAGACTGTGACACCTTTTTCTGGACACCCCCACCAGTGGGAACATCTACCCTGACCAGTCCTGTTCGAGCTTTTATGAGATCTCACCCCCCCCCACCCCCCCACCCCCACTCATTCTTCTAAACTGCAGCAAATATAATCCTAACCAACTCCATGCTCTCCTTGTACCTCAGTCCCGCCATCCCATAAATCAGTTTGGTCTAACTCAGGATGAGGTCTCTTCCAAACCTCACTCTGTTCCTGTGTATAATGCTGTGTATATGATATAATAACGGACCAGGCATCACTGGGTATAACGCAGTGTATATTATATAATAATACACTGGGTATAACGCTGTGTATATTATATAATAATACACTGGGTATAACGCTGTGTATATTATATAATAATACACTGGGTATAACGCTGTGTATATTATATAATAATACACTGGGTATAACGCTGTGTATATTATATAATAACTGTGCATCACTGGGTATAACACCATGTATGTTATATAATACACCATGCGTCACTGGGTATAACGCAGTGTATATTATAACAGTACACTGGGCATCACTGGATATAATGCTGTATATATTATAATAACACACCGTGCGTCACTGGATATAACGCTGTGTATATTATATAATACACCATGCGTCACTGGGTATAACACCATGTATGTTATATAATACACCATGCGTCACTGGGTATAACGCAGTGTATATTATAACAGTACACTGGGCATCACTGGATATAATGCTGTATATATTATAATAACACACCGTGCGTCACTGGATATAACGCTGTGTATATTATATAATACACCATGCGTCACTGGGTATAACACCATGTATGTTATATAATATAACGTTGTGTATATTATAACATACCATGTGTCACTGGGTATGACGCTGTGTATATTATATAATAACACACCGTGCATCACTGGGTATAATGCCGTGTATATTATATAATAACACACTATGCATGGGCATAAGGTATTTCACTCCAGGTATGATTCAAGTGACCCACTCGGTAGCTTTTATCAAAACAAGCTTTATTTAAGAACGCAGTTAGAATATAACAAAAAGAAGTGGCATAACTTTTACCAATTAAAATACTTAGACATGGCAAAGTATAATTCTTAACGGCTAGCTATCACAATTGTTCCAATTTAGCAATGTCCCCACATTGACATAAATCCCTTCCTTAGACACAGTTAGCACAGAAACCAAACATGGCTACTAGATTTCTGGCCTTTTAACAGCTTTGGAGAGTGGTCCAGACAGACACTTGTATTCTAATTCTCATGCAGCAATTTCCAGAGAAAGCTCCACCTCCAGACAGCAGAATCTTAGAGAAAGAGATTTATTCCCCAGCAGATTCCAGTCTCCAGACTTCAGAGAGGGGACAAGTAAGGCAATTTTTCTTCTCCCAAAAAGCAACTGAGCTTGAGTCCTCTGTGTAAGCCTAGCTGTACCTAGTTCTATTCTCCTGAGAATCTGGAGCAACAGAGATAGCCAGCTGTTAAAAATTATACTTTGTCATGTTTAAGTATTTTAATTGGTAAAAGTTATGGTAAAAGTCATATGACCTTGCCTGTCAATCAGCTTGATCAAACCCTACCTGCAACATCCCAGGGGAGAACACAAAACAACAGCACTTTGCATTAGTTCAAATTAAAACAAACATTGTGGCAATTAAGATCAATTATGCTGCTGCAGTAACAACACAGTGCTGATGTATACAGCCAGAACAGCTCCAATAAAAAACAAACTGCTACCACAGATCCTGCACAAAAACACGACAAATACATTTCGTAAAGGCACAGATTCATCACATGTCCCATAAAAGTGCCTTCAATATTCAAAGATGGCTTAATTTTTCAAAACCTCTAGTTTCACACTATTAATACTCTACTATATATATAATATTATATATATACGTTTTACAAAACCAAAACATGCAAACACAACAGTAGCGTATTCCATTTCAGTCCTTCTCTTCGACCATTGAACATTCCTTCTTTCATCATCTTCCTCTTTCCTTTCCAGAAACCTCCTTCAGTCCTTAATCCTGCTATGATTGCAAGTTAATTTTGTAATTATGATCCAAGATTAGCTCTAGTGATGTCTTTGGAGAGCTAGGAAAGATCAGGAGGATAAAATATTACATTTCAGAGCAGGAATCCTGGCTGATATTTTCCCTGTCCACCCCAGGTGATGTGTTGCCTTAGACCATAAGACATAGGAGCAGAATTAGGCCACTCAGCCCATCGAGTCTGCTCCGCCATTCAACCATGGCTGATATTTTTCTCATCCCCATTCTCCTGCCTTTTCCCCGTAACCCCTGACCCCATTATTAATCAAGAACCTATCTATCTCTGTCTTAAAGACACTCAATGACCCGGCCTCCACAGCCTTCTGCGGCAAAGAGTTCCACACATTCACCACTCACTGGCTGAAGAAATTCCTCCTCCTTACTGAATCTGATAACACCCAGAGTGTTCAAGGGTTCCAGGAATTTTAACTCGGTGATGATGAAGGGATGGTTATATAGTTCCACACTGGGACGGTGTATGACTTGGGAGGTGATGGTGTTCCCATTCTGTGCTCCTGCAATGAGAATGTATTGAAATCCCAGCACTGAGATCCATCTCCTTTACCAGCACCAAGACATTACTTGAAAAAGCTTTGAGAGAATGATGTTGATGGTTGCATTTTTCTGGTGATAGATGTTTCAGGCTGTCAGTCCTTTTGCTTTTGAAGAGAATTGATTTACCTTGAATTTATTCCCTGGGATATCAGACACTTTCTGTTTAAACTCACACTGTTCTATTCCAGGATTTGTTTATCATCAGAATTGTGTTTGAGTATAGCAAGCGCACGGAGCTGAACTCTCCCAAACCTGCAACTTTTACCAACTAGAAGGATAAAGGCAAACATAAATAAACCACATTGCAAGCTTTGAAGGACATCTTTTGGTCCGTCCACAAGCAGGACCCAGACCTACCTGTTGTTTGCCATTTCGACACACATTCATGTCCACATGTCTGCCTGGGCCTGTTGCAATGTTCCAGTGAAATGCAACGCGACGAGGAACAGCACTTCATCTTCCGACTGGGCACTTTACAGCCTTCCAGACTTATCGCCCCGATGGCCAGCCACGATCGCTGGCCGGCCTCCCTCCGTCTGCCACTCAGCCTAAATGCAGAATGGCAGTGGGACACCCCCCACCCCCCCACCCCACCGATTGCCCCAAGAGCCCCCCCCCCTCCCCCTTGGCACTGTCCTATGCATGGTGGGCAGTGTCAAGACTCCCCCTGGCATTGCCACTTTGCCCCTTGGGCAGTTCCAGGGTGCCCAGGCTGGCACTGCCAAGGTGGAAATGCCCAGGGAGCAGCACCTCACCCTCTGAGAGGCCTCAATTACCCCCCTCTTCACTCCAGCCAGGTCAGGCCGCCAGCTCCCCGCAAATGGGGAGCTAGACTAAACCCCCCCTGGAGCGAACCACTCCTGGGGGGGGGGGGGGCTAGTGGGCCTGGGCCCCCTAATGATATTCAAATACTAAGTAGTCTCACAACACCAGGTTAAAGTCCAACAAGTTGATCTGGTAGCACCAAATAAACCTGTTGGACTTTAACCTGGTGTTGTGAGACTTCTTACTGTGCTTACCCCAGTCCAACGCCAGCAACTCCACATCATGATATTCAAATAGCATTTAAATGAAGATCTGCAAACATTATGCAGCTCCATGCTGATTTCTGGCGTGGAGCTGACAGTGTCGGAAATCCGGCTGCCGCAGGCGCGTGGAGGTCATGGCGCCCAGCGGGGAGCCTGCGAAACGGTCTCCGCTCGATTCTCCTGGCCCGCTGCGCTGACGGAAGAATTGCCCCCTTGCTCTATTCTCTCTCCACAGATGCTGTCAAGTCCTTTGTGATTTGCCAGCATTTTCTGTTTATGTTATAGAACAGTACAGCACAGAACAGGCCCTTCGGCCCACGATGTTGTGCCGAGCTTTATCTGAAACCAAGATCAAGCTATCCCACTCCCTATCATCCTGGTGTGCTCCATGTGCCTATCCAATAACCGCTTAAATGTTCCTAAAGTGTCTGACTCCACTATCACTGTCCATTCCACACCCCAACCACACTCTGCGTAAAGAACCTACCTCTGATATCCCTCCTGTATCTCCCACCACGAACCCTATGAGCTTGGCTGATTATCTTAAGTTGGTTGTTAAGGTAGATAGATATTAGCACACTCAGGATTGTTTCAACAAGTGCTGCCCAATCACCGTATCACATCTAACAGTTTAGGATTTTGTAATTGTGGGCTGGTTGAGTAAGGTCTCTACCCTACCTATTGAAGGAATGTACTTCAATCAGTAATTTGTTGTGGCAGTGTAGGCAGTGCCGATTTTTTGCACCACATTTAGTGAGATCACGGCTGATTGGCATGCGGTCTGTTGTTAAAAAAAACTTTGGGTTCATTAGGGAAGAAAATCTGCCATCCTGGCCTGCACCTGACTCCAGACACACAGCAATGTGTCTGACTCTAAACACCCCTCTGAAACGACTGAGGAAGACATTGTGCATTCAAGAAGGACCTTCCCAAGGGCAATTAGGGATGGGCAATAAATACTGGCCTAGCCCGCGACACCCACATCTCATGAATGAATACGGGAAACGTTTCTTACTTCAGAGTGAGTTCAGAGCCTCCCACAGGAAGCTGAGCTGTAGGGAGAGGGAGTTGGTACAATTGGTGATGGGGCCTAAGCTCCAACTGGTATAGTCTTCGATTGAGATTGCCACACTACCCCTGTGGTTTACTGAGTTATACCTGACATGGGACAGGGAAGAATAAGGATCTGAGAAACCCTGGGAAACGATCAGTGCTCACGGAACAGGGCAGGAAACAAGTAGAGAGAGAATGGGGATACTTTTTGGCCAGCTCTTAGCAAAAAAATTATTTTGTTGAAATAGTTTTGGAGCGTTGCCTTCCATCAGTTTAATGCTTCTACACAAAGAGACAATATTGTTTAGTTCCCGACGGTCACAATGGAGCCGAGAGTTTACACTGAGCTAAAACACAGCTGTAAAAGTCTGAGAGTGATTTTCTCTCTTTATGAATATTTTTGAGATAGTTTAGACTGCGATCGTAGAGGCCGTTCCAAGCGGAGATATCTTGTCATTCTGTTAGCCTTTGTTTCTCTGGAGAAGAATGATTCACTTATTGAGACAAAGCTCAGGGAAAGACTTGCATTCAGACAATGCCTTTCACAAGCTTACAGTGCTTTGCAGCCAATGAAATGCTTTTCAAGTGCAGTTGCTGCTGCAAAGTAGCAAACCTGTGTGCACAGCAAGATCCCACAAACAGCCCTGTGACAATCACCAGATTGTTAGTTTGGTGATGTTGGTTGAAGGATAATAATTGCCCAAGAATATTAATTATTAATTAATATAATAGTTGTATTTAATTATAATAATTACAATGTTAATTATAATATTAATCCTTACTTTATTTTTCAATTTTTAATTGGTAATGGGTGAAAAGTTTAGGGGAAAGGGCAGGAGAATGGGGATGAGGAGCATATCAGCCATGATCGAATGGCAGAACGAACTCGATGGGCTGAATGGCCTAATTCTGCTCCTATATACTATGAACTTATCAACTTATAAGAACATTGGGGAGAAGTCCTCAGTTCTTGTTTGAACCAGAGC
Organism: Mustelus asterias; assembly: GCF_964213995.1. Classification (NCBI taxonomy): domain Eukaryota; kingdom Metazoa; phylum Chordata; class Chondrichthyes; order Carcharhiniformes; family Triakidae; genus Mustelus; species Mustelus asterias. Next base: position 41,450,466 of record NC_135826.1, read on the forward strand.
GAGAGGATTTTTACTTCCTATCGAGAGGGGAAATGGAGCCTCGGTTTAATGCCTCATTTTGGAAACTCAGCACCTCTGACAAAGCAGCACAGGGAGTGTCAGTCTGGATTACAGGTTCAAATCTCTGCACTGGGCTTGCCCTTGGGGCCTTGAGTTAAAAAATCATGAGTTCCAGCTCCTGATTCCCATCCATAGGAACAGGAGGAGGCCATTCAGCCCTTCGAGGCTGTTCCACCATTCAGTTAGAACATACCCCATCACCACACCTATTTGTCCTCCATACCTCCGATCCCATTACCCAAAATTTCATCTCCCTTTGTACTCTGTACTGGGGGTTTGTTTGGACATTTACTGGAGAGAGGCTTGGGCTGTGATATTCAGCACTCTCGGTTAAGTACCCTGTTAAAGCTCTCAGTCTGTGTAAGGTACAGGATGGAACTGTATCCCACTGCAAGTTTGATGGGGACTGTGTAGAGGAAGCTTTACTCGGTATCTAACCGCGTGCTGTACCTGTCCTGGGAGTGTTTGATTGGGGACAGTGTAGAGGGAGCTTTACTCTGTATCTATCCCCGTGCTGTACCTGTCCTGGGAGTGTTTGATTGGGGACAGTGTCGAGGGAGCTTTACTCTGTATCTAACCCCGTGCTGTACCTGTCCTGGGAATGTTTGATGGGGATAGTGTAGAGGGAGCTTTACTCTGTATCTAACCCCGTGCTGTACCTGTCCTGGGAGTGTTTGATGGGGACAGTGTAGAGGGAGCTTTACTCTGTATCTAACCCCGTGCTATACCTGTCCTGGGAGTGTTTGATGGGGGACAGTGTAGAGACAGCTTAACTCTGTATCTAATCCTTGACATGTTGAGGTTGTCAAAGTTCTCTTGTTCTGATATCCTTCACAGCAACAAGGAGAGACACTGGCTGAGACGTGTGAGCCGGTGTCTGGGTTAAGGGCAGTATCTGGATTATCAAAACTGACCTGGCTCCTGTCCCATGTGGAAAGTTGGCAGTGAGCAGTGAGTGAAATCTGGGAGAAAGCGGAGCTGGGATAAAGTATGTTTTACCATGAAGTAAACAAAATATAAATTAGATTAAACTGTGTTTGTGAATAAAATCACAACCCTGTCAGGAGCAGAGCGTATTTGAGATGAAAGGATATCTGAAATGTTCATTCCTCCACCCAGCCCCTGCGATGCTTCATCAAGGGGGAATTCAGTCACCACTTCCACAGGATATTTGACTGTGAAGACATCATGGCCCCAATGATCTTGAAAATCCCTCCATGGCTTCCCCTCCCTATCTCACCCCCCCCCCCCCCCCCCCCCCCCCCCCCGCCCTCCCCGGCAGATTTCCGCTCACTCCCAATCCTGGCCTTTTGCACAGCCTTGGTTTCGATCTCTCTCCCATTGGTAGCAGTGCTTTCCACTGCCTGAGCCTCAAACTCTGGAATTCCCACCTGAAACCTCTCAGTCTCGCTCTGTCGCTCCCACTCTCTCTCTCTCTCTGTTTTCTCTCTCTCTCTGTTTCTCTCTCTCTCTGTTTCTCTCTCTCTCTGTTTCTCTCTCTCTCTGTTTCTCTCTCTCTCTCTGTTTCTCTCTCTCTCTCTGTTTCTCTCTCTCTCTCTGTTTCTCTCTCTCTCTCTGTTTCTCTCTCTCCCCCTCTTTCTTTCTGTCTCTCCCCCTCTTTCTTTCTGTCTCTCCCCCTCTTTCTTTCTGTCTCTCCCCCTCTTTCTTTCTGTCTCTCCCCCTCTTTCTTTCTGTCTCTCCCCCTCTTTCTTTCTGTCTCTCCCCCTCTTTCTTTCTGTCTCTCCCCCTCTTTCTTTCTGTCTCTCCCCCTCTTTCTTTCTGTCTCTCCCCCTCTTTCTTTCTGTCTCTCCCCCTCTTTCTTTCTGTCTCTCCCCCTCTTTCTTTCTGTCTCTCCCCCTCTTTCTTTCTGTCTCTCCCCCTCTTTCTTTCTGTCTCTCCCCCTCTTTCTCTCTGTCTCTCCCCCTCTTTCTCTCTCTCTCTCCCCCTCTTTCTCTCTCTCCCCCTCTTTCTTTCTCTCTCTCTCTCCCCCTCTTTCTCTCTCTCTCTCCCCCTCTTTCTCTCTCTCTCTCCCCCTCTTTCCCTCTCTCTCTCCCCCTCTTTCCCTCTCTCTCTCCCCCTCTTTCCCTCTCTCTCCCCCTCTTTCTCTCTCTCTCTCCCCCTCTTTCTCTCTCTCTCTCCCCCTCTTTCTCTCTCTCTCTCCCCCTCTTTCTCTCTCTCTCTCCACTTCTTTCTCTCTCTCTCTCCCCCTCTTTCTCTCTCTCTCTCTCCCCCTCTTTCTCTCTCTCTCGCCCCCTCTTTCTCTCTCTCTCGCCCCCTCTTCTCTCTCTCTCTCCCCCTCTTTCTCTCTCTCTCTCCCCCTCTTTCTCTCTCTCTCTCCCCCTCTTTCTCTCTCTCTCCCCCCTCTTTCTCTCTCTCTCTCCCCCTCTTTCTCTCTCTCTCTCCCCCTCTTTCTCTCTCTCTCTCCCCCTCTTTCTCTCTCTCTCTCCCCCTCTTTCTCTCTCTCTCTCCCCCTCTTTCTCTCTCTCTCTCCCCCTCTTTCTCTCTCTCTCTCCCCCTCTTTCTCTCTCTCTCTCCCCCTCTTTCTCTCTCTCTCTCCCCCTCTTTCTCTCTCTCTCTCCCCCTCTTTCTCTCTCTCTCTCCCCCTCTTTCTCTCTCTCTCTCCCCCTCTTTCTCTCTCTCTCGCCCCCTCTTTCTCTCTCTCTCGCCCCCTCTTTCTCTCTCTCTCTCGCCCCCTCTTTCTCTCTCTCTCTCGCCCCCTCTTTTCAAAAAAACTAACTATCTCTCTCTCTCCCCCTCTTCTCTCTCTCTCTCACGCCCTCTTTCTCTCCTCTCTCTCCCCTCTTCTCTCTCTCTCTCTCGCCCCCTCTTTCTCTCTCTCTCTGCCCCCTCTTTCTCTCTCTCTCGCCCCCTCTTTCTCTCTCCTCTCTCCCCCTCTTTCTCTCTCTCTCTCCCCCTCTTTCTCTCTCTCTCTCCCCCTCTTTCTCTTCTCTCCCCTCTTTCTCTCTCTCTCTCCCCCTCTTCTCTCTCTCTCCCCCTCTTTCTCTCTCTCTCTCCTCTCTTTCTCTCTCTCTCCCCCCTCTTTCTCTCTCTCTCTCCCCCTCTTTCTCTCTCTCTCTGTCTCTCTCCTCTTTCTCTCTCTCTCTGTCTCTCTCTCTCCCCTCTCTTTCTCTCTCTCTCCCCCTCTCTCTCTCTCTCTCTCTCTCCCCTCTTATTCTCTCTCTCTCTTCCCCCTCTTTCTCTCTCTCCCCCTCTTTCTCTCTCTGTCTCTCCCTCTCTCTCTCTCTCTCTCTCTCGCCCCCTCTTTCTCTCTCTCTCTCGCCCCCTCTTTCTCTCTCTCTTTCTCTCTCCCCTCTTTCTCTCTCTCTCTCTCTCTCTGCCCTCTGTCTCTCGCGCTCTCTCTCTCTCCGTCTGTCTCTGTCTCTCTCTCTCTCCCCTCTGTGTCTCTCTCTCTCTCCCTCTGTCTCTCTCTCTCTGTCTGTCCTTCTTTAAGACACTCCTATTTGACCACGCTTTTCATCAGTATTTGTACTAGCTCCTCATTGGCTCAGTGTTGACTTGAGTTTGATATCTGTTGCTGAAGTTGCTTTGTGATGTTTCGCCATGTTATAGGTGCTATATAAATGCAAGTTATTATTCAGGTAGAAACTATTCTGTCCCTGATACAGCAGCGATCCTTGTGCAGACAATCATTGGGACACTGGCAGAGATCAGTTACCAACTTCACGTCACGTCTCTGGTGTTTCATTGGGCGAGTGGGTGGATGGGCAGTTGGGAAGGGAGGGGGGGTTGGTTATGATTGGGGATGTGTAGGTATTCGACTGGGGGTGTAGGTTGGGTTATACAATTTTTAAAATTCATTCAAGGAATGTGGGGTGTCTGACCAGTGTTTATTGCCCATCCCTCATTGCTCTTGTGAAGGTGGTGGTGAGCCGCCTTCTTGAACCGCTGCATCTGTGTGGTGTAGGTACATCCACAGTGCTGTTAGGGAGGGAGGTAGAATAAAGAACAGTACAGCACAGGAACAGGTCCTTCGGCCCTCCAAGCCTGCACCGACCAACATTGTCTACCTAGACCAACCGCATGTAACTCCATTCCCCGGTTGTTTCTGCCTATCAAGATAAGTCTTAAAAGTCGCTAACGTATCTCCCCCAACCACCTCACCTGGCAGTGCATTCCAGGCCCCCACCACCCTCTGTGTAAAAAAAAACAAACTTTCCCCGCATGTCTCCGCTGAACTGCCCCACCCCCCTGAACTTGTGCCCCCTTGTAATTGTCATTTCTGCCCTGGATTTTGACCCAGCGACAGTGAAGGAACGGCGATATATTTCCAAGTCAGGATGGTGAGTGACTTGGAGGAGAACCTCCAGGTGGTGGCATTCCCATGTATCTGCTGCTCTTGTCCTTCTAGATGGAAGTGGTCATGGGTTTGGAAGGTGCTGTCCAAGGAGCCTTGGTGAGTTGCTGCAGTGCATCTTGTAGATGTTACACATGACTCCACGTCGGTGGTGGGGGGAGTGAATGTTTGTGGATGGGGTGCCATCAAACCGGATGCTTTGTCCTGGGTGGTGTCGAGCTTCTTGGATAACTTTGGTGCTGCATCCATCCAGGCAAGTGGGGAATATTCCATCACACTCCTGACTTGTGCCTTGCAGATGGCAGACAGGCTTTGAGGAGTCAGGAGATGAATTACTCGCCGCAGTATTCCCAGCCTCTGACCTGCTCTTGTAGCCACAGTATTTATATAGCTGGTCCAGTCAGTTTCTGATCATTGGTAACCCCAGGATGTTGACGGTGGGAGATTCAGTGACGGTAATGCCATTGATGTCAAGGTAAGTACTGTGTATATTGCTCGGATCACTAACCCTGAGCTCCGTGCCAGAGACACTTCCAGGCAGGGCAAATCTCTGCTTCAGATAAAACATAAAACTTTACAGGCAATTATACTGAATGTTCACGGGTCAGGACCAGTAATGGGTCCTAAAGCACCACAGTGACGGATGTCCCAACATTCCCCAGTGTTGGCATTAGAAGATCCAGTCCTTGTGTCACCATTCACGATTTGATTTGGGGGGGTGGCACAGTGGTTAGCACTGCTGCCTCACAGCGCATGGGACCCGGGTTCGATTCCAGCCTTGGGTCACTGTCTGTGTGGAGTCTGGGCATACTCCCCATGGTCTGTGTGGGTTTCCTCCGGGTGCTCTGGAGGTGGGTTAAGGGAATTAGCGGGGTAAATATTACAGAGGGTAAGCCTGGGTATGAGTCAGTGCAGGTTCAATGGGCCGAATGGCATCTTCCTGCACTGTAGAGATTCTATGATTCAATAAGTGATTGAAGGGGGAAAGGATGTGTAACTGTGCTGGGGTCTGTGCTGTGTGTCAGTGTGTGTTTGAGGATCTAGCCACCACGGGGAGCTCCTGCTCCTTCACAGTTGAACTCTGTGGCAATGGGCACGGCCATTTCTAACAGTACCACCAGGTGGCAGCAGTCGGTTCAATAGTGAAACAAAGCATTCTGTCCAAACTGGTCAAAGGCAGCATTTATTCTGCACAAGAGCCTCCTCACATCCCCCTTCATCTCACCCTATCAACATAATCCTTCTCCCTCGTGTTTATCCAGGTTCCCCTTTAAATACATCGACACTTTTCACCTCGAGCACTTCCTATGGGAGCGAGTCCCATATTCTCCCCACCCCCCGTGGGAGCGAGCCCCACATTCTCCCCCACTCCCCGTGGGAGCGAGCCCCACATTCTCCCCCACTCCCCCATGGGAGCGAGCCCCACATTCTCCCCCACTCCCCGTGGGAGCGAGCCCCACATTCTCCCCCACTCCCCGTGGGAGCGAGCCCCACATTCTCCCCCACTCCCCGGTGTGGAACGAGCCCCACATTCTCCCCCACTCCCCGTGGGAGCGAGCCCCACATTCTCCCCCACTCCCCGTGGGAGCGAGCCCCACATTCTCCCCCACTCCCCCGTGGGAGCGAGCCCCACATTCTCCCCCACTCCCCCGTGGGAGCGAGCCCCACATTCTCCCCCACTCCCCCGTGGGAGCGAGCCCCACATTCTCCCCCACTCCGCGTGGGAGCGAGCCCCACATTCTCCCCCACTCCCCGTGGGAGCGAGCCCCACATTCTCCCCCACTCCCCATGGGAGCGAGCCCCACATTCTCCCCCACTCCCCGTGGGAGCGAGCCCCACATTCTCCCCCACTCCCCGGTGTGGAACGAGCCCCACATTCTCCCCCACTCCCCGGTGTGGAGCGAGCCCCACATTCTCCCCCACTCCCCGTGGGAGCGAGCCCCACATTCTCCCCCACTCCCCGTGGGAGCGAGCCCCACATTCTCCCCCACTCCCCGTGGGAGCGAGCCCCACATTCTCCCCCACTCCGCGTGGGAGCGAGCCCCACATTCTCCCCCACTCCCCGTGGGAGCAAGCCCCACATTCTCCCCCACTCCCCGTGGGAGCGAGCCCCACATTCTCCCCCACTCCCTGTGGGAGCGAGCCCCACATTCTCCCCCACTCCCCCGTGGGAGCGAGCCCCACATTCTCCCCCACTCCCCGTGGGAGCGAGCCCCACATTCTCCCCCACTCCCCCGTGGGAGCGAGCCCCACATTCTCCCCCACTCCCCGTGGGAGCGAGCCCCACATTCTCCCCCACTGCCCGGTGTGGAGCGAGCCCCACACTCTCCCCACTCCCCGGTGTGGAGCGAGCCCCACACTCTCCCCACTCCCCGGTGTGGAGCGAGTGCCACACTCTCCCCACTCTCCGGGTAAAGAAGTTTCTCCTGAATTTCTCAGGGATTATCTGACGGGCCCCAAGGCCTGGTCTCCCCCAGAAGTGGAAACATTTTCTCAATATTTGCTCTGAGCAAATCTCTTTTTAATTCGAAAGGTCTCGATCAATCCACCTCTCGGTCTTTGAACGGCTGGGGAAATGTGTTATTGGCCTTTGAATATTCCTGTGTTCTTCTCTGCAGCTGGAGTTAGACTGAGCAGTCAGCTGGTCCCCATTCTGATCCAGTGCCTCTAGGAGAGCGGCGGGGGGTTGGGTTGGGGGGGGGTGGGGGGGGAAGGAGGAGTAAAGAGGCTTCGTTTGTTCGATTTCACATGACGCTGCTCCATGGTTAGATTATTCACTCAAGATTCACTGAATAAATATTTTAAAATTGACACGGCTTTATAACCCTTTGGAAATGTAATCTGAATTAAATACGTTAATGTGAAGGTGTTGAGATGGAGGAAGTCGATTTTAATTCATTCCTGGGATGTGGACATTTGAAGTCCCCTGTTAATGACTTGCATTTATATAGCGCCTTTCGTGACCTCAGGATGTCCAAAAGCACTTTACAACCAGGAGCTACTTTGTTCTTTGTCTTTCATACACGCGTTGAGGTTTTCCCACGCACCAATAGATTGCAGAGTGGGGAGGATCGATGAAATAATTCTGAGTCCAGTAAAATTACAGTTGTGTATGCCTCTTGGAGGTTGGCGACACTGCCAGCTTTTGGCTGAACTCAGTGGACTTGCCGTTTTCTGCGTCAAGGTGTTTTAAAGCTGCAGACAGATGATGAGCTGTTCTCGAGAGAGAGAGAGAAACACGTTGGGTTGAGTTCTTTTTAAAATCTGAACAAAATGAGCAGACAGGATACAACTTGCAAGTTGGATGTAGAGAGAGAGGGAGAGGCAAGGAACCTACTCAGGATCATGTTCCTTCTGTGTCTCAGTTGCTTGTCCTATTCTGCAGATAAAGTAGGTGCTTAAACCTTGTCATATGATCTTTCTCCAACTGTTCAGTGACCCAAATATGGTCAAGGCCAGGGTATTCCAGTTACCTTGATTAGGTTATCCTGGAAATTGCATCCTCAGCCAGGGTCCCATTGTCCAAATGATTGCGTCTAATGGTTTGTCTCCTTCCAGTTGAATATCCAGGCGATTGTCTGGATGCTTTGCTAATGGCACAGGGGATGGCCCTCGTGCATCTCTTTCAAGGTCATTGTTCCTGGTGTGGTTTTGCAGACAGGTTGTCTCCATGGCAACGATGTTGGAACGTAGATGGTACATTGATTGTGCATTTTTGACTGTGGACCCAAGTCTCCGGTTTGTGGCTTTAAGCTTTCTTCAGCCCATAATTTCAAAAATCATTATTTGATATGGAGCATGGTCTCACAACACGATAGGCCATGATCCCTCTCAGCCATGTGCCTTTGTGACCAAGCAGCAATCATTCAGGTACTGTGCAAACCACATGGAGGCAGTCTGCTGTAAGATAAGTCACTGTATTTGACTTGAACTTGCTGGACACAGTTACCACTAACATACTGGACATCTATGAGCCATCTCCCACTTGAGTCTTGACAGTATGATGGTGCCGAATTCCGAGAAACTCCCACCTTCAGTTCCTTTAAATGGTCTAGTGGGCGCTGGCTTCACTGAGACAGTAATGATGGGTCTTGTCTAATCCACAATCCATTGCCAGTCTTCTGTTCACTCCTCTTTTCAACTGTTTAACACACCGTAACACTGTCCCTGCTTTATTCTCACAGACCTGTTTCAACACCAGGATCTGTTTGAAGATTGCCAAAGAGAATATTACACCATTCGGAGAGAATCTTGCTTATTCCCTTTATATAAGAATTCTCCAGGTGTTCTCAACTATGAAGTAGAAAATACTGGCTGATCCAACCGCACTGTTATAATCTTTCTATTTACCATTTGCTTCTTAGCTCTTCATTCCTATGGCAAACCAATGTCACACGGACATTTCTTGGAACATAATGAAGTCATCATTTTTATTTATTTATTAGTCACAAGTAAACTTACATTAACTCTACAATGAAGATACTGTGAAAATCCCCTAGTCTCCACTCTCTGGCGCCTGTTCGGGTACACTGAGGGAGATTTTAGCATGGCCAATGCACCTAATCAGCACAACTTTTAAGAAATCAATTAACCCTATTTCAGTATTCTCCCCAGCCCACTTTGGCCTTGGGTCACTGTCTGTGTGGAGTTTACACGTTCTCCCCGTGTCTGTGTGGGTTTCCTCCGGGTGCTCCGGTTTCCTCCCACAGTCCAAAACTGTGCAGGATGGGTGGATTGGCAATGTCATATTGCCCTTTAGTGTCCCAAGATGTGTAGCTTAGATGGATTAGCCATGGAAAATGTGTGGGGTTATGGGGATAGGGCAGGGGAGAGGGCCTGGGTAAGATACTCTGATGTGGAGATGCCGGCGTTGGACTGGGGTAAACACAGTAAGGAGTCTAACAACACCAGGTTAAAGTCCAACAGGTTTATTTGGTAGCAAACGCCAATGGTGGCGTTTGCTACCAAATAAACCTGTTGGACTTTAACCTGGTGTTGTAAGATACTCTGAGTCAGTGCAGACTTGATAGACTGAATGGCGTCTTCTGCACTTAGGGATTCTATGCTGCTATGATTCTATGACACACACTGTGTACCTTCTACAAGATGCATTGCAGCAACTTATCAACACTCCTTCGACAACACTTTCAAACCCACAAATTCTACCACCTAGATATCTTTCTCTAACCTGTTCTTGTAGCCACAGTATTTATATGGCTGGTCCAGTTCAGTTTCTTGCCAATGGTAACCCCCAGGATGTTGATACCGGAGGATTCAGCAACAGTAATGCCATTGAATGTCAAAAATTTAAAACTTAATGTTTATTTATTAGTGTCACAAGTAGGCTTACATTAACACTGCAATGAAGTTACTGTGACAATCCCCTAGTTGCCACACTCCGGCACATGTTCAGATACACAGAGGGAGAATTTAGCACGGCCAATGTCTTTCAGACTGTGGGAGGAAACCAGAGCACCTGGAGGAAACCCACGCAGACATGGGGAGAACGTGCAGATTCTGTACAGACAGTGACCCAAGCCGAGAATTGAACCCAGATCCCTTGGCGCTGTGAGGCAGCAGTGCTAATCACTGTGCCATCATGCCGCCCATAAGGGGCAATGGTTAGATTCTATCTTGTTGGAGGTGGTCATTGTCTGGCACGTGTGTGGCACGAATGTTACTCGCCACTTGTCAGCCCATCCCTGGATATTGTCCAGGTCTTGCTGCATTTGGACATGGACTGCTTCGGTATCTGACTCATGAGAGGTGCTAAACATTGTGCAGTCATCAGCGAATACTTCTAAAAATGTGTTCATGGGATGTGACCACGTTGGTTGGGCCTGCAGTTGTTGCCCATCCCCTGATTGTCCTTGAACTGATTGGTTTGTAAGGCAATTTCAGAGGGCCGAGGGCTAGGTGGATTGGCCGTGCTAAATGCACGGAGTTATGGGGACAGGCCAGTGTGAGGGCCTGGGTGAGATACTCTGAGTCTTTGCAAACTTGATGGGACGAATGGCCTCTTCTGCACTGTAGGGATTCTATGACATACAGTGTGTGCTATCTAAAGTTTATTTAATAGCGTCACAAGTAGGCTTACATTAACACTGCAATGAAGTTACTGTGAAAATCCCCTAGTCGCCACACTCCGGTTCCTGTTCGGGTACACTGAGGGAGAATTTAGCAAGGCTAATGCACCTAACCAGCATGTCTTTCAGACTGTGGGAGGAAACCGGAGCACCCAGAGGAAACCCACGTAGACACGGGGAGAACGTGCAAACTCCATACACACTGTGATCCAAGCCGGGAATCGAACCCAGGTTCCTGGCACTGTGAGGCAGCAGTGCTAACCACTGTGCCACCCTACAAGATGCACTGCAGCAACTCATCAAGGCTCCTTTGACAACACCTTCCAAATCCACAAACACTATCATCTAGAAATCTCCCGATTTTTGTCCTGTACATGCTCAAGCATTCGAACTTCCACAGCAAAGGTATAAACCCGCAAATGCAAGCTCTCAAACCCCAGGCTCGTTAATCACCAGGCAACAGCTCAACAAACTGCACAGACCCATTCATAAAGCAATATCCCACAGGGGTGGCACAGTGGTTAGCACTGCTGCCTCACAGCGCTAGGGACCGAGGTTCAATTCCCGGCTTGGGTCACTGTCTGTGCGGAGTTTGCACGTTCTCCTCGTGTCTGCGTGGGTTTCCTCCGGGTGTTCCGGTTTCCTCCCACAGTCCAAAAGACGTGCTGGTTAAGTGCATTGGCCATGCTAAATTTACCCTCAGTGTACCCAAACAGGTGCCAGAGTGTGGCGACTAGGGGATTTTCACAGTAACTTCATTGCAGTGTTAATGTAAGCATACTTGCGACACTAATAAACTAGATAGGACAATACAAATCCATGTCTGCCACTGGGTGGAATCTCCACAATACTCAGTACTTCCAGAAGTAAGAATGTTTACGATGGGGTGGATAGGTGCCTCTTAATGGGAGTGAGCTAGTAGGAGTTCATTCCGGATTCTCACAGTGAGAATGGGAGGGGATTGTTTTTTAATTCTGTTACGGGATGTGATTATTGTTGGCCTATTGGGATTCTACACAAGGAGAAGGGAATTTGGCAGCTTTGGTCTGCAGAGGACAGGAGGAAAAAGCATCGACTGAGATTACAGAGAATGTTACCAATTGAGCCAGGGTTGGTGCCTGTGCAAGAAATGTCGTAACTGATAATTTGGTTAGAGTTGCTCAGTGCATTCCAGATAAATTATAGTTTGTGACATGCAAAACCTCATTGTTCAGCAATACGCCTTCTGGAACTAACACATGCTTTCACGCTTGGGAAATCTGAACATCATCAGGTTCAACACAGAAATATCAAACATAGATACAACATCGATATTCAGAAAGCACAACATCATTCAGGACAAGGCACCCCATCTGTTACCTTAAACATTCACTCCCTCCATAACTGACACACAATGGCAGCAATGTGTACTGTTGTGACATATCTTGATGGGATTTTTAAAAATTCAATTGTGGGACGTGGGGGTCGCTGGCTGGGCCAACATTTACTGCCCATCCCTAGTTGCCCCTTGAGAAGGTGGTGGTGAGCTGCCTTCTTGAATCGCTGCAGTCCATGTTCTGTGGGTTGACCCACAATGCCGTTAGGGACGGAATTCCCGGATTTTGACCCAGCGACTGCGGCGATATATTTCCAAGTCAGGATGGTGAGTGGCTTGGAGGGGAACTTGCAGGTGGTGGTGTTCCCATTTATTGGCTGCCCTTTTCCTTTGAGATGGAAGTGGTTGTGGGTTTGGAAGGTGCTGTCTAAGGATCTTTGGTGAATTGCTGCAGTGCATCTTGTAGATAGTACACACTGCTGCTACTGAGCGTCGGTGGTGGGAGGGAGTGGATATTTGTGGATCTGGTGCCAATCAAGCGCGGCTGCTTTGTCCTGGATGGTGTCAAGCTTCTTGGGTGTAGTTGGAGCTGCACCATCCAGGCAAGTGCCCTGTAGATGGTGAACCTTCCAAACTCATGACCACTTCCATCTCGAAGGACAAAGTTCTGCAGATACATGGGAACATCACCACCTGCAAGCTCCCCTCCAAGCCACTCACCATCCTGACTTGGAAATATATCACCGTTCCTTCATAGTCTGGATGCCCTTCTGGAGAACTGTTGCAGACTTGATGGGCCTAATGGCCTCCTTGTGCACTGTAGGGATTCTATGGTCCACTGGCATTTAAGTCAACCACATTACTGTGGATCTAGAATCACATATAGGCCAGACCAGGTAACGCTGTCAGATTTCAAAGAAAAGAACAAAGAAAATTACAGCACAGGAACAGGCCCTTCGGCCCTCCAAGCCTGCACCAACCATGCTGCCCGACTTAATTAAAACCCCCTACGCTTCCAGGGACCATATCCCTCTATTCCCATCTCATTCATATACTTGTCAAGACGCCCCTTAAAAGTCACTACCGTATCCTCTTCCACTACCTCCCCCGGCAACGAGTTCCAGGCACCCATCGCTCTCTGTGTAAAGAACCTGCCTTATACATCTCCTTTAAACCTTGCCCCTCGCACCTTAAACCTGTGCCCCCTAGTAATTGACTCTTCCACCCTGGGAAAAAGCTTCTGACTATCCACTCTGTCCATGCCTCTCATAATCTTGTAGACTTCTATCAACCTCCGTTGCTCCAGTGAGAACAAACCAAGTTTCTCCAACCTCTCCTCATAGCTAATGCCCTCCATACCAGGCAACATCATGGTAAATCTTTTCTGTATCCTCTCCAAAGCCTCCACGTCCTTCTGGTTGTGTGGCGACCAGAATTGAACACTATATTCCAAGTGCGGCCTAACTAAGGTTCTATAAAGAACCTTATTTCCTTCCCTACAGGGCATTAGTGACAATTTGCAACTGTTTAGACTTGTAATTTCTCCAAATTTTTATTGAATTCAAATTTCGACAGCTGCCATTGTGGGATTCGAACTTGAGTCCCCAGAACTTTACCCTGGTCTCTGGATTACAAGTCCAGTGAAAATACCACTACACCACCACCTCCCCTCTGAGCTTTGAAGGTGTTTTATCCCCACTTCTAACCTTATGATGGAAGGAAGGTCATTGATGAAGCAGCTGAAGGTGGTTGGGTCTCGGACACCACCCTGAGGGAACCCTGCAGAGATGTCCTGGAGCTGAGATGATTAATCTCCAACCACCACGACCATCTGCCTTTGTACCATGTTTGATTCCAGCCAATGGAGAGTTTTCCCCCTGATTTCCATTGACTCCAGTTTTGCCAGGGCTCCTTGATGTCTCACTGGGTCAAATGCTGCCTTGATGCCAAGGGCAGTCATTCTCACCTCACTGAGCTAACAAACCCATCCCATTGAAGAATGCTGTTCTATTGAGAATGTGTGCAGATTGCAAACAATAGCAAGGACTTGGTGTAGAGTAAAGATCTGAAGATGTCATTTCGGCTTGAGTCACTGTCTGTGCGGAGTCTGCACGTTCTCCTCGTGTCTACGTGGGTTTCCTCCGGGTCCTCCGGTTTCCTCCCACAGTCCGAAAGACATGCTGGTTAGATGCATTGGCCATGATAAATTCTCCCTCAGTTTCCCGAACAGGTGCCGGAGTGTGGCGACTAGGGGATTTTCACAGTAACTTCATTGCAGTGTTAATGCAAGCCTACTTGTGACACTAATAAATAAACTTTAAAAAAAAGTTTAAACTTTGGTAGCCAATGTGGACACAGCAAGATCCCACAACAGCAATATGAGGACAATCGGGTGATTTATTTTCAGGGTTGAGGGATAAATATTGATACAGGACACCAGGGTGAATTCCCCTGCTCTTCCAATAATGACCCTGAAATCTTTTCCCATCTGCCTGAGTGGACACACAAGGCCTCAGTTTGAAATCTGACTCTGAAAGACAGGGCAAGACCCACTCAGTGCTGCACTGGGAGAGTCGACATGGATTGTGCTCAGATAGGCTTCGAACCCACTTCTGCCATTCAGTGTTACCCACTGAAGCATGGCTGTCGGGAAGTTGAGAGGAACAGGACAGGATGATTGACAGCGACTCTGCAGTCGATCAAGTTCCAGGTGATATGGGTCTTGTGTCTGTTGTGTGGGTGACCTCTGGTGGTGTGTTCATGTATAACAATTCCAGCTGGCACTAACCTTTACAAACTCACCACGCTCTCCTCCCACATTCGATGCCGCTGATTTGATATTTACATCTTTAAAAAGTAGCATTTCATTCGCTGAAGGACTTGCAAAGTTTGAGTTAAATAAAGAGAACTGCATAAAACACTGCTGATCTCACCGCCAGACCGAACTGTCACCAAGATCTGGGAAAAGTATTAAAATAAACTCCCTCTGTACATTTTTTAGAACTTTACTCTGTATCTAACCCCGTGCTGTACCTGTTCTGGGAGTGTTTGATGGAGGACAATGTAGAGGGAGCTTTACTCAATATCTAACCCCGTGCTGTACCTGTCCTGGGAGTGTTTGATGCAGTAAGAAGTTTAATAACACCAGGTTAAAGTCCAACAGGTTTATTTGGTAGCAAAAGCCACAAGCTTTCGGAGCCTTAAGCCCCTTCTTCAGGTGTTAAGGCTCCGAAAGCTTGTGGCTTTTGCTACCAAATAAACCTGTTGGATTTTAACCTGGTGTTGTTAAACTTCTTACTGTGTTTACCCCAGTCCAACGCTGGCATCTCCACATCATGTTTGATGGGGACAGTGTAGAGGGAGCTTTACTCTGTATCTAACCCCATGCTGTACCTGTCCCAGAAGTGTTTGATGGGGTCAGTGTAGAGGGAGCTTTAGTCTGTATTTAGACTCGTACTGGACCTGTCCTGGGAGTGTTTGATGGGGACAGTGTAGAGGGAGTTTTACTCTGTATCTAACACTGGATGTACTTGAGAAAATCAAATGTCTCCCCTGTTGATATTGCTCAGAGCAACAGGGAGAGATAAAGATCTACAATTAGAGTGGCATGGTGGCACAGTGGTTAGCACTGATGCCTCACAACTTCAGGGACCCGGGTTCGATTCTGGCCTTGGGTCTGTGTGGTGTTTGCACGTTCGCCCCCGTGTCTGCATGGGTTTCCTCCGGGTGCTCCGGTTTCCTCCCACAGTCCAAAGATGTGCGGGTTAGGTTGATTGGCCATGCTAAAATGCCGCTTAGTGTCCAGGGATGCGTAGGTTAGAGGGATTAGCGGGGTCAATATGTGGGGTTGCAGGGATAAGGCCTGGGTGGGATTATTGTCGGTGCAGGCTCAATGGGCTGAATGGCCTCCTTCTGTACTGTAGGGATTGTATGATTCTAACGCTTTTCACAACATCCAGACATGTTGAACTGTTTCGGTCAGTGAATTATTTTTTGGTGTAGTCACTGGTGTAGTAATTGGTGGCCAAGCAAACTCCCACAATCAGCAGTGTGACAATGATCACATAAACGAGTTGGTGTGATGTTGATAGCTGGTTAAATATTGACAAGGTCACCGGGGAGACCTCCCCTGCTCTTCGTGTCTCTTCACTCAAACAGGCTGAGCGGCCCTCAGTTCACCGTCTCATCCAAAGGTCGGCACGTCTGACCATGCAGCACCTCCTCTGTACTGCACTAGATAGTCATGATGTGGAGACGCCGGCATTGGACTGGGGTAAACACAGTAAGAATCATAGAAGAATCATAGAAGCCCTACAGTACAGAAAGAGGCCATTCGGCCCATCGAGTCTGCACCGACCATAAACCCACCCAGGCCCTACCCCCATATCCACCCACTAATCCCTCTAACCAACAACACCAGGTTAAAGTCCAACAGGTTTACATGGTAGCGAAAGCCACACAAGCTTTCGGAGCTCCAAGCCCCTTCTTCAGGTGAGTGGGAATTCTGTTCACAAACAGGGCATATAAAGACACAGACTCAATTTACATGAATAATGGTTGGAATGCGAATACTTACAGCTAATCAAGTCTTTAAGATACCTCTGCAAGACGTGCCGGATCATCGACACAGATGCCATCATCTCACGTGAGAACACCATCCACCTTGCAACTCGGCCAACGTTGTCTACTTGATACGCTGCAGGAAAGGATGTCCCGAGGCATGGTACATTGGGGAAACTATGCAGACGCTGCGACAACGGATGAATGAACACCGCTCGACAATCACCAGGCAAGACTGTTCTCTTCCTGTTGGGGAGCACTTCAGCGATCACGGGCATTCGGCCTCTGATATTCGGGGAAGCGTTCTCCAAGGTGGCCTTCACGACACATGACGGCACAGAGTCGCTGAGCAGAAACTGATAGCCAAGTTCCGCACACACGAGGATGGCCTCAACCGGGATATTGGGTTCATGTCACACTATTTGTAACCCCCACAGCCTGCCTGGACCTGCAGAGTTTCACTGGCTGTCTTGTCTGGAGACCATACAAATCTTTTTAGCCTGTCTTGATGCTCTCTCCACTCACGTTGTTTATATCTTAAAGACTTGATTAGCCGTAAGTATTCGCATTCCAACCATTATTCATGTAAATTGAGTCTGTGTCTTTATATGCCCTGTTTGTGAACAGAATTCCCACTCACCTGAAGAAGGGGCTTGCAGCTCCGAAAGCTTGTGTGGCTTTTGCTACCAAATAAACCTGTTGGACTTTAACCTGGTGTTGTTAAACTTCTTACTGTACCAGATTGTCAGTCTGGAGTAGGAATTGAAGAGAATGTGTTCTATTAACCGAACCAAGGTTGAGTCTGCTGGCTTGAGACGTGTGAGCCAGTGACTGGGAGAAGGACAGTGTCTGGATTATCAAAGCCTACCTGACTCCTGTCCCGTGTGGCAAGTTGGCAGTGCGCATAGTATTGAGTGAAATCTGCTGGGAGACAGCAGAGCTGGGATAAAGTATGTTTTACCATGAAGTAAATAAAATAGAAATTAGATTAAACCATGTTTGAGAATAAAACACTCTTGAATATTCAGTTCCCAGCCTTGGTCACTTTGCAACCCTATCTTGCAATGCGATGGGGGGAATCAAAAGGCAGATTATTATCTCAATGGAGAGAAACTGCAGATGAGTGAAATGCAGAGGGATCTGGGTGTTCTAGTGCATGAATCACAAAAAGCTAGCAGGCAGGTCCAACAAGTTGTTAAGAAGGCAAAGGGCATTTTGGTCTTTATTGCAAAGGGTTTGGAATTTAAAAATAGGCAGGTTTTGTTGCAATTGCACAGGGTGTTGGTGAGGAATACTGCGTACAGTTTTGGTCCCCTTATCTTAAAAAAGGGTATGGTAACATTGGAGGCAGCCCAAAGGAGATTCCCCAGGCTAATTCCTGGGATGAGAGGGTTGTTCTATTAAGAGAGACTCAATAGTCTGGGTCTGTATTCCTTAGAGCTTAGAAGAGTGAGGGGCGACCTTATTCAAATCTATAAGATCCTGAGGGGGCTTGACAGGGTAGAGGGTGAGATGTTTCACTGGTGGGAGAGTCTCGAACAAGGGGACACAGCTACAAGATAAAGGGCTGGTTATTTAAAACTGAGGTGCGGAGAAATGTCTTCTCGCAGAGGGTGGTGAATCTCTGGAATTCTCTGCCCCATAGGGTGCTGGAGGCTGGATCATTCGAAATGTTTAAAGTGGAGGTGGATAAATATTTGCTCGATCGAGGAATAGAGGGCGACGGGGAAATGGCAGAGGAAAGGAGTTGAGGCCGGCACAGATCAGCCATGATGGTATTGAATGGCGGGGCAGGCTGGAAGGGCCGAGTGGCCACTCCTGCTTCTGTTTCTTGTGTTCTTGCATAATGGTTATCACAGAATAATCATTTATTCCTATTTGTTTTATCAATGCGTCTATCTTGTTATGAATGCTGTGTGCAGGGAGATAAAGAGTCTTTTTCCTGCTGATGTAATCTTCATACTCCCTGTCCCTTCCTGTCACACGCTGGTTATCTTTAGCCAGATCACTATCCTGCATATTGACCTTACTTGATAACTTGCTGAATCTCCCCTTGAACACTCAACCTTAAAGCCCCCCCACTCTGTCCCCTCTCTCTCTCTCTCTCTCTCTACAGCCCTGGTTACGTGATTCGCCAATACACTACGCCAAACACATCCATCCTTATGACACACTTGCCTTCCTCCACCAATCGGAAAGCAAACTGTCTCATCACCCAATTGGATGATGTTTGACTGTCAGGCAAACAGCTTCTTTTCCTGTTTTCAATATTTTTATATCTGGAAAAGGGAAATCTGTTTTAATGTCCGGATGGTTTTTCTCTGGAGTCGCACTGACCATTGTCCTGGAGATTGATCTTCAATTCCCGGAGACTCCCGGCCAATCCTGGAGGGTTGGCAACTCAATGCCAACACTCACTGCAGACGTGGTGGCTGAGGACCTCACAGGTGTCCACCAGCCCTCCCACATGCTACAGCTGCAACACATCACCCTGTCGTGTTTCGTTCTCTGTGATTCACTAATTCTGGCCACTTACGCATCCCCAATTTTAACTACAATTAGTGGCCGGGTCTTCAACTCTCTTAGGGAATTCACTCCTAAGCATCTCTGCCTCTCTCTCCCCTTTAGGACGTTCCTTAAACCAAATGCTCTCACCAAGGTTTTGGTCACCTGATTTAACCCTTTATGTGACTTGTTGCCAATTGTTGTTTCATTACATTCCTGTGAAACATCTTGGGACATTTTACTATCTTAAAGCCATTATATAAATGCAATTATACCAACATTCAAGATAAGATTTGGTAAATGGATAAAGGGGTGCAGACAAGCAGATGAATTAGGAGCAGGAGAAGGCTATTCGGCCCCTCGAGCCTGCTCTGCCACTCAATAAGATCATGACCTCAACTGACCTCAACTCCACTTTCCTGCCTGTCCCCCTTTATCTCCCTTGTTAGTCGAGAATCTATCTACCCCTGTCTTAAAAATACTTAATGACCCAGCGTCAACTGCTGTCTGTACCTCAGAGGGAGAGAATCTGACCGCTCCAAAGACTCTTGTCCCTCAAGCTTCTCCTCATCGCTGTTTTAAGCGGGACAGCCCCCCTTATTTTTAAACTGTGTCCCCTGGTTCCAGTCTCTCCCGAAGGGGAAACATCCTCTCAGCATCCATCCCGTCAATCTCCTCAGGATTGTATATCTTTCAATAAGGTCACCTCTCATTCTTCCAAACTCCAATGGATACAACCCCAACCTGTCTAACCTTTCTTCGTCGGTTGACCCCCCTCCTCCGAGGAATCAGTCGAGGGAACCTTCTCTGACCTTTGAATGCAATTATATATTTTCTTAAACAAAGGGACCAAAACTGTAGACACTACTCCAGATGTGGTTCCACCAACACCATATACAACTAGAGCAAGACTTCCCTATTTTTATATTCCACTCCCCTTGCAAAAAACGACTACATTCTATTTGCCTTCCTAATCATTTTCTGTAACTGCAGACTAATCTTTAGTGATTCATGCACCAGGACACCCAGATCCCTCTGTATCTCAGAGTTCTGCAATCTCTCTCCATTCAAATAAAATTCTGCTTTTCTATTCTTCCGGCCAAAGTGGACAAGTTCACATTTTCTCAAATTATACTCTTTACAAGGTATTTTCCTATTTTTATATTCCACTCCCCTTGCAAAAAACGACTACATTCTATTTGCCTTCCTAATCATTTTCTGTAACTGCAGACTAATCTTTAGTGATTCATGCACCAGGACACCCAGATCCCTCTGTATCTCAGAGTTCTGCAATCTCTCTCCATTCAAATAAAATTCTGCTTTTCTATTCTTCCGGCCAAAGTGGACAAGTTCACATTTTCTCAAATTATACTCTTTACATTGTATTTTCCTACCTATCTTTGTGTCATCAGTAAATTTAGCAACCAGACATTTGTCCCTTCATCCAAGTCATTGATATAAATTGTAAATAGTTGAGGCCCCAGCACTGATCCCCCTGTGAGACTCCACTAGTTATGTCTTGCCAACCTGATAATGACCCCTTAGCTAACCAATCTTCTCTCCAATGCTAATATGTTACCCCCTGCACCATAAGCTCTTACTTTATGTTGTAACCTTTGATGTGGAACCTTGTCAAAGGCCTTCTGGAGACCCATGTAAACCACATCTATAGGTTCCCCTTTATCTACATTGCTTGTTACTTCCTCAGAGGACTCTAAATAAATTAGCCAAACACGATTTCTTTTTCACAAAACCATGTTGACTCTGCCTGATTGCATCAATACATTCAAAATGTCCCACAATAAGCTCCTAAATAATAGATTTGGGGAGGTGATCGGGCCTAGTGGTAGGACGGCATGGTAGCACAGTGGTTAGCACTGCTGCTTCACAGCTCCAGGGAGCTGGGTTCGATTCCCGGCTTGGGTCACTGTCTGTGTGGAGTTTGCACATTTTCCTCGTGTCTGCGTGGGTTTCCTCTGTGTGCTCCGGTTTCCTCCCACTGTCCAAAGATGTGCGGGTTAGGTTGATTGGCCGTGCTAAAATTGCCCTCAGTGTCCTGGGGATGCGTAGATTAGAGGGATTAGTGGATAAATATGTAGGGATATGGGGGTAGGGCCTGGGTGGGATTGTGGTCGGTGCAGACTCGATGGGCAGAATGGCCTCTTTCTGTGCTGTAGGGTTTCTAAGATTTCTAAGATTCTAAGATCGCTAGACTATTAATCCAGAAACTCGGCTAGTGTTCTGGGGATCCAGGTTCGAATCCCGCCACGGCAGATGGTTGAATTTGAATTCAATAAAAAATATCTGGAATTAAGAATCTACTGATGACCAGGAAACCATTGCCAATTGTTGTAAAAACCCCTCTGGTTTGCTAATGTCCTTCAGGGAAGGAAATCTTCCGTCCTTACCCTGTCTGGCCAATTTGTGACTCCAGAGCCACAAGAATGTGGTTGACATTCAACTGCCCTCTGAACAAGGGCAACTAGGGATGGGCAATAAATGTTGGCCAGCCAGCGACGGCCATGTCCCAGGAATGAATAAAAAACAAATTCCAGCATTTCCCTATGACAGGTGTTAAGCTAATTCACCTGTAGACTAACCTGTCCCCATCCTTTCTTGAAAGAGGAGATACATTCTCTATTTTCCAATCGGATGGGACATTTGCAGAACCTGAGAAGTTTACAAAAATCAAAACTAATGCAGCTACTATCTTGGCAACCACTTCTTTTAAGTCTCTAACACAATGGCTATTGGCCCCTGGGGAATTAGTCCTAATACTTTTCTCAATATCTAACCCTGGCGACTGTAATTATTTTAAATTCCTCCCTCCCTTTTACCTCTTAATTCACAATTATTTCTGGAATGTAATTTATATCTCTTACAGTGAAAGCAGGAGTAAAGTATGTTAAATTCACCCGCCAACTCCTTATTTTTCATCAATAGTTTCCCAGAGTCACTCTATAAACAAAGAAAGAACAAAGAAAATTACAGCACAGGAACAGGCCCTTCAGCCCTCCAAGCCTGCACCGACCATGCTGCCCGACTGAACTAAAACCCCCTACCCTTCCAGGTACCATATCCCTCTATTCCCATCTCATTCATGTACTTGTCAAGATGCCCCTTAAAAGTCACTACCGTATCCGCTTCCACTACCTCCCCCGGCAACGAGTTCCAGGCACCTACCACTCTCTGTGTAAAAAATCTGCCTCGAACATCTCTTTTAAAACTTGCCCCTCGCACCTTAAACCTGTGCCCCCTAGTAATTGACTCTTCCACCCTGGGAAAAAGCTTCTGACTATCCACTCTGTCCATGCCTCTCATAATCTTGTAGACTTTTATCAGGTCTCCCCCTCAACCTCTGTCGCTCCAGTGAGAACAAACCAAGTTTACATAAGAACATAAGAAATAGGAGCAGGAGTAGGCCATCTAGCCCCTCAAGCCTGCTCCGCCATTCAATAAGATCATGGCTGATCTGATAGTGGGTTCAGTTCCACTTACCCGCCCGCTCCCCATAACCCTTAATTCCCTTAATGGTTAAAAATCTATCTATCTGTGACTTAAACTCATTTAACGAGGTAGCCTCTACTGCTTCATTGGGCAGAGAATTCCAAAGATTCACTACCCTCTGGGAGAAGAAGTTCCTCCTCAACTCTGTTCTAAATTGACTCCCCCGTATTTTGAGGCTATGCCCCCTAGTTCTTGTTTCCATTGTAAGTGGAAATAACCTCGCTGCTTCTACCCTGTCTAGCCCCTTCATTATCTTATATGTCTCTATAAGATCTCCCCTCAACCTTCTAAACTCCAATGAGTACAGGCCCAGTCTACTCAATCTCTCCTCATAACCTAACCCCCTCATCTCCGGAATCAACCTGGTGAACCTCCTCTGTACCCCCTCCAAAGCTAATATATCCTTTCTTAAATAAGGGGACCAAAACTGTACACAGTTCTCTAGGTGCGGCCTACAGGTCTCCAACCTCTCCTCATAGCTAATGCTCTCCATACCAAGCAACATCCTGGTAAATCTTTTCTGTACCCTCTCCAAAGCCTCCACATCCTTCTGGTAGTGCGGCGACCAGAATTGAACACTATATTCCAAGTGCGGCCTCACTAAGTTTCTATAAAGCGTCAACATGACTTGCCAATTTTTAAACTCAATACCCCGGCCGATGAAGGCAAGCATGCCGTATGCCTTCTTAACTACTTTCTCCAGCTGCATTGCCACTTTCAGTGACCTGTGTACCTGTACACCCAGATCCCTCTGCCTATCAGTACTCCTAAGGGTTCTGCCATTTACTGTATATTTCCTATCTGTATTAGACCTTCCAAAATGCACTACCTCACATTTGTACCACTTTATTTTATCTTTTCCTTTTTAAATACTTGTACAAACTCTGACCGCTTTTGTGTTTCTAGCTAGCTCTCATCACCTACTTTCTCTCTCCTCATTATTCTTTCTGCCATTTTTTTTTGCTGTTTCTTATATTCTGTTCAATCTTCTGACTTGCCACTAATCTTCATAGAATTATAGTTTTTTAAATCTGAATTTGATACTGTCATTAACTTCTTTAGTCATAGAGTCATACAGTGCAGCAAAGGCCCTTTGGCCCATCGAGCCTTGGCACTGACAATATCTGCCACTAAAGGCGCCCTAATCCCAGTCTCCTGCACTTGTTCCATATCCTTGAATATTATGATATTTCAAGTGCTCATCCAAATATTTTTTAAAGGTTAGCCATGGCTGGTGTATCCTTTCCCTACAATCTGTCTTTCTCACTGGAATATATCTTTTGCTGAGTGTTATGAAATATTACTTTAAATGCCACTACATCACCGCTGATCTTACCCACATTTCCCAGTTCACAATAGCCATCTTTGCCTTCATGCTGTTATGACTGCCCTCATTTAAGTTCAAAACACGAGCGTTAGACCCACATATCTCTCCCTCGAACTGAGTGTGAAATTCAATTGTTTTATGATTACTGCTGCCTTGGAGTGTCCATGCTAGGAGGTCATGAATTAATTCTTCCTTGCTTCTTTCAGAATAATCTGCTCTCTCCTTGTAAAACATGTTGCTCTAAGAAATTGTCCTGAAAACACTCTTATGAAATCAAATTATGAAATCAATTCACCAAAGATCCTTAGACCGCACCTTCCAAACCCACACCGGCAGGTTCCCCTCCAAGTCACTCACTGACTTGGAAATATATTGCCATTCCTTCGCAGTCGCTTTGTCAAAATGGACTGCAGCGATTCAAGAAGGCAGCTCACCACCACCTTCTCAAGGGCAACTAGGGTTGGGCAATAAATGCTGATGTGGAGATGCCAGCATTGGACTGGGGTAAACACAGTAAGAAGTTTAACAACACCAGGTTAAAGTTCAACAGGTTTATTTGGTAGCAAAAGCCACACAAGCTTTCGGAGCTCCAAGCCCCTTCTTCAGGGGCTTGGAGCTCCGAAGAAGGGGCTTGGAGCTCCGAAAGCTTGTGTGGCTTTTGCTACCAAATAAACCTGTTGGACTTTAACCTGGTGTTGTTAAACTTCTTGCAATAAATGCTGGCCAGCCAGCAACGCCCCTGTCCCACGGATGATTTTTAAAAAATCTTCCAGGCTACCTTTTTTTACTATTACAGGATGTGGGCATCACTAACAAGGCCAGAGTTTATTGCCCATCCCTAATTGCCCTTGAGAAGGTGGTGGTGAGCTGCCTTGACCTGCTGCAGTCCATGTTTTGTAGGTACACCCACAATGCTGTTAGGGAGCGAGTTCCAGGAATTTGACCCGGCGACAGTGAAGGAATGGCGATATATTTGATTTGATTTATTATTGTCCAATGTATTGAGATACAGTGAAAAGTATTGTTTCTTGCATGCTATGCAGACAAAACATACCGTTTCATAGAGTACATACAGGAGAAGGAAAGGAGAGGGTGCGGAATGTCGTGTTACAGTCATAGAGAGTACAGTTTTAAAAGCATAGAATGAGAGTAAAAGATAGAATTATTAGAATTATTCTGTGCAGTTTTGGTGTCCTTTTCTGAGGAAGGATGTCCTTGCTATAGAGGGAGTACAGCGAAGGTTTACCAGGTTGATTCCTGGGATGGCAGGTTTGTCGTATGAGGAGAGACTAAGTCGGTTAGGATTATATTCACTGGAGTTTAGAAGAGTGAGAGGGGATCTCATAGAAACTTATAAAATTCTATCAGGGTTAGACAGGGTAGGTTCAGAAGGAATGTTCCCATTGCTAGAGGGAGTCCAGAACTAGGGGTCATAATTTGAGGATAAGGCGTAAACCTGAGGTGAGGAGAAATTTCTTCACCCAGAGGGTGGTGAATGTGTGGAATTCGCTACCACAGAAGTGTAGTTGAGGCCAAAACGTCGTCTGATTTCAAGAAGAAATTGGATATAGCTCTTGGGGCTAAAGGATCGAAGGATATACGGGGAGGGGGGATCAGGATATTGAATTCGATGATCAGCCATGATCAAAATGAATGGCAGAGCAGGCTCGAAGGGCTGAATGGCCTCCTCCTGCTTCTAGTTTTGATGTTTCTATGTATGCTGGGTTCAGCTCGCAGGAAGCTGCCACACTCGGGTGCCATCTTGAATCAGTCAGGATGGTGAGTTATTCGGGGGGGAGCTTGCAGGTGGTGCTGTTCCCAGGTGTCTGCTGCCCTTCTTCTAGATGGTGGGGGTCCCGGGTTTGAGAGGTGCAAAGCTTTGGTAATCTGATTCATCCAATCCAGATGTAGATTAAAATCAACCGTGATTATTGCCGCAATCTCTCTCCATTTAGATCATTTACTGTTTTGCTATTCTTCCTGCTAAGGTAGACAAGTTCACAACTTCCTGTGTTATACTCCATCTGCCAATCTTTTGCCCAGTCACCTAACCTATCTGTATCCTCTTGCAGAGTCCTTGCATCTTCCTCACAATGAACTTTTGTACCTATCCTTGGGCTATTAGCAAGTAGGCATTTGGTCCCTTCATCCAATTTATTGATATAAATTGTAAATAATTAAGGCTTCAGCACTGATTCCTGTGGCACTCCACTAATGACAGTTTGCCGGCCAAAAATGACGCAGTTACCCCTTAACTCTGCTTCCTGTTAACTCACTAATCTTCTATCAATGTTAACGTGTTACTCTGACAACCATCAGCTCTTATTTTGTGTTGTATCCGTTGATGTGGCATCTTGTCAAATGCCTTTTGGAAACCCATGTACATCACATCTACAGGTTCCCCCTTATCCATGTTGTTTGTAGCTCTGTGGCCTCACAGCGCCATGGATCCGAGTTCAATTCCAGCCTCGCGTCACTGTCTGTGTGGAGTTTGCACTTTCTCCCCATGTCTGTGTGGGTTTCCTCTGGATGCTCCGGTTTCCTGCCACACTCCAAAGATGTGTGAGTTAGGTGGATTGGCCATGCTAAATTGCCCCTTAGTATCAGGGGGATTAGCAATTTTTAAAAAATTTGATTTGACGTATTAACATACAGTGAAAAGTATTGTTTCTTGCGTGCTATACAGACAAAGCATACCGTTCATAGAGAAGGAAATGAGAGAGTGCAGAATGTAGTGTTACAATCATAGCTAGGATTTGATTTGATTTTGATTTGAGTTATTATTATCACATGTATTAAATATAGTGAAAAGTATTGTTTCTTGCGCAAAGGGAAGAAGCTGTTCTTGAGTTGGTTGACATAGAACCATAGAAAATTACAGCTCAGAAACAGGCCTTTTGGCCCTTCTTGTCTGTGCCGAACCATTTTTTTGCCTAGTCCCACTGACCTGCACTTGAACCATATCCCTCCACACCCCTCTCATCCATGAACCCGTCCAAGTTTTTCTTAAATGTTAAAAGCATTTACCACTTTATCCGGCAGCTCATTCCACACTCCCACCACTCTCTGCGTGAAGAAGCCCCCCCTAATATTCCCTTTAAACTTTTCTCCTTTCACCCTTAACCCATGCCCTCTGGTTTTTTTCTCCCCCAGCCTCAGTGGAAAAAGCCTGCTTGCATTCACTCTATCTATACCCATCAAAATCTTATACACCTCTATCAAATCTCCCCTCATTCTTCTACGCTCCAGGGAATAAAGTCCCAACCTATTCAATCTCTCTCTGTAACTCAGCTTCTCAAGTCCCGGCAACATCCTTGTGAACCTTCTCTGCACTCTTTCAACCTTATTTACATCTTTCCTGTAACTAGGTGACCAAAACTGTACACAATACTCTAAATTCAGCCTCACCAATGCCTTATATAACCTTACCATAACGCTCCAACTTTTATACTCAACACTCCAATTTATAAAGGCCAATGTACCAAAGGCACTCTTTACGACCCTATCCACCTGTGACGTCACTTTTAGGGAATTCTGTACCTGTATTCCCAGATCCCTTTGTTCAACTGCACTCTTCAGAGTCCTAGCATTTACCCTGTACGTTCTACTTTGGTTTGTCCTTCCAAAGTGCAATATCTCACACTTGTCTGCGTTAAATTCCATTTGCCATTTTTCAGCCCATTTTTCTAGTTGGTCCAAATCCCTCTGCAAACTTTGAAAACCTTCCTCACTGTCCACTACACCTCCAATCTTTGTATCATCAGCAAATTTGCTGATCCAATTTACCACATTATCATCCAGATCATTGATATAGATGACAAACAACAATGGACCCAACACCGATCCCTGCGGCACATCACTAGTCACAGGCCTCCACAACCACTCTCTGGCTTCTTCCATTGAGCCAGTGTCTAATCCAATTTACTACCTCAGATGTGGCCTCAGACTTTTGTATCTTTTTCCTGATGGAAGAACGTGGAAGAGAGAATGTCCGGGGCGTGTGGGGTCCTTAATTATGCTGGCTGCTTTGCCGAGGCAGCGGGAAGTGTAGATAGAGTCAATGGATGGGAGGCTGGTTTGCATGATGGATTGGGCTACATTCACGACCTTTTGTAGTTCCTTGCGGTCTTGGGCAGAGTAGATTGAGCAGGGTAAGTAGGTGGGGTTAAGGGGATAGGGCCTGGGTGGGATTGCTGTCGCTGCAGGCTCGATGGGCCGAATGGCCTCTCTCTGCACTGTCGGGATTGTGTGATTCAAATTCTCAATTCTCGATGGCAGTGGGGGCGGGGTGGGAACAGCAGGAGAATTCCGGTCTTGGTCATTTTTTTATATTTCTAGCTAGCTTTCCCTCATGTTTTCTCTCATTTTTCCCAGTTTTGTTTATTATTGTAGACTTTCTCTTTGAATTTGATCCTATCTTTGACTTCCTTCGTTAGGCTCATTTATGAACCACTGGGTCTATTGTGACTGGAGTATTGTGTCCAACTCACTGCAATGCAATTTAAGAAGCATGCGAAGGTCGGACTCAGGAAGGAGTTACGTGGATAGAAGGAGAGAGGAGAAAGTTGAGAGATTTGATCGAGATCTTCAAGATTGTGAGGGGTCAGGACAGAGACAGGGAGGAACTGTTCCCATTGGTGGAAGCACCAAAAATCACAGGACTCTTATTGACAACAGAACCAATGGCGACAAGAGGAAAAAGCTATTGAAGCAGCGAGTGGTTAGGATCCGGAATGTTCTGCCCCAGAGCATGGGGACAGTGGACTCAATTGAGACATTCCGTAGGGAATTAGATCATTATCTGAAGAGGAAAATAGTGCAGGGTTGCCGGGGAAGAGCGGTGGGGAAACTCGGTGAGTTGCTCTTGTCAGGGGCTGGCGCAGACACACAGGAACAAATGGCCTCCTCCAGTTCTGTAACCATTCTTTGATTCACTGCAAGGTCTCTGAACATCAACTATTTCTGCCTCAGAGACTTGTCTATGGTGCCTGCCATGCGTGAGTAAGAGGGAAACAAATTTCCCAGGCATCATTACCATCCGCCTGGGAGAGCAAACAGGTCATTGGTTTGACATCTCCTGTGAAAGATGGCACCTCTGGCAGTGCAGCATCCTTGTAGTGTCAGACAGACATACACAATGGAACTGGAACCCTAAACTTCCTTAAAAATAATGGCCTGATATGAACTTTTGACCAATTCAGCCAAGACTGACCCTGACTGACCCTCCACTGACCCCCCTGAGCAGGTCCAGTTTCTTCCCCACCCCCGGAGAAAGAAAAACCTTCCTTTGGAATTGAATATGAATTTGCTTCAAACCATCAGATGTAAAGCCTTACTTGTGACTAATAAGTAAACTTTAAAAAAGATGTGTGATAGAATAAATTCCTTCCTGCCCACTTCGATTAGGAAAAACACCAATCCCATTGATTCTAAAAGTTCTGATCAGACAAGGATTCGTGACGTCCGATTGGGCGGGATGTGGTTTTGTTGAGCTGCTGAGTGACGATTATTGAACACGGGGTCTGGAGAGCTTGTATTTGCCTGATTATATCTGTGCGGAATCCATCGCCCAAAGCCAAGCACAATATTGATACAATAACATGAATTTATACTGTGCCTTTAGTGTAGTAAAGCTGAGATGGCTAAAGGCACAGCCAACAATGATGGGCAAAGAAAAAGCAGTGTGCGAGAATGGAGAGAATTGGAGAAACCCAGAGATCTTACAGAGTTGGTGGGCTGGAGGAGATTACAGATTGAAGGAGAGAGAAAGATCATGTAATTTGCACATCCGGGTGAGAATTTGAAATTAGCAGCATTACTGGAGTGTGAGTCAAAGTAAGCTTGTCACAAAACCCACGCCCACACTCTGAGCTTTGACAAAGGGTCATCTGGACTCGAAACGTCAGCTCTTTTCTCTCCTTACAGATGCTGCCAGACCTGCTGAGATTTTCCAGCATTTTTGCTTTTGGTCCCAAACTCCAATACTTACATCCCCAAAGCCCACCAATGAAAAGAGAAAAAAAGGAAAGGCTCACATTTCTACAGTGACTCGTACAACAGGATTTTCCACAGCTGTTTACAGACAATTAATTCATTTTGAAGTGTGCTCATTGTTCGAACATTAAAACACCATGGTGTAAGGTTGGGTGGGATCAATGTTGGCGCAGGACGCCAGGGACATGTCTCCTGCTCTCCTCCAGATATTGCTGTGGGGTATTTACTGTCCGGCTGTGTCCGTGTTGTTGAGAACTCCATCTGTGCTGAGTGAATCCTCCTGAGAATCTGCCTCTGTGCTCAGTGTAAAACACAAGCCACCCCTCAGACCAGTGAGTGAGGATGTTCTATCTGGATTTGGTATTTCAGCCCCCGGGTGAAGCAATGTGGTAATTGAAGAAGAATATTGCTACAGAATTGTGGTTTTGCTGGTCGGAAATAGTTATTTACCTGGAATTCACTGATCACTTTTGACCAAATTGTCAGTTGAGCAATTCCGTGTATACATTCCACAAACATTCACCCCTTCCACCACCAACGCATAGTGGCAGCCGTGTGTACCATCTACAAGATGCTCTGCGGGGACTCGCCAAGGCAACTTAGACAGCAACTTTGAAACTCATGACTGCCAACATCTGGAAATCATGATGTGGCGATGCCGGCGTTGGACTGGGGTAAGCACAGTAAGAAGTCTCACAACCAGGTTAAAGTCCAACAGGTTTATTTGGTAGCATGAGCTTTCGGAGCATTGCCCCTTCCATATGCCTAGAAACACCACCTGAACATTCCCCTTAAGACCACACACCATCGTCACTTGGGACTGTATCATTGTTCCTTTATTGTTACTGGGTCAAAATCCTGTAACTCCATCCCTAACAGCACTGTGGGAGTACCTACACCCTTGGACTACAACGATTCAAGAACCACATGCTCAAGGGTAATTAGGGATGGGCAGTAAATGTTGGCCTAGCCACCGACACCCACAGCCCAAGAATGAATAAACAAAAATGTGCTAACCTTGTCTCAGTGTTAGTTATAATCTCGAGCATCCCATTTTGCTCGCCATTCATTCCTATTGGATACAATCCCAATGGACTAATTTCCTCCAACATTTATTCCCATTGGACACATTCCAATGGACTAAACTGCTTTCCGTTCACTCCCATTGGACACAATCCCAATCAACCCATTTCCTTTCCAATTCGCTACCTTAGCAGAGGGGTCAGTAACCAGAGGGCATAGATTTAAGTTAAGGAGCCGGAGATTTAGAGGGGATTTGAGGAAAAACCTTTTCACTCAGAGGGTGGTAGGAATCTGGAACTCAGTGTCTGAAAGGGTGGTGGAGATAAGAGTCCTCACAACATTTAAGAAGTATTTAGATGAGCACTTGAAATGGAATAGCATACAGGGCTACAGACCAAGTGCTGGAAAATGGAATTTGAATCGATAGGTGCTTGATGGCCAGTGTGGACGCGATGGGCAGAAGGGCCTCTTTCCGTGCTGTAAAACTCTATCGCTGGAATTCTGCTGCCTCGCAGTAGAATTGGAGTAGGCAAGGGGCAGATAACGGAAATGTCCGTTGACTTCAGGTGGGAATTTCTGGTTTCCGGTCTCACTCGAGCGAGGCCATAAAACCCCACCTTACAACTCTGGCTGGGTTGATGTGCAATAGAACAAACTCCTTGCCCACTTCAAGGATACACCAAACCATCCCGTCAAAACTCATTCCCTGTGATTGAGTTTCAATGTTCTGATCATGGTGAGGGTTCTGCCCGGTGATAGACGGGGATTTGTGATATCCTATTGGACGGAATGTTGTTTTGAGTTGTTCTCAGCTGTACGTTGAGTTGCTGTCTCAAGATTAATGAGGGGTAGCATCTGGAGAGCTCGCCTGGTCATATCTATGTATGTTGTGTCAATCTCCCTCAGCCAAGAACAATATTGATACAACAACATTCTGAATTTATATAGCACTTACAGTGTAGTAAAACTGCGAAGGCTGAAGGCACGGCCACCAATGATGGGGCAAAGGAGAAGCAGTGTGTGAGAATGAAGAGAACTGGAGTTGTTGGGCTGGAGGAGTTTACAGATTGAGGGAGAGAGAAAGGTCTCGCAGAGATTTATACATTGGGATAAGAATTTTAAATGACAGATATTGCTGGAGTGGGGCAGCAAGTGAAGGCAGGGAGGGGGGAACTGGCTCAGCAAGGGTTAGGATACTGGTAGCAGAGATTTGGGTGGGTGGTCTCTGTAAGAATCGGCACTGTTGAGCTCATTTTTGACGAAGGTTTATTTTCACTCTTCAGTCAGTAGCCACATAGACTGGGCTGTTCAGTAAAGGGGAAGGCAGTGGCACAGTGGTATTGTAATCCAGAGACACAGGGTGATGCTCTGGGGACACAGATTCAAATCCCACCACGGCAGATAGTGAAATTTGAATTCTAGGGGCGACACGGTAGCGCAGTGGTTAGCACTGCTGCTTTACAGCTCCAGGGACCTGGGTTCGATTCCCGGCTTGGGTCACTGTCTGTGTGGAGTTTGCACGTTCTCCTCGTGTCTGCGTGGGTTTCCTCCGGGTGCTCCGGTTTCCTCCCACAGTCCAAAGATGTGCGGGTTAGGTTGATTGGCCATGCTAAAATTGCCCTTAGTGTCCTGAGATGTGTAGGTTAGAGGGATTAGTGGGCAAATATGTAGGGATATGGGGGTAGGGCCTGGGTGGGATTGTGGTTGGTGCAGACTCGATGGGCCGAATGGCCTCTTTCTGTGCTGTAGGGTTTCTATGATTCTATGATTTCTATGATTCTTTCTATGATCAAATAGCTCCGAAACTCAAGAGGCGGCTGGATAGTGTTAAAGGGGCGGCTGGATATAGCACTTGGGGTGAATGGGATCAAAGATTATGGGGAAAAAGCAGGATTAGGATATTGAGTTGGATGATCAGTCGTGATCGTAATGAAGGCTCGAAGGGCCAAATGGCCTCCTCTTTCTCCTATCTTCTATGTTTCTGTGAAACTCACCCTAAACTTCAACACTTAACCCCCAAAGCCCACCCAATGAAAAGAGAAAGAAAAAAGGCTCACATTTCTACAGCGACTCATATAACAGGATTTTGCACAGCTGTTTACAGACAATGACTTCATTCTGAAGTGTGCTCATTGTTCGAACATTAAAACACCGCTGTGTGATGTTGACTGAGAACAATGTTGGTTCAGGATACCAGGGAGACGTATCCTGCTCTTCTCTGAATGTTGCTAGCGGGTATTTACTGTCTGGCTGAGAGGGCAAATGGGTCTTTTAAGGCTTCATTTGAAAGACAGCTCCTCTGACAGTGCAGCATTCCCTGAAGCATCAGGCAAGTATTGGTGAAATCTCTGGTTTTGGACAGACCCCAGAGCATTCTGCCCCAAGAAGGCCTGAGGTGAGCTTGTGACTAACTGAGCCAAGACTGACTCCCACTGACATCCAGTGAGCAGCTCCACCCTCTGAGTCACCCCCTGAGGAACAAACACTTTGTTGTATAAGGCTCTGGTCAGACCCCATTTGGAGTATTGTGAGCAGTTTTGGGCCCCGTAGCTAAGGAAGGATGTGCTGGCCTTGGAAAGGATCCAGAGGAGGTTCACAAGAATCTTCTCAGGAATGAAGAGCTTGTCATATGAGGAACGGTTGAGGACTCTGGGTCTGTACTCGTTGAAGTTCAGAAAGATGAGGGGGGATCTTATTGAAACTTACAGGATACTGAGAGGCCTGGATAGAGTGAACGTGGAGAGGATGTTCCACTAGTAGGAAAAACTAGAACCAGAGGGCACAACCTCAGGCTAAAGGGACGATCCTTTAAAACAGAGATGAGGAGGAATTCCTTCAGCCAGAGAGTAGTGAATCTGTGGAACTCTTTGCCACAGAAGGCTGTGGAGGCCAGGTCATTGAGTGTCTTTAAGACAGAGATAGATAGGCTCTTGATTTATAAGGCGGTCGGGGTTATGGGGAAAAGGCAGGAGAATGGGGATGAGAAAAATATCAGCCATGATTGAATGGCAGAGCAGACTCGATGGGCCGAGTGGCCTAATTCTGCTCCTATGTCTTATGGCCTTTGGTTTGGAATGTTGGTCTGGTTGCTTCATCAACGCAATCACCGTCATTGTAATTGGATTTCAATGATGTGTCGATGTTGTTGAACCCTATGTGTGCTGAGTGAATTCCCCTGAGAATCTGCCTCCATGTTCAATGTAAAACACAACCCAACCGTCAGACCAGTGAGTGAGGATTTGATTGATCAGTATTAAACTGGTGATGTTGTAGTATTGTTTGTTGACAGTAGGTACTTACTCGGGATTTTTCCCGCAATTCTGACTTTTTTACCAGTTGCATGTCACAAACCTTGGTTTAGTCGTTAGGTACAATCTGCACAACTCACTTCCATCATACACAATCCCAATGGACCTAACTCTTTTCCAATTCATTCCCACTGTGTAGACTTGCGAAAGAACGAACTCTATGGGTGGCATAGTGGCACAGTGGTTAGCACTGCTGCCTCACAGCGCCAGGGACCTGGGTTCAAACCCGGCTTGGGTCGCTGTCTGTGCGGAGTCTGCACGTTCTTCCTGTGTCTGCGTGGGTTTCCTCTGGGTGCTCCGGTTTGTTCCCACATTCTGAAAGAGATGCCGGTTCGGTGTATTGACCCAAACAGGCGCTGGAGTGTGGCGACTAGGGGAATTTCACAGTAACTTCATTGCAGTGTTAATGTAAGCCTTACTTGTGACACTAATAAATAAACATTTTTAACTCCTTGTCCAGTTGCATTGGGAAACACCAATCCATCCATCATAATCATTCCCTGTCTTTGATTCTCAATGTTCTGGGCATTGTGGAATGTTCTGCCTAGTAACAGGCGGAGGATCTATGACATCCTATTGGGGGGAATATTGTCCTTTGAGTTGTTCCCTGCTGTTAGTTGAGAAGCTGAATGTGACGAATGAGCCTGTGCTTTGTTGTGTACATAGAAACCTGTACAATTCTAACAGGACTAGACAAGGATGTTCCCGATGGTGGGGGTGCCCAGAACCAGGGGTCACAGTCTGAGGATACAGATAGACCATTTAGAACAGAGGTGAGAGACATTTCTTCACCTAGAGAGCAGTCAGCCTGTGGAATTTGCCACCGCAGAAAGTAGTTAAGGCCAAAACATTGAATGTTTTCAAGAAGGAATTAGATATAGCACTTCAGGTGAAGGGGATGAATGGATAATGGGGTTGGGGGGGTGGGGCTGGAGGCGGGATCAGACTATTGAGTTGGATGATAATGAATAGTGGAGCAGGCTCGAAGGGCCGAATGGTGTCCTCCTGCTCCTATTTTCTATACTTTGTATTGTTTGTCTGTTTATATCTGTGCTATGCCACTCTCTTAGAGCCAAGAGCAACATTAATGTAATAGTAGCGTGCATTTATATAGCACCTATAACATAGTAAAATGGAGATGGTTTAAAGCAGAGTTACCAGTGGGGCAAAGGAAAAACAGTTTATGCAAAAGATCAGGATTAGAGGATCCCAGGGTTCTGGCTGGAGATGACAGAGGGAGGAGGAGGGAGTTAGACCATGGGGGAATTTGAGCAGCTGGGATGAGAATTTTAAATTCCAGATGTTGCTGGAATGGAAGTCAATGCTGGTCAGTGAGCACAGGGGTGAGGTGGGTAAGAGACTGTTGCGTGAGTTAGAATTCAGGTAGCAGTTTTGGATGAGTGACATCTGTAAGTATCAGCAGTGTTGGGCTCCTCCTTCACCATGGCGCATTAGCGCCCTTTGGCAGTAACTG
Source organism: Mustelus asterias (assembly GCF_964213995.1). Taxonomy (NCBI): domain Eukaryota; kingdom Metazoa; phylum Chordata; class Chondrichthyes; order Carcharhiniformes; family Triakidae; genus Mustelus; species Mustelus asterias. The sequence continues at coordinate 41,485,940 of NC_135826.1, forward strand.
CATTGATCTCTGCACTGGAGTTCAGCCGAGCATTTTCCCAAAACTCAACTCCTCATCATTTGCAACCCGTAACAGAAGCAGAGTGCAACATTGAATTAATTTTGAAGTGCAGTCTGTTGTGATCCCAGACTGGAACCTTACTTTTATTCTCTCCTCTTTTTATTGACTGCTGCAGTTTTGCCTTCTCCCGGAAGCCAGGGTCTTTTCTCTTACCCCAATTGCCCTGAGGGGTAATGATGATCTTCCGCCTCAATTGCAAACCCAGAGACTGGAATTGGATTTAAATGCCCAGGATTAGAAAAGTGTAGCTGCAAGGAGAGATTGGATAGGTTGGGATTATTTTCCTTGGAACAAAGAAGGCTGGTGGGTGACGTGATTGACGTGTTCAAAATTATGAGGGGAAGATTTGGTTTGATTTATTATTGTCACATGTATTAACATACAGTGAAAAGTATTGTTTCTTGAGCACTATACAGACAAAGCATACCGTTCATAGAGAAGGAAAGGAGATGGTGCAGAATGTAGTGTTACAGTCATAGCCAGGGTGTAGAGAAAGATCAACTTAATGCAAGGTAAGTCCATTCAAAAGTTTGACAGCAGCAGGGAAGAAGCTGTTCTTGAGTCGGTTGGTACGTGACCTCAGACTTTTGTATCTTTCTCCCAATGGAAGAACATGGAAGAGAGAATGTCCAGGGTGCATGGGGTTCTTAATTATGCTGACTGCTTTGCCGAGGCAGCGGGAAATGTAGACAGAGTCAATTGATGGGAGACTGGTTTGCGTGATGGATTGGGCTACATTCACGACCTTTTGTAGTTCCTTGCGGTGTTGGGCAGAGCAGGAGCCATACCAAGCTGTGATACAACCAGGAAGAATGCTTAGAGATAGAGTGAACAGGATAAAATTGTTCCCCTTGGTGGAGAATTCTAGAACCGGAGACATAGATTCAAGATAAGTGGCAGTCAGTGCGGAGGGGACATGAGGAAGAACTTTTTTACCCAGAGGGTGGTGGGTGTCTGGAATTCACTGCCCGAGTTGGTGGTGGAGGCAGAGACCCTAAACTCTTTTAAACAGTACCTGGATCAGCACCTGTAAGCTACAGGGCTATGGGCTGGGTGCAAGGAGGGTGGGATTAGAAAGGGCACCTGGGTGTTCTCGGGTTGGCACGGAGAAGATGGGCTGAATAGTCTCCTTCTCTGCTGTAACTTGTCTATGGTTCTATGGTCAGTGCTGCTGAGATCTTGTGGGTGCTGCGTGAACCCTCTTGAGTGTCTGTCTCCGTGCTCAATGTAAAATGGAATGTTTCAGACCCAGTGCACGACAATGTTCTATCCAGATCTGATATTTCAGAATTAAACTGGTGAGATTCATACACCTCCATGTGAAGCAATATGATAATTACAGGCACAGTATTGCTAAACTATCGTGGTTTTTCTTGCCACAAATAGTTCTTGATCTGGAATTCACCAGTAATTCTGGTCACATTATCAGTTGCACAATTTCCTGTACAGTCGTTGGGTACAATGGACTCATTTCCCCCACCATTCTTTTCCATTGGACACTCACCCCGTCCCCCTTCACTCCCATTGGATACAACAGACCCATTTCCCTTCCTATTCACTCCCACTGTCTAGAATTCCAACAGAACAATTTTCTTTTTACTTACTTCCATTGGGAAACACCAATCCATCCACCACAAGCATTCACGGCCTTTGATTCTCAATGTTCTGAGAATTGTCAAGATTCTGTCCCACCACAGCCGTGGGTTTCTGATGTTCTGTTGGTGAGATGTTGCTTTGCGAGCTGTTACCTGTTTCTTGCTGAGTTACTGACTGGCTATTAATGAGCGCAGGGTCCCGAGAGCTTGTGTTTGCCGGTTTATACCTGTGACCCCCTGGACCAAGCAACAACAGCTTGCTGTTAACTGAAATGGCTGCAGGAACAGTCAATGTGGGAGAAATGAAAATGTGTTTTCTGCAGCAGGTCGGAATGAAAGGAATCCGGCCGCTTTGAGGGTTGGTTGAGCAGGAGGAGATTGCAGGAGTGATTTGAACGTGCGAATGTGCATTTTAAATTCCAGTTTCTGGATTGGGAGTTAATGTACATCAGTGAGCACAGTGCTGAGGGGGGAACTAAAAAGTTTTCTTCAAAAACGTTTTTAAAGCTTTTTAAAGTTTAGTGTCACAAGTAGGCTTACATTCACACTCTAGTGAAGTTACTGTGAAAATCTCCTAGTCCTCACCCTCTGGCACCTGTTTGGGTACAGTGGGGAAGAATTTAGCATGGCCAATGCACTTAACCAGCATGCCTTTCAGACTGTGGGAGGAAACCAGAGAACCCGGAGGAAACCCACACAGACACGGGGAGAATGTGCAGACTCCACACAGACAGTGACCCAAGCCAGGAATTGAACCTGGGTCCCTGACACTGTGAGGCAGCAGTGCTCACCACTGCGGGAATTGAGTTAAGATGCAGGAAGCAAAGTTCTGCATGAGTGCACCTATAGTATTGACAACATTGAGTCTTACTTGACGAAGTTTGACTAACCTGCACTCTCCAGATAGTAACTATACTCATCTCTGCTGAACATTCCTGACAAGGACAAGGGCAGCAGATACTTGGGAATACTGCCACCTGCAACTTCCCGTCCAAGTCACTCACCATCCTGACTTGGAAACATATCGCTTTTCCTTCACAGTCACTGGTCAAAATCCTGGAATTCCCTCCCTAACGGCATTGTGGGTCAACCCATGGACTGCAGCGATTCAAGAAGGCAGCTCACCACCACCTTCTCAAGGGCAACTAGGGATGGGCAATAAATGCTGGCCAGCCAGCGACACCCATGTTCCATGAATGAATAAAAAAAATCTTCTCCATTTCCCAATCTCCACAATGCCCATCCAGTCAGTTGCTACAAAAGAAGGAAAGATCTGTAATTCCATCGAATCTTTCCAAACATTCGTATTTTTCAAATTAGTTTGCAACTACTGAAGTTCTTTTTAAATGAACTCACTGTTGAAATATTGGATAAAGGCAAAATACTGTGGATGCTGGAGTCTGGAACAAAAACAGAAAATGCTGGAAAAGATCAGCAGGTCTGACCACTGTCACCCTTTCCAGCATTTTCTGTTTTTGTTGTAATATTGGAACCTGGCGGTAAAGTTGTGCACAGCAAGCCCCAGGAAGCGTAAAGGAGAACATGCCCCTGTCTACATCAATGGGGACGAAGTAGAAAGGGTCGAGAGCTTCAGGTTTTTAGGTGTCCAGATCACCAACAACCTGTCCTGGTTCTCTCTCTCTCTCTCTCTCTCTCTCTCCCCCCGCCCCCCACCCGACACTATACTTAAGAAATGCCGACACTATAGTTAAGAACATCTCTACTCTTTCAGAAGACTAAGGAAATTTGGCATGTCAGCTACGACTCTCACCAACTTTTACAGATGCACCATAGAAAGCATTCTTTCTGGTTGTATCACAGCTTGGTATGACTCCTGTTCTGCCCAAGACCGCAAGGGACTACAAAAGGTCGTGAATGTAGCCCAATCCATCACGCAAACCAGCCTCCCATCCCCATTGATTCTGTCTACACTTCCCGCCGCCTCGGCAAAGCAGCCAGCATAATTAAGGACCCCACGCACCCCAGACATTCTCTCTTCCACCTTCTTCCTTCAGGAAAAAGATACAAAAGTCTGAGGTCACATACCAACCGACTCAAGAACAGCTTCTTCCCTGCTGCTGTCAGACTTTTGAATGGACTTACCTTGCATTGAGTTGATCTTTCTCTACACCCTGGCTATGACTGTAACACTACATTCTGCACTCTCTCCTTTCCTTCTCTATGAACGGTATGTTTTGTCTGTAAAGCGCGCAAGAAACAATACTTTTCACTGTATGTTAATACATGTGACAATAATAAATCAAATCAAAAATCCCACAAACAGCAATTTCACAATGACCAAATCACCTGCTTTAGTAATGTTAGTTGTGGATAAATATTGGCCAAGACACTGGGGAGAACCCCCCCCCCCCGATCTCTGAATATAGATGTGGGATCTTTATCATCCAGCACCCATCCGAGAGGGCTGACGTGTCTTATCCAAAAGACATTTCTGCAACAGCGCAGCACTCCTTGGCACTTCAGACAAGCATTGTTAAACCCCTTGTTTTGCACTGGGAGTAGGAACGTTCTGTCTCAAGAAGGTCAGAGGTGAGCATGGGACCAACCGAGCCAAGACCGACCACCACTGATCACCAGTCTGAAACTCCACCCTCTTACCTCAGAAGGAAATAGCTTTGGGATGATTTTCAGCCTGTGTTCTCTGTCAGAGAGAACGGCAGTGCAGGTGGAAAATCCCGCAAAAATCGGAAAACAGGATTCTCGCCGACAAGACCGTGTTTTCCGATTTTCCACACTCCTCATCGGCAATGCAACAAAGTTCATGCCCAGAAAGGGTGGGGAACCTCACTTAAATACATTTTCATAAGTTTTAATACACTAATTGAGCTCCCTACCACATGATCCGCCCTCAATGAATATTCATGTCGGTGAGGTTTACAACAGCTCTTGAAAAACAGGATTCAGTCGAAGGGGGGGTCAAGGAGTGGGGCTGATTCGAGACCAAAAAGGGCATTAACACATAGGGCGGAATTTTACAGGCACATCCACCCGAGTTTCGTAACATCCCGCCCGAGGCCAATGGAGAATGCGGTTCTCCGAACCTCGCCCGCCCCCGGAATTGGGGCAGGCGTGCTGGTAAAATTCCGACCATGGAGTCAGGGGCATAACTGAGTTATTTAATGAAGACTTTGTATCTGTCTTCTCCATGGAAGAAGATGCTGTCCAGGCCATTGGAAAAGAGGGAGGCAGTGGCATAGTGGTATTGTCGCTGGACTAGTAATCCAGAGACCCAGGGTAATGTTCTGGGGACCCGGGTTCGATTCCTACCACGGCAGATGGTGAAATTTGAATTCAATAAAAAAAAATATCTGGAAGTAAGAATCTACTGATGACCATGAAACCATTGTCGATTGTTGTAAAAACCCATCTGGTTCACTAATGTCCTTTAGGGAAGGAAATCTGCCGTCCTTACCTGGTCTGGCCTACATGTGACTCCAGACTCTCAGCAATGTCGTTGACTCTTAATTGCCCTCTGAAATGGCCCTAGCCAGTCATTCAGTTCAAGGGGCAATTAAGGACGGGTAACAAATGCTGGCCCAGCCAGTGACGCCCACATCCATGAAAGAATTTATAAAAATTCAGACACTAGAAAGGTTTAAAACTGATACAAAGGAGACATTGTTTTAAAGTTTATTTATCCGTGTCACAAGTAGGCTTACATTAACACTGCAATGAAGTTACTGTGAAAATCCCCAAGTCGCCTCACTCCAGCAACTGTTTGGGTGCATTGAGGGAGAATTTAGCATGGCCAATGCACCTAACCAGCACGTCTTTCGGAGTGTGGGAGGAAACCAGAGCACTCGGAGGAAACCCACGCAGACACGGGGAGAACGTGCAAACTCCACGCAGACATTGAATCCAGGTCCCTGGTGCTGTGAGGCAGCCCTTGGATAGGTTATTTGTACTTAAAGTCGATAAAGCACCAGGACTGGATGAGATGCAATCAGGGATACTGATGGACGTGAGGGTGGAAATTGCAGTCAATTGGCCATAACTTTTCCGTCTTGCTCAGACTCAGGAGTGGTGCCAGAGGAGTGGAGAATCGCAAATGTTCACAAAAGGCATCTACAGACCAGTCAGTTTAACTTCCGGAGTGGGGAAACTTCTAGAAATTGTAGTTTAGGACAATATTAATAGTCACATGGATGCATGTAGGTTAATTAAGAAGAGTCTTAAAGGAAAATCATGTTTAACTTTGGGAGTTTTTTTGAGGAGGTAACAGAGAGGGTTGATGAGGGCAATGTTGTTGATGGACTACCAAAAGGGATTTGATACAGTGCCACACAACAGACTTGTGAGAAAGGTTATAGCTCATGGAATAGAAAGAATATTGGAACATGGAAACAAAATTGGTTGAGTGACAGGAAACAGAGAATAGTGGTTCATTGATGTTTTGAGGCTGGAGAAGACTAAAGAAATTTAGTATGCCCGCTACGGCTCTCACCAATTTTTACAGATGCCCCATAGAAAGCATTCTTTCTGGTTGTATCCCAGCTTGGTATGGCTCCTGCTCTGCCCAAGACCGCAAGGAACTACAAAAGGTCGTGAATGTAGCCCAATCCATCACACAAAACAGCCTCCCATCCATTGACTCTGTCTACACTTCCTGCTGCTTCAACAAAGCAGCCAGAATAATTAAGGACCCCACGCACCCCGGACATTCTCTCTTCCACCTTCTTCCGTCAGGAAAAAGATACAGAAGTCTGAGGTCACATACCAACTGACTCAAGAACAGCTTCTTCCCTGCTGCTGTCAGACTTTTGAATGGACTTACCTTGCATTAAGTTGATCTTTCTCTGCACCCTAGCTATGACTGTAACACTACATTCTGCACTCTCTCCTTTCCTTCTCTATGATCAGTATGCTTTGGCCGTATAGCGCGCAAGAAACAATACTTTTCACTGTATGTTAATACATGTGACAATAATAAATCAAATCAAATCAAAGTATGTAGTAGTGTCCCTGAGGGACACTTGCATTTGTTATGACTGGTCCCCAGATGAAATTCCCCATGTTTGTAGTTGCTGGTGAGGAGGGATGAACTGGCTCCCTTTCTTGTCTCAACCCCTCGGTTGGTCGCAGCAATTGGACTCCCAGCATAAACACAGTGGCTACAAGAGCAGGTCAGAGGCTAGGAATACTGCGGCAAGTAACTCACCTCCTGACTCCGCAAAGCCTGCTCGCCATCTACAAGGCACAAGTCAGGAGTGTGATGGAATACTCTCCACTTGCCTGGATGGGTGCAGCTCCAACAACACTCAAGAAGCTTGACACCATCCAGAACAAAGCAGCCCGCTTGATTGGCACCACATCCACAAACATCCACTCTCTCCACCACCGCCGCTCAGTAGCAGCAGTGTGTGCCATCTACAAGATGCACTGCAGCAATTCACCAAAGATCCTTAGACAGCACCTTCCAAACCCACAACCACTTCCATCTAGAAGGACAAGGGCAGCAGATACATGGGAACACCACCACCTGCAAGTTCCCCTCCAAGCCACCCACCATCCTGACTTGGAAATATATCGGCCGTTCCTTCGCAATCGCTGGGTCAAAATCCTGGAATTCCCTTCCTAACGGCATTGTGGGTCAACCCACGGAACATGGACTGCAGCGATTCAAGAAGGCAGCTCACCACCACCTTCTCAAGGGCAACTAGGGATGGGCAAGAAATGCTGGCCAGCCAGCGACGCCCATGTCCCACGATTGAATTTTTAAAAATCCCATCAAGGTATATCACAACAGTACACATTGCTGCCATTGTGTGTCAGTTATGGAGGGAGTGAATGTTTAAGGTAACATATGTAACAGCCTTGTCCTGAATGATGTTGTGCTTTCTGAATATCAACGTTGTATCTATGTTTGATATTTCTGTGTTGAACCTGATGATGTTCAGATTTCCCAAGCATGAAAGCATATGTTAGTTCCAGAAGGCGTATTGCTAAACAATGAGGTTTTGCATGTCACAAACTATAATTTATCTGGAATGCACTGAGCAACTCTAACCAAATTATCAGTTACGACATTTCTTGCACAGGCACCAACCCTGGCTCAATTGGTAACATTCTCTGTAATCTCAGTCGATGCTTTTTCCTCCTGTCCTCTGCAGACCAAAGCTGCCAAATTCCCTTCTCCTTGTGTAGAATCCCAATAGGCCAACAATAATCACATCCCGTAACAGAATTAAAAAACAATCCCCTCCCATTCCGGTCCTTGGGACGTGTGTTGCTGAAGGCACAATTGTCAATGGTGATGTGAAGGCATTGGAATTGCTTTGGAGGCCACAGAGTTACTGGAAATTTAAAAAAAGCTCACACTTAGAGCAGAGACAGTGATACTGTCACTGGATTAGTAATCCAGAGGCCCAGGCCAATGCCCTAGGAACATGGGTTCAAATCCCACCATGGCTGGTGGAATTTAAGTTCAATTAATCAATTAGGGGGCATAAGTCTAAGGTGCGAGGGACAAGGTTTAAAGGAAATGTACGAGGCAAGTTTTTTACACAGAGGGTGCTGGGTGCCTGGAACTTGTTGCGAGGGGAGGTAGTGGAAGCAGATACGATAGTGACTTTTAAGGGGCGTCTTGACAAATACATGAATAGGATGGGAGTAGAGGGATATGGTCCCCGGAAGGGTAGGGGGTTTTCGTTCAGTCGGGGCAGCATGGTTGGTGCATGCTTGGAGGGCCGAAGGGCCTGTTCCTGTGCTGTAATTTTCTTGTTCTTTGTTAATAAATCTAGAATAGAAAACTAGTCTCAGTGATAATGACCATCAAACTACCTTTAGTGTTGTAAAAACCCATCTGGTTCACTAATGTCCTTTAGGGAGAAAAAATTGCCATCCTTATCTGGTCTGGCCTACATGTGACTCCAGACCCACAGTAATGTGGTTGACTCTTAACCGCCCTCTGAAATGGCCAAGCGAGACACTCAGTTCAAGAACAAATGCTGGCCTTGCCAACCCACATCTCATGAAAAGATAAATACCGCCTTGGTCACAGTAAACCACCCAAGGTGCCACACCACAGGAGATATTAGGACAGGTTACCAAAGGTCAAAAAGGCAGATTTTATGGAGCATTTTAAAGGAGCAGTGAGGCTTTGAGAGGGAATTACAGAACGTAGTGTCCAGAGTTTAACGGCTGAAGGTACAGCCCGGAAGGTGCAGCGATAGATGCTGTGTAAGTGGCAGAGATCTTGAAGGGTTGTATGGCTGGAGGGGGTTACAGAGGTGGGAAAAGGTAAGGTAATGGAGTGATTGAGCGTAAAGATGAGAATTTTAAAATGAATTAAAACCATTACTGCTAGGGTCACGGCAACCTAAATGTCACAAGGTAAGAACATAATTATATGGGAACTAGAAGAAGATATTCAGCACTTTGAGTCAGTTCTTCGACTCAAACAAATCGTGGTCGATCAGGATTGGGTCTGTTGTTGAATAATTAATGATTGATCGCAATGATTAGTCAACATTCTGACAGCTTTTTTGCAACCTCAGGATGTCCCAAAGCAGTTTACAACTGTTACAATGGCCACGGGAGATCGGCAATAGGTCTCCTTGTGGGCCTCATAGAATACGAGCTCCCTGATTAGGCGAGTGGAGGCTCGTACAATGGGAAAAAAGCAGCGGGGTGTTTAAAACCAGCTGGCTCCACTCAGGCCGGCAATCGAATGACTCAGGACTGACCTGCCCTCTGCAGCCACTGAGTGGCACTTTGAGTGCACTGTAAACAAAGGGTGATGGTGGCGGAAGCCTGGCCTCGGTCAGGTTATTGCCGCATCCAATTAGATGCATTTGAAGTGTAGTCACTTTTGTAATTCAAGAAACTTGACAGACAATTTTCACACAGCAAACTCCCGCAGAGAACAATACAATAATGACTGGAAGGTCTAATACGGATGGGAAATGTACAGTAAATGGCAGAACCCTTAGGAATATTGATAGGCAGAGGGATCTGAGTGTACAGGTACACAGGTAACTGAAAGTGGCAATGCAGGTGGAGAAGGTAGTCAAGAAGGCATATGGCATGCTTGCCTTCATCAGCCGGGGCATTGAATTTTAAAATTGGCAAATCACATTGCAGCCTTATAGAACCTTAGTTAGGCCGCACTTGGAATATAGTGTTCAATTCTGGTCGCCACATTAGCAGAAGGATGTGGAGGCTTTGGAGAGGGTATCCAAAAGATTTACCAGGATGTTGCCTGGTATGAGGAGAGCATTAGCTATGAGGAGAGGTTGGAGAAACTCAGTTTGTTCTCAGTGGAATGACAGAGGTTAAGGGGTGACCTGATAGAAGTCTACAAGATTATGAGGGGCATGGACAGAAGCTTTTTCCCAGGGTGGAAGAGTCAATTACTAGGGGGCATAGGTTTAAGGTGTGAGGGGCAAGATTTAAAGGAGATGTACGAGGCAAGTTGTTTACACAGAGGGTGGTGGGTGCCTGGAACTCGTGGCCGGAGGAGGTAGTGGAAGCAGATATGATAGTGACTTTTAAGGAACGTCTTGACAAATACATGAATAGGATGGGAATAGAGGGATATGGTCCCCGGAAAGGTAGGAAGTTTTAGTTCAGTCGGGCAGCATGGTCGGTGCAGGCTTGGAAGGCTGAAGGGCCTGTTCCTGTGCTGTAATTTTCTTTGTTCTTTGTTCTATATTGTAATCAGTTTTAGAAATGTTGGTTCAGTCCAGGACACTGAAGACAAAGATACTTGAAATAATGCCCAATTGAGAGAATAGATACAGATGTGGTTTGCCATCTCAACCAAAAGATGGTACTTCTGACAGTGCAGCATTCCCTCAGTGCTGCTTTGGGAATGTCAGCCTGGAATACGTACTGAAGCTGGAACCCACAATCCAGCGAGGAAGAACAGAGTGTTCCACCCACTGAGTTGCAACTGACGGACATTATTGTGAGACCAGGTGAAGATTTCCCTTTCAGTATGTGCAGGGACAATCAGAAACAATAGCAACGGAACCCAGTGTTCACACACTCAGAACAATCCCAGAGCCTCAGTGTGGGAGAATGGGGGCAGTGGAGGCGGGGCAGCGGAAACTCACAAAAGAGGCTTTTGTCAGAATGTCATTTAACGCACATTTTGTAAGTAGTTGGAATGTATCAGCAAGAGTTAATTGGAAACACATGTTATAAATAACAGGAGTTGCGGAGGCAGCCAGCTCGCTTCCTTATTTAGTCCGGCATCTCCGAAGGATGGAGCTAAGCCAAGCATTCCAGCTGAAATCATGGAACTGGCATTGGCTTCAAAGGCTCCCGGAAAACCCGGAATTTTATATCTAATTAACATCAGGCTGGCATGCTAACTACATATCGGAACGTGACTGGTACATGGAAAAATTAATGTACCAGAAGTATGTGATGGTCAGCATTATCTACGTGCCTGTATGATAGGAGATTCACAAACAGTGAAATCAGAGGATAATGTGTTCTGATGATTTACCTGTCTGAATAATTGCAGACTACTGTAACTGCTTATTAAGGAGCCCCGAGACATCGGGAATACTGCACAGTGAATTGGTTCCTGCTCTACCTGGACCCTGCCAGCTCCAACCTGCACAAATTCATTTTCATCTTCAGAATTGATTGCATGTTCATTTGGAGAGCTTGTAATGAATTTGATAATGTCAGGTAATTAATGCCATCACTGATCACTGACAGAGCAGCTACAGCTCTGGTTAGAGAGTAAAACTCACTGACCCCATCAAACACTTGCAGGACAGGTACAGCACGGGGTTATATACAGAGTAAAGCTCCCTCTACACTGTCCCCATCAAACATTCCCAGGACAGGTACAGCATGGGGTTAGATACAGAGTAAAGCTCCCTCTACACTGTCCCCCATCAAACACTCCCAGGACAGGTACAGCACGGGGTTAGATACAGAGTAAAGCTCCCTCTACACTGTCCCCATCAAACATTCCCAGGACAGGTACAGCACGGGGTTAGATACAGAGTAAAGCTCCCTCTACACTGTCCCCCATCAAACACTGCCAGGACAGGTGCAGCCCAGTGTTAGATACATTACTCCGGATACATGAATGTCCCCATCAGACATTCCCAGGACAAGAACAACACAGGATTAGATACAGAGTAAAGCTCCCTCTACACTGTCCCCCATCAAACACTCCCAGGACAGGTACAGCCCGGTGTTAGATACAGAGTAAAGCTCCCTCTACACTGTCCCCCATCAAACACTCCCAGGACAGGTACAGCATGGGGTTAGATACAGAGTAAAGCTCCCTCCACACAGTCCCCATCAGACATTCCCAGGACAAGTACAACACAGGATTAGATACAGAGTAAAGCTCCCTCTACACTGTCCCCATCAAAAACTCCCAGGACAGGTACAGCACGGGGTTAGATACAGAGTAAAGCTCCCTCTACACTGTCCCCATCAAAAACTCCCAGGACAGGTACAGCACGGGGTTAGATACAGAGTAAAACTCCCTCTACACTGTCCCCATCAAACACTCCCAGGACAGGTACAGCACGGGGTTAGATACAGAGTAAAGCTCCCTCTACACTGTCCCCATCAAACACTCCCATGAGAGGTACAGCACGGGGTTAGATACAGAGTAAAACTCCCTCCACACTGTCCCCCATCAAACACTCCCAGGTGTTGGGCTTGAACATCATTGACAACTAAATGAAAGTGAAGGTGGAAAGATTAAAACAATGAAATGACTTCAGAAGCAATTGAATGATGCCATTGTGAGGTGTGGGTTAGCACTGCTCCGGAGTAATGGGTGCATCATCACTAAATGTCCTGTGAGTTTGCAGTGTGGAGGGACAGATATCCCTTCACCGGGAGGGAAGAAATGATTCTTAAATTGAGTGGTGGGTGAACCAACCCCATAGTCTGGTCTGCCCATCCCCTCCACTCGTAGGACTGTGTTCATGGATGTCATTGTGAAATAATGAAAGCAAGAAGCATGGTCGTTGGTGGGGGATGTGAGGGGGGGCGGGGGGAGGTGGTGTGGTGGATGTAGAGTGATTTACAACCACTTGCATTTATATAGCACCGTTAAAGCAGTGAACCATCCCAAGGCTCTTCAATGAAGCCATTAGCAAAGACAGTTTATCAATGGATAAAGATATAGGTTTTACAGAACATTGTGAAGGCAGAGAGGTTTAAAGGGGGGGATTTTCAGAGCTTTGGCCCCCGGCAGCTGATTGCACTGTCACCAATGGTGGAAGGATGGAAATGAAACAATGGAAATATACAGAAAAAGTATTTGTACAGCTGTTCAGAGCAAGGAACTGACATGAAAGCTAAAAGGGGAGAAATGAATCCTGGTGGCGATGAGCTTGGACAAAGTTAAACAACAGGATTAACTGAGCAATCTGAAAGGGCAAATGAAAGAACCACTCGGAAACCAAAATATAAATGAAAACTACCAGTGTGTCTCACAGCGGAGACAGAGAGAGAAACAGAGACAAAGAGAGACAAAGAGAGAGAGAGAGAGACAGAGACAGAGAGAGACAAAGAGAGAGAGAGACGGAGAGAGACAGGGAGAGCGAGACAGAGACGGAGAGACAGAGGGAGAGACAGACAGACAGAGAGAGAGAGCTTGAATTTGAACATTGACTCTCACAAACACTGGACCATCCCAAAGCACTGTACAGCCAATATCATTCTCCTGAAATTCAGTCGCATTTCCAATGTAGGAAACGCAGCAGCCAATTTGCGCACAGCAAGATCCCACAAATATTAACTAGCAGATAATCTGTTTTAGTGATTCTTCCTTGAGGAATAAATGCTGACCAGGTCACCGGGGAGAATGCTCCTGCAGTTCATGGAAACTTACAGCACAGAAAGAGGCCACTCAGCCCCTCATGTCTGTGTGACATTTTGATGGAGCAATGGAATTTGCCCCACTGCCCTTCCAGTATTTTTCCAATTTCCTTGTGAAAGTCACTATTAAATGTGCTTCCACCATCTTTTCAGGCAGTGTATTCCAGATCACAACACCTTGCTGGGTAAAAGTTTCCCCATGTTGCTTCTGACCCTGATTGCTTTTTAACAGAAAATGTGTCCTGTCACCCTCAATAATTTGTGTACTTACAACCCCAGGTTCCTCTGTTCTTGCATCGCCTTTAAAATTCTACCATTTAGTTCATAATGTCACCCCTCAGACATCCCATCAAGATACATCACTCCACCCTTCTCTTTGTTAGGTTTCATTCATCACATCTCATAGAATCCCTACAGTGCAGAAGGAGGCCATTCAGCCCATTGAGTCTGCACCGACTCTCCAATAGAGCATCCCACCCAGATCCTATCTGTGCAATCCCACGTATTTACCGCGCAATTTCCCTCAATGAGACACTAAGGGCCAATTTAGCATGGCCAATCCACCTTCGTCAGAATGACAAAGGGCCATTCTGACTCGAAATGTTGCCTCTATTCTCTCTGCACGGATGCTGAGATTTTCCAGCATTTTCTGTTTCTGCACCTAATCTACACATCTTTGGATACTGAAGGGCAATTTAGCACGGCCATTCCCCCTAACCTGGACATATTCGGAGTGTGGGAGGAAATCAGAGCACCCGGAGGAAACCCACGTAGACACGGGGAGAAAGTGCAAACTCCGCACAGACAGTGACCCAAGCCGGGAATCGAACCCGGGTCCCTGGCGCTGTGAGGCAGCAGTGCTAAACATGTCTGTCGATTTTTACCAGTTTGTTCTACTGAAGACTATTGCTCATTGTTCTTGTAGTTGTTCCATGGGATTTTTCACATCCACCTGAGAGTGAAGAACGGATCTTGATGTAAAATCTCAACAGAAAGTTGGCAATTTCAGTAGTGCGTCACTCTTTCCTGCAGCACTACACTGGGAATGTCAGCCTGGATATTGTACTCATGTTGGACTGGGGGCTTGAACCCATAATCTTTTGTCTCTGAGATGAGGAGGTTACTTACTGACCCATGACACCTTCAGATTTTTCTTTTGGACACTTGCATATGTGCTGTCCATTAAGAAATGTCACAACGCCAAGTTAAAGTCCAACAGGTTTATTTGGTAGCACAAGCTTTCGGAGGGCTGCTCCTTCATCAGGTGATGAAGGAGCAGCACTCTGAAAGCTCATGCTACCAAATAAACCTGTTGGACTTTAACCTGGTGTTGTGAGACTTCTTACTGTGCTTACACCAGTCCACGGGCACTTATTAAGAATAGTGGTAAAGGAATTAGTTGCAGTGCACAAAGGTCCATAGACCATATAACGAGCAAGTTAGACAAAGGAGAGCCAGTGGATGTTATCTACTTGGATTTCCAGAAGGCCTTTGACAAAGTGTCATATAGGAGGCTGCTGAGTAAGAGCCAATGGTGTTAGAGGCAAGGTACTAGCATGGATAGAAGATTGGCTGACTGGCAGAAAGCAGAGAGTGGGGATAAAGGGGTCCTTTTCAGGATGGCAGCGAGTGACTAGTGGAGTTCTGCAGGGGTCAGTGTTGGAACCACAACTTTTCACTTTATACATCAATAATCTAGATGAAGGAACTGAGGGCAATATGGCTAAGTTTGCAGATGATACAAAGATAGGTGGAGGAACAAGTAGTACTGAGAAGGTGGGGAGGATGCAGAAGGATTTGGATAGAACAAAGAACAAAGGAAATTACAGCATAGGAACAGGCTCTTCGGCCCTCCAAGCCTGTACCAGCCATGCTGCCCAACTTAACTAAAACATCCTACCCTTCCAGGGACCATATCCCTCTGTTCTCATCCTATTCATGTATTAGTCAAGACCACCCTTAAAGGTCATCATTGTATTGTATCTGCTTCCACTACCTCTCCCGGCGGTGAGCTCCAGGCACCCGCCATCTTCTGTGTAAAAAACTTGCCTCGTACATCTCCTTTAAACCTTGCCCTTCGCACCGTAAACCTATGCCCCCTCCTAATTGACTCTTCCACCCTGCGTAAAAGCTTTTGACTATCCATTCTGTCCATGCTCCTCATAATCTTGTAGATTTCTATCAGGTCTCCCCTCAACCTCCGTCGTTCAGTGAGAACAAACCAAGTTTCTCCAACGTCTACTCATAGACCATCCTGGTAAATGTTTTCTGTACCCTCTCCAAAGCCTCCACATCCTTCTGGTAGTGTGGCAACCAGAATTGAACACTATATTCCAAGTGCAGCCTAACCAAAGCTGCAACATGACTTGCCAATTTTTAAACTCAATGCCCCGGCCAATGAAGTCAAGCATGCCGTATGCCTTCTTGGAGTCTGTCAGTTGAAGGGTTGTATTGATTCGAGACAGGTTAGAAGAGTGGGCAAAGAAGTGGCAGATAGAATACAATGTGCGAGGTTAAGCATTTTGGTAGGAAGAATAGGGGCATAAACTATTTTCTAAATGGGGAGATAATTCAGAAACCTGAAGCGCAAAGGGACTTGGGAGTTCTAGTTCAGGATTCTATTAAGGTTAACGTGCAGGTAGAGTTGGCAGTTAGGAAGGCAAATGCAATGTGAGCATTCATTTTGAGAGGACTAGAGTACACACTGCAGGGATGTACTGCTGAGGCTGTATAAGGCTCTGGTCAGGCCATGATTGGAATATTGCGAGCAATTTTGGGCCCAGTATCTAAGGAAGGATGTGCTGGCCTTGGAGAGGGTCCAGAGGAGGTTCACGAGAATGATTCCTGGAATGAAAAGCTTGATGTTAGAGGAGCATCTGGGTCTGTACTCGATGGAATTTAGAAGGGTGAGGGGGGATCTCATTGAAACTTACAGAATAGTGAAAGGCCTGGATAGAGTGGACATGGGGAAGATGTCTCCATTAGTTGGAGAGAGTAGGATCTGAGGGGCACAGCCTCAGAGTAAAGGGACGACACTTTAGAACTGGGAATTTCTTCAGCCAGAGGGTGGTGAATCTACGGAATTCATTGCCACAGAAGGCTGTGGAGGCCAGGTCATTGAGTGTATTTCAGACAGAGATAGATAGGTTCTTGATTGGTAAAGGGATCAAAGGTTATGGGGAAAGGGCAGGAGAATAGGGTTGAGAAATTTATCAGCCGTGATTGAATGGTGGAGCAAACTCGATGGGCCGAATGGCCTAATTCTGCTCCTATATCTTATGGTCTTATGGGCATCTCCCACCATTAGAGAGGGACAATTGGTTATATATAGTTTGAGGGGCGCCATTCCACAAACATGGGACAAAGCATGGAGGTATAAACTATGGCAGCTGGTCCAGAGATTGAAATTGCCCCATTAGAATCATTGTGCATCACATCCTAACCATCGAACAAACCATCACACACACACACTTCTGAAATGGTTATTCCTCAACAAAAATCACATGAACAGATTATCTGATCATTTATGGGATCTTGCTGTGTATACCGCCTGGCAGGTTTCCTGCATCACACTCACGGGAGTGTGACTGTGTTGTGTTTTGGCCTGATCCGAGGATGTACAATCAAAAATCTCTCCCAAAAGCGATTAAATGAACTGTAAAAACACAGATTAACGTTAGTGCACGTTTAAAAAATAGAACTAAACCGTCTGAAACTTGAGCATTTATTGTTATCGGGGAGCTGATTTGACTAAACCTGCTGGTGTTGGTTACTCACATTTCCTTATCTGTATTGATTGTTGCCGCTCAGCAACCTGTGAACAGTCGGTGATTAATCGATAAATGAGAGAAAATTGAGGGACCGATGAATGGGTGTCGACTTTTGGCTTTGCATTATTTTACACTAAGCACCATTCCCAGCTTAGATGGCATTTGCTACCAAATAAACCTGTTGGACTTTAACCTGGTGTTGTTAAAACTCTTGCCATCAAACACTGCCAGGACAGGTACAGCATGTGGTTAGATACAGAGTAAAGCGCTCTCTACACTGTCCCCATCAAACACTCCCAGGACAGGTACAGCATGGGGTTAGATACAGAGTAAAGCTCCCTCTACACTGTCCCCATCAAACACTCCCAGGACAGGTACAGCATGGGGTTAGATACAGAGTAAAGCTCTCTCTACACTGTCCCCATCAAACACTCCCAGGACAGGTACAGCATGGGGTTAGATCACCAATAAGAGACACTCTAACCACCACCCTTTGACATTCAATGGTGTTACCATCGCTGAATCCCCCATTGTCAACATTCATGGGGTTACCATTGACCAGAAACCCAACTGGACTCACCACATAAACACACTGGCTACAAGAGCAGGTCAGAGGCTAGGAATACTGCAGTGAGTAACTCACCTCCTGACTCCCCAAAGTCTATCCACCATCTACAAGGCACAAGTCAGGAGTGTGATGGATGGGTGCAGCTCCAACAACACTCAAGAGGCTCAACACCATCCAGGACAAAGCAGCCCGCTTGATTGGCACCACATCCACAAACATCCACTCCCTCCACCACCGACGCTCAGTAGCAGCAGAGTGTACTATCTACAAGATGCACTGCAGCAATTCACCAAAGATCCTTAGACAGCACCTTCCAAACCCACGACCACTTCCATCTAGAAGGACAAGGGCAGCAGATACATGGGAACACCACCACCTGCAAGTTCCCCTCCAAGCCACTCACCATCCTGACTTGGAAATATATCGGCCGTTCCTTCGCAGTCGATGGGTCAAAATCCTGGAATTCCCTTCCTAACGGCATTGTGGGTCAACCCACGGAACATGGACTGCAGCGATTCAAGAAGGCAGCTCACCACCACCTTCTCAAGGGCAACTAGGGATGGGCAAGAAATGCTGGCCCAGCCAGCGACGCCCATGTCCCACGAATGAATTAAAAAAAGATACAGAGTAAAGCTCCCTCTACACTATTCCCATCAAACACTCCCAGGACAGGTACAGCACGGGGTTAGATACAGAGTAAAGCTCCCTCTGCACTGTCCCCATCAAACACTCCCAGGACAGGTACAGCACGGGGTTACATACAGAGTAAAGCTCCCTCTACACTATCCCCATCAAACACTCCCAGGACAGGTACAGCACGGGGTTAGATACAGAGTAAAGCTCCCTCTACACTGTCCCCCATCAAACACTCCCAGGACAGGTACTCCACGGGGTTAGATAAATTCAATATTAACTTTAAAAGGGAATTGGATAAATACTTGAGGAGGATTAACTGAGGCAACGTGTCAATATTAACTAAGGGAGTATGGCTGAAGAATTGTGGGGGTGGGGAAGAGAATTCAAAGAAAGTAATGTTGGGTAAAAGTACCATTTCATTTTTAAAGCCCGTATAATTATTGTTTTCAATCATCGAATCCTGATATCACAGCCAGTTTCCTTCCTTAGTTCTAGTTTATATGAACTAGTTTGAGTTGTTTTCTGTATGAAAGAGGCGAAAGGCAACTTGCAGATAAAGCACACGCCCCTTATTTACAGAAATTAAACATTGCTGACTATTTCAGAGATGAGTTACATTTCCCCAGTTCTCGGGTTACTCACCAATCCTGTATTCCCTGTTTGAGTTTGGGCACTCCCTTCCCTACAAGTTGTGTCACTTCTCCTGCACATTGATTTGCCAGGTGCAGAAGCTAATGGTATGTGGTTATAAGCTTTGTGACGTTACTGTGATGCTGGCACTAACACCATTGACATCAATGCTGTCTGTATTGAATGTTCCTGCGTGCCTTTGTTTTCTGTTTCTGATCATTTGTTTTGATGCAGTGAGGGAAGGGCTTTTGATTGATCCAGTCTCTGTAATCTCCTCCAGCCCTCAACCCTCCCAGATCTCTTCCCTCCTCCAAATCTGTCCCCCCTTGCATATTCACGATTTTAATCGCTCCGCCATTGGCAGCCCTGCCTTCAACTGTCTGGATCCTAATCTCTGGAATTCCCTCCCTGAACCTCTCTCACTCTCTACCTCACTCATTTAATCGGTGCCTTTGGCAGCTGACTAGAATATGAATTGTGCACCCCCCCCCCCCCCACACACACACTACTCCCCCAACCACCCATCCCACAACCGATATAATTGAGGGGCCCTAATGTCTGCTTTTAATCTCCTTGGCCGATGAAGAATGGGCCAGGCTCATTACTCATTCCAAACATGGGGGATGCAGCATTGCAGATGTTGGAATGTGGGAACTTGGGTGTACAAAGTGCTGGCTGCATTCACTAACACTCTACAATGGAAACACACTGTTTGCCATATCGGCAGTGACTGAGGTATCAATGTTTATGAATCATAACACTTCAACAAACTGCTTACATTTGCAGAGAATGGGTCACTGACTATGAGATACCCATACCCTGCAAACAAAAGGAATATGTCCAAGCCTTGCGCCTTTTTTTGAATTACCCGGGAGCTTGGGAAGACTTTAGTTCCTTGTTGCTTTCTCCATTGCATCCCCTTGGCCAATCAGAGTCAACTTGCCAATCAAGGGTAGGGGGCTTTAGTTCAGTCGGGCAGCATGGTCGGTGCAGGCTTGGAGAGCCGAAGGACCTGTTCCTGTGCTGTAATTTTCTTTATTCTTTGTTCAATCAGAACCCTGTGAATTGTTGTGATTGTTTGAAATTTGGTATTCTTGTGTTTGTCCTAATGAGTGCAAAATGAAAAGCTTTGGAAACTCATCTTTCACTTTTCAGCAATAATCAAATAAGAACATTGGAATAGGAAGAGGTCACTTAGCCTCGAAAGCCTGCTTGACTACTCAGTTAGTGTGTATCTGATCTGCTTCCATGCACCGACCTTGGCTCCACAGACTTTTTACACCCTTATCAAGCAAAATCTGTCAGTCTCAGATTTTAAATGACTAATCGTGTGAGCATTCACTGCTTCTTTTGGGGAGCGTTCTATAATTGGTGGCACAGTGGTTAGCACTGTTGCCTCACAGTGCCAGGGACCTAGGTTCGATCCCTGGCTTGGGTCACTGTCAGTGTGGAGTCTGCACATTCTTCCTGTGTCTGCGTGGGTTTCCTCCGGATGCTCTGGTTTCCTCCCACAGTCCGAAAGACATGCAGGTTAGGTGAATTGACCTGAACAGGCACCGGAGTGTGGCGACTAGGGGATTTTCACAGTAACTTCATTGCAGTGTTATAGAGTCATAGAGGTTTACAGCATGGAAACAGGCCCTTTGGCCCAACTTGTCCATGCCGCCCTTTTTTTTTGAAACGCCTAAGCTAATCCCAATTGCCCGCATTTGGCCCATATCCCCCTGTACCCATCTTACCCATGTAACTATCTAAATGCTTTTTAAAAGATAAAATTGTACCCGCCTCTACTACTACCTCTGGCAGCTTGTTCCAGACACTCACCACCCTCTGAGTGAAAAAATTGCCCCACTAAACACTTTTGTATCTCTCCCCTCTCACCTTAAATCTATGCCCTCTAGTTTTAGACTCCCCTATCTTTGGGAAAAGATATTGACTACCTCCCCCTCATTATTTTATAGACCTCTATAAGGTCACCCCACAGCCTCCTACGCTCCAGAGAAAAAAGTCCCAATCTATCCAGCCTCTCCTTATAATTCAATCCATCAAGTCCCGGTAGCATCCTAGTAAATCTTTTCTGCACTCTTTCTAGTTTAATAATATCCTTTCTCTAATAGGGTGACCAGAATTGCACACAGTATTCCAAGTGTGGCTTTACCAATGTCTTGTACAACTTTAACAAGACGTCCCAACTCCTGTATTACAGTCTGAAAGACGTGCTGGTTAGATGCATTGGTCATGCTAAATTCTCCCTCAGTGTACCTGAACAGGCGCCAGAGTATGGTGACTAGGGGTTTTCATAGTAACTTCATTGCAGTGTTAATGTAAGCCTACTTGTGACATTAATAAATAAACTTTATAGTTCTACCACCCTTATGTATGAAAAAGTGTTTCCAAACCTCTCTCTGAAATAGACTGTCTCTAATGTTAAAGTTTGTCACCTACTGCCAGCCCCTCTTTCCAACGGAGAATGTTTCTATCACTCCTGTCAACAATCCTCAGTTTAAACCATTACGTAATCTTTTATTTTCCAAAGACTACAAGCCTGGTTTATTTCATCTCTATCGTGGGTGACACGGTGGCACAGTGGTTAGCACTGCTGCTTCACAGCGCCAGGGACCCAGCTTCGATTCCCGGCTTGGGTGACTGTCTGTGTTGAGTCTGCACGCTCTCCCTGTGTCTGCGTGGGTTTTCCTCCGGGTGCTCTGGTTTCCTCCCACAGTCCGAAAGATGTGCTGGTTAGGGTGCACTGGTCATGCTAAATTCTCCCTCAGTGTACCCGAACAGGCGCCGGAGTGTGGCGACTAGGGGGTTTTCACAGTAACTTCATTGCAGTGTTAATGTAAGCCTACTTGTGACACTAATAAATAAACTAAATTAAACATAATGTAATCTTGGAGTTTTGGTGTGAAGATATTGCAGCTTCAGTGAAGATGGTTGCTCAGAATCTCACCCAAGAGTCCTTTCATGATGCATGAATCTAGTCAGTCATTGTCAACAGGTATGATCGGGGTGTCAATCCCACGCCCCCCAACCCAGTGCTGGCCTGATAACCGTGCTCCTCGAACATCCCAGCTGGGGTTACCTGGCTGCAGTGGGCAGGGGGTGATTGACCTTTTAAAAACAAAACAACCTACATTTCTATAGCACCTGCCATGGCCTCCAATACCCTGAAGCACTTTACAGCCAATGAAGTACTTTCCTAAAGTGTAGTCACTGTTGTCTGTTAGGAAATCTGTGCACAGCAGGATCTCACAAAAGCGATGTGATAATGGTCAGATGATCAGGGCGGCACGGTGGCACAGTGGTTAGCACTGCTGCCTCACAGCGCCAGGGATCCAGGTTCAATTCCAGTCTCTGTGTGAAGTTTGCACATTCTCCCTGTGTCTGCGTGGGTTTCCTCCGGATGCTCCAGTTTCCTCCCACAATCCAAAGGTGTGTGGGTTAGGTTGATTGGCCATGCTAAAATTGCCCTTAGTGTCCCGAGATGTATAGGTTAGGGGGTTTCGCCATGGTAAATGTGTGGGGTTATGGGGATAGGGCAGGGGAGAGGGCCTGGGTAAGATACTCTGTCACAGACTCGGTGTTGACTCAATGGGCCGAATGGTCTCTTCTGCACTGCAGAGATTCTATGATCCATTCTTGGTGCTGTTGGCAGAGAGATAAATATTTGCCCGGACCCTGGTCATTGGGTCTCCATCAAAATTGCGGGATGGAATCTATTACATCTCTGACAGAGGGTTTAAGATCCCATCCAAAAGACAGCCCCTCTGACAGTGCAGTACTCCCCCAGCGCTGCACTGGGCGCTGCTCAGCTCTCTGGACTGGGAGTTGACCTGGAGACAAGGACAGCCCACTCAGATTGAGGCTGACACTGGAGGTCAAGGTGTGACCTCCAGGCCAATCTTTCTGGCCAATCAAATAAACTAACCCAAATTAACAAGGGGCGGCTCTCAAAAGGAGGGTAACTGCCTGGAACAAAAGACAAAGTGGAAAGGAAACTTAAAACGTCAAATTAAAATGTGATTAAAGGGGTCAGTAATGCACCCCAGTCCCTGTGGTGCCCAGTGGGCACGGAAGGTGTTAACAGTGCCCTCGGACACCGCATACTCCCTCGCCAGGGACACCCGGCCATGGAATATAGCCGCAGTAGAGGGGCAGACAGTTGGGTCGGACGATCGGTGTGACCTCCAGCCCAGGTCCCTGAGGGGAAGGCAGGGGAGGTGTGAGAGTCGAGGCTGCCCGCCACCTCTTGGGATGGCTGAAAGGGTTAATACAAACCCTGTTAACAAAAGTCTGCACATTCTCCCCTCTGACATTCTTTTTCTCTTTCTGAACAAACATTCCCTTATCAGTGGGAAGCTATGGTATGGACCAAAACGCAAAAAAAACCCTCTGATGTTATATTTAGCCCCTGGAAAGGCAGAAGAGTTCATTTAGAAAATCTAAAACCACACACAATCAATCCTGTTCCCCGCTGAAATCTGTACCTATACCCCAGGGCTGTGAGCCAGCCTCTGACTGTGATTCCTCCCACAACACTGAAAAAGCAAAATTCGAGCACAACCCAGGCAGGAGTGTTTGAGACAAACTCTTGTCCAGGAAGACACAGGAGCAAATTCATTCCGCTTCTGGGTGGGGGAATTACTCATTGAGCAGTGAACAGCTCAAATAAATCCGTGAACAGCTGCGGGGGGAGGTTTGTGAAAAGGAGAGGGATTCGACTCTGTACAGAGGGGCTGATAACCAGTATCAGACTCCAAGAAGCGTGTGAACTTGTAAACGCTACCCGGATCTGGGGGGGTTGGATTGGGAGTTGCGTTTTCCTGTGAATGGCCTGATTGTTGGAGCTCAGGTGAGAATCCCGGGACGGACCATCGACTGCACAAGATTCTCAACTGCAGAAGAGTCTACAACTTCCTCCTTAGCCCCTGAATCGTGTGTCTTATCCGGAAAGGAACTTGTTAAACTGAACTCAGAATAAGAGCCTGTCCTGTATCACACTGCAGAGAAAGGGGGAAGAAACAGCCCCCCACCCCCAGGAGGAGGAAACTCAGCAAACTGGAGAAACTTCTCGCATAGACTGCTTTGGAGTTTTCTCTGCCTCGGTGCGTTTTTTATTTGGGAAGAGGAGTTGAGATTTTTTTTTGCTGGAAATACCAAGCGTGGTTGGGGCTGCGGTTTCTGGAGCTGTCCCAGGTGTGGTCCTCTCTGCTTCTCATATCCTGGAGAAATGGGCACTTGTGGAATGATTTCCGGGTGGGTGGTTTACAGCCAGGTATGAACCGTGGATAATTCCCCCAAAACTCTCACAACACCTGGACAGGCAGCTCTGCTCAGCGGCTGCTGCTGTAGTGAAGCCAGATTTGGAAAAATTCAAACTCCAGACTATCTTTAGCTACTGTTTCCACCCCCACCCCCCGACTCTCTCCCGGTGAAGTCCAGCTCCAAGAGGAAGATGTTAAATTTTGCCCAGTGGCGCCTCTGAGGACAGCGATTGCCAGGAGTTTGGGAATAGATGGATTCTCTGGGTTGGGAGCAGAAGGAGAGGCTGAGGCGGCTACAGTTCAGCCACTTCCCCAGTCGCAGACACTCGTGGATTTGGTGAGTTACTTGGGGGGGAGGGGGAGGATACAGAGAAAGCAACAGTGGCAGAAGCTGAAGGCTCTTTAAAGCTTAAACCCATATACAATCTCAGCTCTGAGCCACTGGCACAGGAGGGGGTGCAGAGAAGATTCACTAGGTTGATTCCAGAGTTGAGAGGATTGGCTTATGAGGAGAGACTAAGTAGACTGGGACTATATTCATTGGAATTTAGAAGAATGGGGAGGGAAGGAGGGGGGGGGGGATCCTACATATACAATTATGAAGGGAATAGATATGATAGAAGCAGGGAGGTTGTTTCCACTGGCAGGTAAAACTAGAACTAGGGGGGCATGGTCTCAAAATAAGAGGAAGCAGATTTAGGACTGAGTTGAGGAGGAACTTCACCACCCAAAGGGTTGTGAATCTATGGAATTCCCTGCCCATTGAAGCAGTTGAGGCTACCTCATTGAATGCTTTTAAGGCAAAGATAGATTTTTCAACAGTAAAAGAATTAAGGGTTATGGTGAGTGGGTGGGTAAGTGGAGCTGAGTCCACGAAAAGATCAGCCATGATCTTATTGAATGGCGGAGCAGGCTCGAGGGGTCAGATGGCCTACTCCTGCTCCTAGTTCTTATGTTCACTCTAACCCTGAGAGTTAGACACAAAGCACTTTATGGATCTCTCAAAGACTTCTACAGTTAGTGAATTTTCTCAACTGTACTCGTTGTTTTAATACAGGAGACTCAGTAGCCAATTTCTGAACAGCAAGATTCCACAAATAGCAGTCTGATTTCTCCCTTCATCCCCCATCTAATTTTGTAATCTTGATTGAGGGGTAAATATTGACCAGGTTGCCAACTATTAGTGGCTATCATCCAAAATACAGCACACTCTGACCCCGTGGCGGTGTGGCGCTCCCCCAGCGCTGACCCCGCAGCGGTGCGGCGCTCCCCCAGCGCTGACCCCGCAGCGGTGCGGCGCTCCCCCAGCGCTGACCCCGCGGCGGTGCGGCGCTCCCCCAGCGCTGACCCTGTCCATATCAGAGCAATTGCAACTGAAAGGTTGTCAAGTCTCAATCTGGAACCATGAGTGCAAAATCCCAGCTGACACTCCCAGTGCCAGTACTGAGGGAATGCTGCACTGTTGAAGGTCCCATCTGCTTTCTCAGGAGGACGATGAAGATCACATGGCATTATTTCAAAGAAGGGCAGGGGTACAAGTGGCAGATTTGTATTCCTCAACCAAGATCACTGAAGCAGATGATCTGTTAACTTTGCTATTTGTGGAAGCTTGCTGTGCACAAATTTGTTGCTGTGTTTCCTATGTTACGGTAGTGATTTTACATTTAACGTACTGTATTAGCTGTGAAGATCTTTGGGACTTCCTGAGGTTGTGAAAGGTGCTTTAGAAATGCAAGTCTAACTTTTATTTCTGGGCCATTGAAATTGCTGTATTGCTTGGCCAATTCTGTTGTGGATAGACACGATGGCACAGTGGTTAGCACTGCTGCCTCATTGTGCCAGAGACCCGGGTTCAATTCTGGCCTTGTGCAAACTCCACACTGTGTGGAGTTTGCACATCCTCCCTGTGTCTACATCGGTTTCCTCCGCGTGCCCTTGTTTCCTCCCACAGTCCAAAGATGTGCAGGTCAGGTGGGTTAGCCATGGTCAATGTGCAGGGTTACTGGGACAGGGTGGAGGGGAGGGCCTGGGTGTGTGGCTCTTTCAGAGAGTAGGTGCAGACTCGATGGGCTGGATGGCCTCCTTCTGCACTGCAGGGATTCTATGGTGTAGCACAGAGCTGGCTCTGGTTGACAATTCACACCACGCATCATGTCTGAAGTTTATAATCCAGCTTTTCATATCAGTGCAGTTACTGGGCGAGTGCTGCATTGTCTGATGTGCCACCTTTTGGATGAGATTTTAAAGTAGGGTTCTGTTCAGGGAAGGTGGACAGGGAAAAAATCCCACTGCACTATCCAGGAAAAAGGAAGAGAGTTTTCCAGTGTCCAAGCTAAGATTTCTCCCCCATCTTGATAGTGGATGGCTGCTTGTGGGATTTGGCTGTGTTGTGTTTGCCTAGCTCTGATCAGTCACTGCACTGTGCAGTAACTGATTGCGTGCATGCGTGCGTGTGTATCTCTGCAGACGGGACGTGGGCAAAGTCCTTTGTACCCAGAGCATAGCCAGGACCTCAGCTTCCCATTGGACACGTTACAGAGCTCGAACTCTCTCCTCCACCTTCATCCCATTTTTCCATTTATTTTATTTCATTTTGTTTCATCTTATTCATCCATTTTATCATCCTCCTTTCTCTCCTCCATTTTTCCACTTTTCCATTCCAGCTCTCCTCTCCCCCCCCCCCCCCCCCTCACCTCCTTTCAGGGCAACTGCCACATTCCTCAGGCAGCCCCTTCACAATCTGTACCTCTGTTCTGCCATTCTCGCATTCTGATCGCTTAATGGACACTTTTAGCATCTTCTGCATCCTCATTTACATTCCCTTTGTCCCATTCTACCCCCTCACCGCACCACCCTCATAGTATAGATCTCTGCTGATTCTCTTTGCCTTCGCTCTGACGATGATTCATCCAGACTCGAAACGTTGGCTCTATTCACTCTCCACGGACGCTGTCAGACTTGCTGAGATTTTCCAACACTTTCTGTTTATGTTTCAAATTCCAGCATCCGCAGTGTTTTGCTTTTATCCTCCTTGTTATGGATGGTTCCATTAAGCTTCCCTGCTGCAAGGGAGGCAATCCCAGCTCCTCCAATCTCTAGATTTTGTGGTTCAGCATTTTGAAGGGAGGGGTTGATGAGCCAAACCTGTCTTCCTGTTTTGGATTTGGTGTGGCTCAGTGTCTTTGACTGGAGATTGCAGCAGTTTTGGACAATCTCTGATTGAACACTCGAATACCCTCCCAGCCAGGTGCACATATCCTAACTCACACCGAGCCCCAATCGCCCATCACCCCCTGTGCTCAGTGGGCGACTCTGACTCCCAATCACACAGCAACTCCGTTTAAAATCCCTCTCCTTGTTTTGAAATCCCTCTCGCAGCCTCATCTCTGCATTCTGTAACTCTCTGCACTCTCCCACTCTGTAACTCTCTGCACTCTCCCACTCTGTAACTCTCTGCACTCTCCCACTCTGTAACTCTCTGCACTCTCCCACTCTGTAACTCTCTGCACTCTCCCACTCTGTAACTCTCTGCACTCTCCCACTCTGTAACTCCCTCCACTCACCCACTCTGTAACTTTCTGCACTCTCCCACTCTGTAACTCCCTCCACTCGCCCACTCTGTAACTCTCTGCACTCTCCCGCTCTGTAACTCTCTGCCCTCTCCCACTCTGTAACTCCCTCCACTCTCCCACTCTGTAACTCCCTCCACTCTCCCACTCTGTAACTCCCTCCGCTCTCCCACTCTGTAACTCTCTGCACTCTCCCACTCTGTAACTCTCTGCACTCTCCCACTCTGTAACTCTCTGCACTCTCCCACTCTGTAACTCTCTGCACTCTCCCACTCTGTAACTCTCTGCACTATCCCACTCTGTAACTCCCTCCACTCGCCCACTCTGTAACTTTCTGCACTCTCCCACTCTGTAACTCTCTGCACTCTCCCACTCTGTAACTCCCTCCACTCGCCCACTCTGTAACTTTCTGCACTCTCCCACTCTGTAACTCTCTGCACTCTCCCACTCTGTAACTCTCTGCACTCGCCCACTCTGTAACTTTCTGCACTCTCCCACTCTGTAACTCCCTCCACTTGCCCACTCTGTAACTCTCTGCACTCTCCCGCTCTGTAACTCTCTGCCCTCTCCCACTCTGTAACTCCCTCCACTCTCCCACTCTGTAACTCCCTCCACTCTCCCACTCTGTAACTCCCTCCGCTCACCCACTCTGTAACTCCCTCCACTCACCCACTCTGTAACTCCCTCCGCTCTCCCACTCTGTAACTCCTACAGCCTCCGAGATATCTTCATTTCTTTTGCACGTCCCTACTTTTCATCATTCTGTCACTGGCGGCTATGCTTTCAGCTGTCTGTGCCCTAAGCTCTGGAATAAATGCCCCTCTGCCGCTCTGAGCCTCTCTGTGAAACTCCTTGGTGTGTTTCACTGTCTTTGAAGGTGTTATATTAATGAAGTTGTTGTTGTCTATTTCTCTAAATGAGTGCTGCCTCAGGCTGCTGTGTGTATTGATTCTAGGACCAGCTGGTGATGTTCTGATGGAATCGGTTCATGGATAAGGGGAATAAATCATGCGTAAACAGAATCCAAGTCGATAGTTATGGGTGTATCTGTGGAACAGGCCATTGCAGAACTCTCGGGGAGGCGGGGGGGATTGAGTCTCTCTCTCTCTATCTATATATATATATATATATATATATATATATATATATACACACATACACACACACACACACAAGTTGATACAGCGGGTGCCGTTCTCAACATTTTGAGTTACAAAGACATGGGTTCAAGTCTCAACACAGAGACACAACCCCCGAAATCTGAGCTGCCGCTCCCAGCACCGTACTGTGGGAATGCTGCACTGTCAGTGCTTTCGTTTGTTTGAGGCATAGAATCCTACAGTACAGAAGGAGGCCATTTGGCCCATCGAGTCTGTACCGACCACAATCCCCCCCAGGCCCTGCTTCCATAACCTCACACCATTTATCCTGCTAATCACCCGACACTTAGCGTGGCTGCACATCTTTGGACTGTGGGAGGAAACCGGAGCACCCGGAGGAAACTCACGGAGACATGGGGAGAACGTGCAAACTCCGCACAGACAGTGACCCAAGCTGGGAATTGAACCTGGGGCCCTGGCGCTGTGAGGCAGCAGTGCTAACCACTGTGCCACCGTGCTGCCCCGCATTTGTGGATCTTTCTGCCCTGTCTCAGTTAGAAGAGTGCGGGGAGTGCCTGACGGTCCCTCGATCATCATCACTGAGACATGTTGTCCGGCCATTATCACACTGCTGTTTGTGGGATCCTGCTGTGCACTAAATTGGCTGCCGTGTTTCCTACATTACACCAGTGGCCACACTTTACAATGTACCCCCTTGCTCGTAAAGCCCTTTGGGAATGTCTTGAGAATGTTGAAGGCGTTAAATAATTGCTTTAAAAGTTGTTTAGTCTTCCTGATAAATATTGTGGCCAATTTTGCTGCTTAACAGGAAAGTGGCGAGTAATAGGGATTGGACAAAAACCTCTGGACTGAGGAGGTCTTGGTCTATCTGGTGTGAAATCAGAAGTTATTCCACTCTGTGCATGCCAGCTCAAGATATGCAAGTTGCTGCATATTCTGCACATACCAATCTCATTCTTGTTCTGTACGTGCTCTCCCAGTGCTCAATCACCATCTCAATGACTTCTCCGGGAGAACAGCGCTCGGCTGCGATGCCGTCAGCAGTCGAACAGCCAATTGTGAGGTCATGGGATGGTGTCCAGTGTCAGTATCTCAGTTTGTAGCTCGCTCCTGCAGAGCTGGCGGGGGGGGGGGGCGGGGAGCTGGGGGAGTGGGGGTAAGGGGGGGGTGGAAGGAGTTGGGGAAAGGTAGGAGCCACATTAAAATGGGACTAATTGTATTTTTCTTCAACTCATTCAATGGAACTGCCTCCAGATGTTCTTATGTGGCTGGCACTGATTTGAGCAAAAAGCAATCAGTGTGTTTCCTCTCTCTGCTTCTGAGGTCAAAACCCCTCCAATAATCAATCATTCCCTTTATCCACAGCATTCGTAACAAAAGCACTGAAGCAGATTACTGATCTTCCCCCTCAGTTACAGTGTTCAGGCTGTGAGCATCTCTCTGCTCCCCACCCCCCACTCACACTCACTCACTGACACCAGTAACACGCTTGTCATTACTTTCTGATGGTGCAATGTCTCCTCTGGTGTTATGCCTGGTGTCTCATTTACATCCTCCCCCTTCAACAACTTGCATTGATATAGCACCTTTAACCACACGGGACAAGTCATAGGAATATAATCAGAATTGAATTGGCACTGAGCTACACATGGGGATAAGGAGAAATATTTTCTGAGGGTTGTGAGTCCCTCGAACACTCTTCCTCAAAGGCGATGGAAGCAGAGTGTTTGAATAGTTTTCAGGCAGAGGTTTTGATTTGATTTATTATTGTCACATGTATTAGTATACAGTGTAAAATGTTGTTTCTTGCGCGCTATATAGACAAAGCATACTGTTCGTTCATAGGTGTTAAGGGAAGGAAAGGTTACAGAATGTAGTGTTACAGTCATAGCTAGGGTGTAGAGAAAGATCAACTTAATGCGAGGTAGGTCCATTCAAAAGTCTGACAGCAGCAGGGAAGAAGCTGTTCTTGAATCAGTTGGTACGTGACCTCAGACTTTTGTATCTTTTTCCCAGTGGAAGAAGATGGAAGAAAGAATGTCCGGGGTGCGTGGGGTCCTTAATAATGCTGGCTGCTTTGCCGAGGCAGCGGGAAGTGTAGACAGAGTCAATGGGATGGGAGGCTGGTTTGAGTGATGGACTGGGCTTCTTTCACGACCCTTTGTAGTTTCTTGCAGTCTTGGGCAGAGCAGGAGCCCATACCAGACTGTGACGTAACCAGAAAGAATGCTTTCTACAGAGCATCTGTAGAAATTGGTCAGAGTTGTAGCGGACATGCCAAATTTCCTAGATTCTTGTTAAACTAGGGGATGACAGGTTATCAGTGCGGGCAGGAGGTTACAATCAGATCAACCATGATCTCGTTGAATGACGGAGCAGGATCGAGGGGCCGAATGGCCTGCTTCTGTTCCTAATTTGTATGTTTGTGTCGAGATCGTGAGACTGACAAGCAAATGTTTTGTGCAAAGGGGTTGGTCTTGAAAAGCGTCTGAAAGAGGCAAAGTGAGGGAGCGAGGCGGAGAGGATGAGGGAGATAAGTGTATCATTGGCCTCGACAACTGAAAGCCCACCCATCAGGGGTGAGGAAGGTGGACAAGAGGTGGGGGCGGGTGAGGGGAGAGGGTGGGTGGGGGGGTAGGGAGAAGGAGGGAGGGGAGTTACAGTGATAGCAAACCCATAAGAGGTATTCGAATGTGAGGGTGGGAATTTAAATTGCCTCCCGGTCTGGCGCTGATTCTATGTACGTCCGCGAGTGTGGTGGGTGCTGGGTGAACAGGACTTGGAGTTTGGATCTGGACAGCGGCGATGCTCAAGTTTATTTGAATTAGGAAATCGGGCAGGAGAGTGTCGTGAATAGTTAGTCTGGAAGTAACAATGGCGTGGTTAAGAGTTTCAGCAGCAAATGATGAGACAGAGGCGGACAATGTTGGGGGTTATACCATCAGGGACGATAGACTCGGAAACCTGTCTCAGCGATGCTGAGGTAATGAACAGTTTGGACTTTTTTATTCATTCGGGGTGTGGGCAGCGTCACTGGGTCAGTATTTACTGCCCATTTCTAATTGCCCTTGAACTGAGTGTTTGCTAGACCATTCCAGAGGGGCATTTAAGTGTTGAACCCTGATGGATTTTTTATACGACAATTGACATCATTAGACTTTTAACTCCAGATTTTTATTGAATTAAAATTCCACTATTGACCAGTGATTATGTGAAGGTTAAGGGGAGATTTGATTGAGGTTTTGAATGGAATTGGTGGAATTTCTTCCACTGGTGTGTTTGTCCAGGACGAGCGAACATAATCTGAGGTGTTGTAAAATATTCTGTCATTGAAAGGCAGGAGATGGCAGCTCAGTTGACCATTTTAAAACTGACATTGATAGATTATTCTAGGGCAAGCTATGGAGCCAAGAGGATGGAGTTAAGATATAAATCGGGCATGATCTCTTTGAAAGGCAGAACAGGTTGGTTGGTCTGAATGGCCTTTTCTGGTTCCTATTACTTTCTTTGGTGTCCAGGCCATTTGCAACACAACCCAATGTCCGAACTATGCTTGGGTCCTCGGGAGGGCGGCACAGTGGTTAGCACTGCCCACTTCACAGCACCAGGGACCCGGGTTCGATTCCCGGCTTGGGTCACTGTCTGTGTGGAGTCTGCACGTTCTCCCCGTGTCTGTGTGGGGGTTTCTTCCGGGTGTTCCGGTTTTCTCCCACAGTCCGAACGTTTAGGTGCACTGTGTGGTGAACCATCGTTGGTTCCCACTGTTGGGTTGTTCTAATGTTGTTGTTGGGCTAGGGTGGGATTGATACACCTGTGGTTGTAACTGGTGTGGCACATCCCAGTCGGGCTCCGCCTCCTGGGAGAGGTATAAGACCCCCTGCTCGA
The DNA here is from genome assembly GCF_964213995.1 of Mustelus asterias. Taxonomy (NCBI): domain Eukaryota; kingdom Metazoa; phylum Chordata; class Chondrichthyes; order Carcharhiniformes; family Triakidae; genus Mustelus; species Mustelus asterias. The sequence goes on from NC_135826.1 coordinate 41,518,870, forward strand.
GCGGGACCTCTTCAGTCTGGGATAGTGTGTTAAAGTTCTGATAGTTCCATTGTTAGTTAATAAAAGCCTTCTTTTACCGAAGCTTTGTGCCTCGTGTCCAATTGATGCGCATCACACTGGCCGTGCTAAATTCTCCCTCAGTGTACCCGAACAGGTGCCGGAGTGTGGCGACTAGGGGATTTTCACAGTAACTTCATTGCAGTGTTATAATGTGAGCTTACTTGGACTAATAAATGAACTTTGACATTGAGGTCCAGGCCTGTGTCAACAATTGGAGCTCAGGGTATGGTTCTTAGGGCTCGTAGGATAAAGGGGGAAGGTGAGATCAAGATATTGAATTTGATGATCAGCCATGATCATAATGAATGGTGGAGCAGTTTCGAAGGGCCGAATGGCCATCTCCTGCTTCTAGTTTCCATGCAATGGTCCAGGCACAGTGGGATGGGTGTCGGGGGAGAAGGTGCTGCAGCTCTGAGTAGCAATTTATCAATAAAAGGAATATTGTTAATATATTTTTCAATGACAATTATATACAAAACATTCTAACAGTTTTGCAGCCAATGACCTCAACACAGACTGTGCCCTCTCAAATAATTTACTTCCTCACAAGAACATTTAAAACCTTTTGCAAACATTCTTACTGGAGGAGAATTGGTTTTTTTTTGCTCTTTCAAGCCAAGATGTGCATGTTGGGAATGGAACGTTTATTGAACTCTGAGAGGCTGTTACATTGGGCAAGGTTTTAATGGCATGAAACACTCCATCACTAATTAATGGGGCTGGTTAGAAAAAGCTTGAGTCAGCGAAACAGAATGTTTGGGAATGGGGGGAGTATTTGGAGGAATTTAAGGTGGGGGGTGGAGGGGATTAGTAAATATTAGCACGAAATTGACAATCGTTGAGATCACCGTGCGACCAAGTTGTGAAGTAACTGTGTGCAGCAGTGACGCAGGTACAGGAGCGATCGGTGTCGGAACGATCTCTCTGGCACTCTGAAGATTTCTGACACAGTAACTGGCCATTTGGCCCATCAGGTGTCTGCCTGCTTACCTATGCTTCACGCGAAGCTGCCTCTATCCTGCTTCATCTAATGTCATTTGAGGGATAAATATCATCATCACATTATCTGGTCGTTGTCGTATTGCGTCGTTGTGGGAGCTTGCTGTGCACAAATTGGCTGCTGCATTTCTGACATCACAAGATGACAGGTGACTGATTGAAAGATCTGAAGGCATTACAAAAAAAATGCAAATCTCTTTCTTTCATCAGACAAGGTCAGTAGCTCTCAGACCTGAATGGTCTCTTCCTGAACCAATGTTCCAATGTTATGATGATGACATACCAAGCTGTGATACAACCAGAAAGAATGCTTTCTATGGTGCATGTTTGGGTGTTGTTGTTGTCGTGCTGGGTCTAATCCTGTCTGGTCTCCTGACTGTGGGGCTTTCCAATGGGAAACCCCCCTCCCTGTCTGAGGCCCATGAGGTCCCTGCTTAGCCAGCCAGGCTGATTTAACTCCCATTGCTGCAACTCGGCTGGCAGGGCAAGATCCAAGATTCCAGAGCCTCGGCATGCAAGCTTCGTCCCAGGGGCGCGGAGCAGATCTTCCGCCCCAGACCCACCTTCTTGAACGTCACTGGAGCAGCTTTGCGGAGAGTCTGTCTGAAGAAAGCCGATGGAAACTACTGGCCTGGGCTTGAACTGGGCACTTCCTAGTCCTGACTCATCCTTGCTCCCCGTGGATTTGCTCCGTGAACACGTGTCAAAGGCCCCACGGATCTTCAGTCTTTTAAAGAAGATAAGAAGAGGCTAGCTTGGCTGTCGGAACATAAATAGAAGTCTTGCTTCTACCCGTAGTGCAAGTTATCCATTAAGTAAACAAGTTAGGACCTTTCTCAGAGTCCTGTGAACACAGTCAGTCTCCTGAGACGCAACATTCTAAAAGTAAAACTCACTCTGCTTTCCAAAAACAAATAGTGCATTTGCTGAGAGAAAGTTAGTTTGTGCTGGGTGTTCTTGGTCTTGGTTTACCCGGCTGATTCTCGATATAGCAGGTCTGTCATATGAGGAGAGACTAAGTCGGTTAGGATTATATTCACTGGAGTTTAGAAGAGCGAGAGGGAATCTCATAGAAACTTATAAAATTCTAACAGGGTTAGACAGGGTAGATTCAGAAAGAATGTTCCCAATGGTGGGGGAATCCAGAACTAGGGGTCATAGTTTGAGGATAAGGGTAAACCTTTTAGAACTGAGGTGAGGAGAAATTTCTTCACCCAGAGGGTGGTGAATGTGTGGAATTCACTCCCACAGAAAGTAGTTGAGGCCAAAACGTTGTCTGATTTCAAGAAGAAATTAGATATCGCTCTTGGGGCTAAAGGGATCAAGGGATATGGGGGGATCAGGATATTGAATTCGATGATCAGCCATGATCAAAATGAATGGTGGAGCAGGCCCGAAGGGCCGAATGGCCTACTCCTGCTTCTAGTTTCTATGTCTTGCCGGAGCTCAGGAGCTGAGCCTCTCGAACTCACTCTGGTTAACCCTGGCTGTAGTAAATGGGGCAGCAGTGGTTGGCACTGCCGCCTCACAGCGCCAGGGACCCGAGTTCAATTCCGACCTTGAGCCACTGTCTGTGCGGAGTCTGCACGTTCTCCCCGTGTCTGCGTGGGTTTCCTCTGGGTGCTCCGGCTTCATAGAAAACATTGAAAATAGGGGCAGGAGGAGGCCATTCGGCCCTTTGAGCCTCTACCACCATTCAATATCATCATGGCTGATCATGCACTTTCTTCCCACAGTCCCAAGATGTGCGGGTTAGGTGGATTGGCCGTGCTAAATTGCCCCTTAGTGTCAGGGGGATTGGCAGGGTAAATACATGGGGTTACAGGGATAGGGCCTGGGTGGGATTGTGGTTGGTGCAGGCTCGATGGGCCGAATGGCCTCCTTCTGTACTGTCGGGATTCTATGATCGTTGGTTTCTCCTTCAGTCTCCTTCATCCTGATGGCCTTTCACACGGCTGTTAGTGGGATCTTGCTGTACACAATTGTCGCTGTGCTTTCTGACTTTAAAAAAAAAAGCTGGTTCACTTTCACAGGAACTTTACAGGGAGGCCATTCGGCCTGACGAGTCTGCACCAGCCCTCTCTCAGGGTATCTTACCCGGGACCCCTCCCAGCTCTATCCCCGTAACCCCACATATTTCCCATGGCTAATCCACCTTGCCTACACATCTTGGGACATTCGCGCACACACAGTCATCTCACAGCACAGGAGGAGACCATTCAGGGTTATTTATGGGATGTGAGTGTGTGACTAGGCCAGTGTTTTAACCTGTTTGCTTGAGCCATTCGATCAGTCCCAACGCCCCGTGAAATTCCCCCACAGCCCTTTATCTTGTTCCCCTTTTCGAGATTTGTCCAATCCTCTATGAAAAGTGATTATTGAATCTGCTTCGAATCAGAGAATCCCTGCAGTACAGAAGAGGCCATTCGGCCCATCGAGTCTGCACTGACTCTCTGACAGCATATCTCACCCAGGCCCCTTTCCCCACCCTATACCTGTAACCCCACACATTTACCATGGCTAATGCATCTAACCGACACAATTTTGGGCACTGAGGGACAATTTATCATGACCAATCCCCCTAACCTGCACATCTTTGCAGCATAGGAGGAAACTGGAGCACCCGGAGGAAACCCATGCAGACACAGGGAGAATGTGCAAACTCTGCACAGACAGACAGTGACCTGAGGCTGGAATTGAAGCCCGGTCGCTGGCGCTGTGAGGCAGCAGTGCCAACCACTGTGCCAGCGTGCTTTCCACTGACCTTTCAGACAGCGCATTCCAGATAACAACTCATTGCATTTGAGACAAAATAAATTCTCCTCATCTCCCCCTCTGGCTCTTTTGCTAATTAACTTATCTCTGCCCCTCTAGTCACTGACCTTGCTGCCACTGGAAACAGTTTGCCCCGATATATTTAACCAAAACTCCTGGCAATTTTGAATGCCTGCATTAAATCTCCTCTTACCCTCCCCTGCTCTGATTGATTGCATTGGCTGTAAAACACTTTGGGGCCAGCAAGGACACAATTAGCATATTTAAACTTTATTTATTAGTGTCACAAGTAGGCTTACGTTAACACTGCAACGAAGTTACTGTAAAAATCCCCTAGACGCCACACTCCGGCACCTGTTCAGATACACCTGAGGGAGAATTTAGCATGGCCAATGCACACCTAACCCGCACATCTTTCAGACTGTGGGAGGAAACCGGAGCACCTGAAGGAAACCCACACAGACACGGGGAGAACGTGCAAACTCCACACACACAGTGACCCAAGCCGGGAATTGAACCCAGGTCCCTAGCGCTGTGAGGCAGCAGTGCTAAGCGCTGTGAGGCAGCAGTGCTAACCACTGTGCCACCCTTTGAAAAGCAGAAACAGTCTTTAAAGCTGCGACGGTATTTTCACCCCCTCTCGTAGTGCCTCCAGCCACTCCCCCCCCCCCCCTCCCCCCGCCCCAATGTGCTGTCTAACCATCAGGTGAGACATCACATTGAACAGGTCCAGGAATATCTGTTTCATGCAGTGAATCTTCATCACTGTTTCTTGCGGGTTTAAACAATGCACAAGTATTTATTTCAGGTGCTCCTTGCCTCAGTGTTGGGCAGAATCTATTTGGGATGTTCTAACGTGTTAGGGGTGCTATATAAATGCAGCTTGTTCCTGCATTTAGTTTTCCAGATATCACATAACCTGATTTTTAAGGAAGAAGGAGACACAGAGCTGGATGAGGTAAAGCCAGAAAGGGAGGGTGGGGAGGAGGTCTCCACGCAATGTTATTGCTGGCATGACCTGATAGGTTAAATGGCTCCTTTGTGTGCTATTAATTCTGTGTAAAATCAATCACCAGTCGGATCAACTCCTGTTAAGTCTGACGACAAGAATTCCTTCAAGCATGACTGTAATTTGAAACATCTTTATTGGCTGAAAAACACTTTGGGATGCCCAGAGGATGTGAAAGGCACTACAGAAATGCAACTTGGCACCTTCCTTTGCCCATGACAGAAAGTAGCCCAGGAGGACTGTTCGACACATGACCCTCTGCTGCCACCCAGTGTTGGCTGCTTGAATTGATTGTTCTCCACCGACAGACCCAGGCTGGGATTCTCTCTAATATCGGCCAAGCCTATTACTGGGTGGGAAAATGGACATTGACCCTGGCGGGAAAATGAGCATTGACCCTGCCAATGGCGGTGGGGCCTTTTTCACGCCATACGATGTGGGACTGAGAAGGGAAACGAGGCAGGCGAGGGTTCCAGGACGTATCGCTGGTGGGCAGCCTCTGATTCACCCACCCTGCCATCAACTCAGAGCTTTGACCAACCCAGCGCCATTTTCAAAGGTCGTCCCAGCAAACAACCGTCACCTAGGGGCCCGGCACACCCACCCCAGCATCAAACTGGCTCTTCCCTGGCATTATCCTGACACAATACTCTTCCCACCCTGCCTGAGCACTGCGCTCACTCCCGAGAGTCCCCTTGGCACAATGCTCACCAGGAACACAGCCCAGGAACTGGGGTTTTGATTCTGACAGATGAGTCTGTTAATGATATGCTAATATATTATAATTGCTAATGCATTCTAATGTATTTTCCAGTACCAAGCCAAATGGGAGTGGAAAGGCCTCACCTCCATGCCTCGGTCCCCGGCCCTAGAACCTTGCCTCACACCCTTCATGTCTAAGAACATGACCAGGCCATTCAGCCCCTCAAGGCTGTTCCCACCATTAACGGCTGATGTGTATCTTAACTCAGTCAACTGGCCAAACCCTTAATCACCTTAGCTAACAAGAATCTATTAACCTCCACTTTTGAAATTTCCATTGACGCACACTCCCCCGCCCCACCCAGCCCAGTATCCACCGGGAGAGAAAGTTCCACATTTCCAATCCCCCTTTGTGTAAGGAAATGCTTCCTGACATCTTGGCCTAACTCTAAATTTAAGGTTATGCCCCCTTGGACCCCCTCCCCTTCCCAGGGATAGTTGTTAGTCTTTATCAAGTCCTATAATCAATTGGAAATCTGTTTCTGCCCCCCCCCCATTCCCCTGCACACCCCCGCTCCCCCCCCCCACACACCCTCATTCCAGAACCAAAACTGAGTTTGTGCAACCCACCCACAGTCTAGTTGAGCTGTGGTGTAACTATGGCGCCCCTGCAACTCCAGATAAAAATATATCCGGGGGGAATGCTTTTGAAACAGAGCAGGGAAGTCCTCCCCTGGCTCCCGGCCAATATTTAACCTGCAGAAGATTGGCAGGTTGGTTAATAATGAGGAAGAAGGTGTTAGGCTGCAGGAAGATATCGACGGTTTGGTCAGTATATAAGTTACATAAGAACTAGGAGCAGGAGTAGGCCATCAGGCCCCTCGAGCCTGCTCCGCCATTCAATAAGATCATGGCTGATCTTTTTGTGGACTCAGCTCCACTTACCCACCCACTCACCATAACCCTTAATTCCTTTACTGTTCAAAAATCTATCTATCCTTGCCTTAAAAACATTCAATGAGGTAGCCTCAACTGCTTCACTGGGCAGGGAATTCCACAGATTCACAACCCTTTGTGTGAAGAAGTTCCTCCTCAATTCAGTCCTAAATCTGCTTCCCCTTATTTTGAGGCTATGTCCCCTAGTTCTAGTTTCCCCCGCCAGTGGAAACAACTTCTCTGCTTCTATCTTATCTATTCCCTTCATAATCTTGTATGTTTCTATAAGATCTCCCCTCATTCTTCTGAATTCCAATGAGTAAAGCCCCAGTCTACTCAGTCTCTCCTCATAAGCCAACCCTCTCAACTCCGGAATCAACCTCGTGAATCTCCTCTGCACCCCCTCCAGTGCCAGTATATCCTTTCTCAAATAAGGCAGGTGGGCGGAGCAGTGGCAGATGGAATTTAACCCTGAAAAGTGTGAGGTGATGCACTTTGGAAGGAGTAACAAAACAAGGCAGTACTCAGTGAATGGCAGGACACTGAGAAGCTCAGAGGAACAAAGGGACATGAAGGTGTTTGTCCACAGATCCCTGAAGGCGACAGGACAGGCTAAAAGGTTGATTAAGAAGGCACAGGGGACATTTGCCTTTATCAGTTGTCATGATGTGGAGATGCCGGCGTTGGACTTGGGTAAACACAGTAAGTCTCCCAAATCAGGTTAAAGTCCAACAGTTTTATTTGGTAGCAAAACCCACTAGCTTTTGGAGCGCTGCTCCTTCGTCAGGTGAGTGGGAGTTCTGTTCAAAAACGGCATATAAAGACACAAACTCAATTTACAAAATAATGGTTGATTATTTTATAAATTATTATTTTATTTTGTTATTTTATAAACCATTATTTTGTTAATTGAGTTTGTGTCTTTATATGCCCTGTTTGTGAACAGAACTCCCACTCACCTGACAAAGGAGCAGCGCTCCGAAAGTTAGTGGCTTTTGCTACCAAATAAACCTGTTGGACTTTAACCTGGTGTTGTGAGACTTCTTACTGTGTTTATCAGTTGTAAGAAGTTTCACAACACCAGGTTAAAGTCCAACAGGTTTATTTGGTAGCAAATACCATAAGCTTTCGGAGCGCTGCCCCTTCGTCAGCTGGAGTGGAAATGTGCTCTCAAACAGTGCACAAAATCAAGTTACAGAATACTGATTAGAATGCGAATCCCTACAACCAGCCAGGTCTTAAAGGTACAGACAATGTGGGTGGAGGGAGCATTAAACACAGGTGGTTATCAGCCATTTATCAGTTGTGACATGGATTACAAGAGCAAGGAGGTGATGTTGGAGCAGTACAGAACATTGGTTAGGCCATCTGGAGTACTGTGTGCAGTTCTGGTTGCCTCACTATAGGACGGATATGATTTCACTGGAGACAGTGCAGGGCAGATTCACCAGGATGTTGCCTGGGCTGGAGCGTTTCAGCTCTGAAGAGAGGTCGGGTAGGCTTGGGTTGTTCTCCTTAGAGCAGAGAAGACTGAGGGGCGACCTGATCGAGGTGTATAAGGCCATGAGGGGATAAGAAACAGCAGTTCCCCTTAGTTGAAGGGTCAATAACGAGGGGCACAGTCTAAGATGAGGGGCAGGGGGCTTCGGGTAGATCTGAGGAAAAGTCTTTTCACCTGGGGGGTGGTGGGAGTCTGGAATGCGCTGCCTGGGAGGGTAGTAGAGGCAGGAAACCTCACAACCTTTAAAGGAATATGTGGATGAGCATTTGTCAACATAGGAACAAAGGAATCGGGAGCAGGAGTCGGCAAATTCAGCCCTTCGAGCTTGCTCCGCCATTCAATCAGATCATGGCCGATCTCTCCCTGGTCTCAAATCCACCTCCCCACCTGTTCCCCGTATCCCTTTAACCCATTTTTAAGAATCAGAAATATATATATCTCCTCCTTCACACCGTTCCACGATTCGGACTCCGCTGCGCTATGGGCCAAGTGCTGGAAAGTGGGATTAGTGTAGATTTAGTGTAGTTTTGGGCTGAAGGTACAGTATAGTTCTGTACTGTACAACTCTGACTCTATAACCAACATCACAACAACACATATCTGGTCGGTGTCATGTTTGTGGGATCTTGCTGTGTAAAATTGGCTGCTGAGTTTCCTATGATACAACAGTGACGACCTCCAAGGGTACTCCGTTCGCTGTGAGGTTGTCCTGAGGGGGTGAAAGGCGTTATGTAATGGAAATTCTTTGCTTGGTGGAGGAGGAACACCTGGGTCTTTACTCAGGTTACACCTCTCACAGGCAACCCTCCCTCCCACACAGTAACACAATCGGAACGACGCTTGGAATGTTAACCTTGCTAACGAGAGGGCAGGCAACATAAAAGGGGAAGAAATCCTACCCCCGGGGAGAACAAGGAAAGAAATTAGCAAAGAAAATAAAAGCAAAACAGAAGCAACAAAACCATCTTTGTTTCCAAGGTAACCAATTTCAACATGGCAGGCCACAGCCGTTGCCTAGGAGATGCCACTGTACTGTCTTTACTATTTGAGCCAATCATCATACAGTCAGGCAACGCGATGAAGGAATTGAGCCAACGCCAGAGTTTGACTTAGATATGAGGAACGGGGCACATGCCTTGTGGAATGACATCACAGGGTCGGGGTCAAAGAGCAGGAGTGGGAAGGGTTCAAGTCCCAGGGGGACCTTGGCTTGGAACCCGGCCAATCACGCAGGCCGTAGAATCTGTGTGGTTCCTGGTGATGACATCTGGATGTGGGAAACCGTGAGGGGGTCTGGGGGAGGCAGGCGGCTGTGTGGTCTCCATCAGGGAACCATGTCCAACCCCGGAGCGGATGTCCGTCTCTCTCAGGATCTGTCATTCCCCCCCCCCCCCCCCTCCTCTCTGTTCACCTTCTGCATTTCCCCCTTTGGCTGGAACGCCAGCGTCACGAACCCTGCAGAGGCCCTAGGGAAACGGAATGTTCCATCCATCCAACTGCGACAAGGTCTTGTATTTTATCCAGCACCTTATCACCTCAGAGCATCTCATTCCTGACAGCTGAGGAAATGCCATCTTTCTGAAGTGTCACTGTTAGAAATGCAGCAGTTAATCAAAACCCCACAAACAGGAAGAGTGACCGGATAACCGGGAGAATCACTGGCCAGCTCCTGTTTAAATAGGAAGCACCATGGAATACAGAAGGTTCAAACAGGAGGCCAAACAGCAAATTGAGGAAGCTAGGAGCCAACATGAAGAGGAATCCCCAAGATTTCTATCATATAAATAGTAAACGGGTTTAGAAGAGGGCAGTTGATTAGGGACCAAAAAAGGGAATTTACACTTGGAGGCAGGGGACATTGCTGAGATATTAAATTAATTCTTTGCGTTTGTCTTTACCAAGGAGCTGGATACTACCAGGACATGATGACAGAGGAGAATGGGCCGAATGGCCTCCCTCTGCACCATAACAATTCTGTGTGGGGTCTTTTACATCTGCCTGAGAATGCAGGCAGGGCCACGGTTTAACATCTCATCTGAAAGATGGCACCTCTGACAGTGCGGCATTCCCTCGGCACTGTCCCCCCGCCAGTGCGGCACTCCCTCGGCACTGTCCCCCTGACCGCGCGGCGCTCCCTCGGCACTGTCCCCCTGACTGCGCGGCGCTCCCTCGGCACTGTCCCCCTGACCGCGCGGCGCTCCCTCGGCACTGTCCCCCTGACTGCGCGGCGCTCCCTCGGCACTGTCCCCCTGACCGTGCAGCGCTCCCTCGGCACTGTCCCCCTGACCGCACGGCGCTCCCTCGGCACTGTCCCCTGACTGCGCGGCGCTCCCTCGGCACTGTCCCCTGACTGCGCGGCGCTCCCTCGGCACTGCATCAAGTTTTCCCAAGTGTATGGAGTTGGTGGGGGTGGTAGTTGAACACTTGATCCTTTAACACAAGGAGTGCTGCCAACTGAGTCTTCATCTGAACCCTTGGGTGGAGATAACAGATCCTTGGGTCAGTGTTTGGGAGGAGTCAGGGAGTTCTTCCCAGGGTTCTGAGGGCAATATGTATCGAAGAACAAAGAACAGTACAGCATAGGAACAGGCCCTTCGGCCCACCAAGCCTGTGCCGACACATTACACCTTTCTAAATGAAAGACATGTTGCCTCTACACGGTCTGTGTCCCTCTATTCCCTACCTGTTCTTGTATCCATTCAGATGTCTTCCTCAATCATCGCTAAAATTGGTTATCTGTCCAAGATCATGTTGTGGGATCTTACTGTGCACACATTCCCTGCTCTGTTTCCTACATCACAGCAGTGACTACGCTCCACAAGGAATCAATCTGGCTGCAAAGTGGTGAAAGGCGCTATAGAAATGCACATCCCTATTCTGTTTGTGTCGAGACACAATGTATGGTGGGGGTGCGTCAGGAATCACTTCCTGTCGAACTTGTCTCCTGATGGCTGTCGTTGGGATGTGGGGAGTTGGGTGGCGGGGGAGGGGGCGGCGGAGGGGAGTTTGGTAGCTGGGTCTCGGGAGGGGAGTTGAGGGGGGGGGTCTGCGGAGGGGAGTTGGGGGGTCTGCGGAGGGGAGTTGGGTGGAGGGGAGGGGTCTGCCGAGGGGAGTTTGGGCGGGGGGAGCGGAGGGGGATTGGGGGGAGGGGAGGGGAGTTGGGGGGTGGTCAGGGGAGGGGAGTTGGGGGGGGCGTCAGGGGAGGGGAGTTGGGGGGTGGTCAGGGGAGGGGAGTTGGGGGGGGGGGTCTGCAGAGGGGGGCTTCCTGGGGAGTTGGAGGGAGCGGGCAGGTCTCTGGTTCAGTGTGAAAGAGTCAGCATAGTAAACAACCGCTGCAATTAATGAGGCCAGAAGCTCTCTCAATAAACGATTTACTTTAAGTGAAACTGTAGACACAGAAAGAATGTCTTTGTGTGCGAGTCGGGCCTTCCAACTTTCTCGAAAATTCTAAAGTGTTGCAGCCATGCTTTGAGAAAATAAATAAGTGTCAAAGTGAGGAAGACATTGCCCAGGTCAGCCTGGGCAGACACCGAGTCAGTGAACAGAACGGAGACACAGGCAGGCACGTCACTGGCTGAGTGAAGCAATTCCACACTGTGTCAGGGGTGGGCAGATCCATCCCAGTACCTGCTGTCCCCCCCTCGCCCCCCCCCTCCCTGCCAACTGCCAAGGCACCAGGGGATTGGCACAATTGGTGACCAGGAGGACTTGGTAACTTTTACAACACTTCCTGCCTGATTTTATCCCAGTCTCCTAATCCCGTTTATCCCAGTCTCCTAATCCCGTTTATCCCAGTCTCCTAATCCCGTTTATCCCAGTCTCCTAATCCCGTTTATCCCAGTCTCCTAATCCCGTTTATCCCACCCCATCAGCTCCTTGTGGAAGCTGCATTCTACACATCTTTGGACATTAAGGGACAATCTAGCACGGCCAATCCACCAAACCTACACATCCTCGTACTGTGGGAGGAAACCCATGCAGACACAGGGAGAATGTGCAAACTCTACACAGACAGTGACCCAAGGCCGGAATTGAACCCGGGTCCCTGGCGCTGTGAGGCAGCAGTGCTAACCACATTTCTCGCAGTAAAACACCCCAAGCTCAGTCAGACAACATCAAAAGGTTGACACTAAGTCACTTGAGATTTCGAGGAGAGGTGACCAAAAGCTTATAAAGTTTATTTATTAGTCACAAGTAGGCTTACATTAACACTGCAATGAAGTTACTGTGAAAATCCCCTAGTAGCCACGCTCCGGCGCCTGTTCGGGTACACTGAGGGAGAATTTAGCATTTAACCGGCATGTCTTTCGGAATGTGGGTGGAAACCGGAGCAAACCCACGCAGACACGGGGAGAACATGCAAACCCCGCACAGACAGTGACCCAAGCCAGGAATCGAACCCAGGTCCCTGGCGCTGTGAGGCTGCAGTGTTGACCACTGTGCCACTGTAGAGCTTGGTCACTTAGCTAGGTTCGGAGATTCTTGAAGACGGAAAGAAGTAGAGGTGGAGAAGTTTAAGGAGGGAATTCCAGAGCTTGGGGCCCAGGCAGCTGAATGTACGGCCGCCAATGGTGTGTGATGGAAGTTGGGTTTGGATAAGAGGGCGGCATGGTGGCACAGTGGGTCACACTTCTGCCTCTCAGTGCCAGAGACCTGGGTTCAATTCCGGCTTGGGTGACTGTGTGAAGTTTGCACATTCTCCCTGTGTCTGCATGAGTTTCCTCTGGGTGTTCCAATTTCCTCCCATAGTACAAAGATGTGCAGGTTAGGTGGATTGGCCATGCTAAATTGCCACTTAGTATCCCAAGGTGTGTAGGTTAGGGCGATTAGCCATGGTAAATGTGTGGGGTTACGGGGATAAGACTGGGGAGAGGGCATTGGTAAAATGCTCTGTCAAAGAGTCGGTGCAGACTTGATGGGCCAAATAGCCGCCTCCTGCACTGTAGGGATTCTATGAAGAGGTTGAACATGGGACTAGCACAGAGATCTCGGAGGATTGTACAGCTGGAGGCTGTTTCAGAGATAGGGAGAGGCAATGCCAGGGTATAATTTAAACACGGGGACAAACACAGGAACAGGAGGAGGCCATTCAGTTAGACCATGGCTGGTTAATACGTTGACTCCATTTACTCACCTTGGTTCTGTAACCCTTTCAAACCCTTACCCAATAAAAATCAATTGACTGGACAATATTTAAATATTTTCACTCTTGCTGTACCTGAATCTTGAGAAATAAATTTCCTTTCGTTCAATCTTTCACCCAGCAGCCTCTGCTCTGACACCAGAGCCTGGCTGGGTTTGAAGAGGGAGTTTGGAATGAAGACAACTTTGATTAAAGATTTGATTATTTGGTGAGACAGGAGAGGTTCCTTGGAACAGAGAACGTTAAGAACAGGTTTAGTCATTCTGTTTAAAATGTGTGAAGAATTTTGACAGAGTAACTCAGGAGAAACTGTTTCTCACAGCAGCCGGTTTGGTAACTCGGCATAGACTCATAGAGGTTACAGCATGGAAACAGGCCCTTCGGCCCAACTTGTTCATGTCATCCTGTTTTTTAACCACTAAGCTTGTCCCAATTGCCCGCATTTGGCCCATATCCCTCTATACCCATCTTACCCACATAACTGTCTAAACACTTTTTAAAAGGCAGAATTGTACCCGCCTCTACTACTACCTCTGGGAGCTTGTTCCAGACACTCACCACCCTCTGTGTGAAAAAATTGCCCCTTTGGACCCTTTTGTATCTCTCCCCTCTCACCTTAAACCTATGCTCTCTAGTTTTAGACTCCCTTACCTTTGGGAAAAGATATTGACTATCTAGCTGATCTATGCCCCTCTCTATTTTATAGACCTCTATAAGATCACCCCTCAGCCTCCGACGCTCCAGGGAAAAAAGTCTCAGTCTATCCAGCCTCTCCTTATAACTCAAACAATCAAGTCCCGGTAGCATCCTAGTAAATCTTTTCTGCACTCTTTCTAGTTTAATAATATCCTTTCTATAACAGGGTGACCAGAACTGTACACAGTATTCCAAGTGTGGCCTTACCAATGTCTTGTACAACTTCAACAAGACATCCCAACTCCTGTATTCAATGTTCTGACCAATGAAACCAAACATCCCAAATGCCTTCTTCACCACTCTGTCCACCTGTGACTCCACTTTCAAGGAGCTATGAGCATGTCTCCCTCGATCTCTTTGTTCTGTAACTCTCCCCGATGCCCTACCATTAACTGAGTGCAGTAAGTAGTCTCACAACATCAGGTTAAAGTCCAACTGTTTATTTGGTAGCACGAGCTTTTGGAGCAGCGCTCCTTCATCAGGACTCACCTGATGAAGGAGCAGCGCTCCAAAAGCTTGTGCTACCAAATAAACCTGTTGGACTTTAACCTGATGTTGTGAGACTACTTACTGTGCCCACCCCAGTCCACATCATTAATTGAGTAAGTCTTGCCTTGGTTCGATTGTCCAAATGCAGATTTAAGATAACTCGATGATTAAAAGTTGATCGATTTACTTTTTGTGCAAGGTGATCTCTGCACCCCTAACCTATCAATGGAAAAAGTGCAACACAGAGAGAGAGAGAGAGAGAGTGATGAAAACTGAGTGAATGTCTCCCACAGAGGGAACATTTTTAACCAGCAGAGGGAGAGAGAAGCTCTCAGATGTGTGAAGGTGGAGGGGACAGCAGAGAGGAGCAGAAGCTGCTGACATCTGGGACCCATTAGGAGTTAAAAGTGCTGACTACACAGAGACATATACTGAAGCTGGGGGTGGAGGGGCCAGTGTGGTGCACCTTCGGAAGACCCTCCGTCCAAGTCCCCACTTGGCGGAGATGTAAGTGGAGCAGGACACTGCTTATCAGGGTGGTACAAGCCAGAGGGGTTAAGCAAGCGATTCCACCCACTCTGCTCTGTGGCAATGACGCACCGTGCTAACTGACAAGAGCGAGACTGTGAGTGGTTCCTGTTGTAGAGAAACTCTGCCTAGTCTTCAGCGAAACAAGTAACTGTTAGCGAGGGGGGAATGGGTGGTGGGGGTGGTTAGGCAGCGAGAAGGAAGCTCATCTCAGCCCCTCTACACAGCGGCGAGGAAACGTACCGGATCGACTTGACAGCTTTCCTGAAGAAACAGCAAAGCCTGGCTCGCTGCAGCAATGGGGCTGAACTGCAGGAAGTGCTGCGGCTTCTTGACATCATTGACGGCCCGCGTTTAGTTAAAAGCTTCCAGCTGTGACGGAGGAGAGTGTTGGGGGGGGGCGGGGGGAGGGCTGGGGGTTGGAACGAGGAACAGCATGAGTTTGCCTGGTGGCTCTGGGTTCCTACCAGTACTGGAGAGGCCAGTGAGAATGGGCAGCGGGAACGGATCGCCCTGTTCTGTCAACCGCCCCATCGATATCACACAGAGGCGCAGACGGTACGTTCTGGGGCTGTTTCTATTCTCTTTCCTCTGCGCTGGGGAGAGGGGGAGGGTTGAAAGGATGGTGTGGGGGGTGGGTGGGGGGGGGGAGGGGTGCAAGAGGCAGAGCAGGTGGACTGTAGCACCTTTCACCACCACAGGACATCATCCCACAGTGCTTTACAGTCAGTGAAGCACTTTTCAAAGTATAGCCAGTGTTCTAATGTACAAAACTGCACAGCACGATCCCACAAACAGCAATGTGCAAACAATAATGTTACCTGGTTCAATGATGTTGATCGAGGGATAAGTATGGGCTGGGGCACCAGCCAACCTTATTGCAATGGGATCTCCCCACGTACCCCCCGCCCCACCCCCCACCCCCCCATCACCCCCCTCCAGGACCAGACAGAGGGAGTCTCAGTTTACTCTCTCTCATTCGGAGTGGGGCTCAGAGAGGGAGAGGCAGGTGAGGTATTGGGGAGGGGAGAGTGAGAGGGGCATGGGAACAGAGCAGGTGAGGATGTGGGGGAGGGAGCTGGGTGGTGCCAAGGATGGGAACCCTCGATACCTGCCCGATAACATCACACAAGCATCATTTTGAAAGTTGTTGAGGTGTGGTTTCTGCAGCCAGTCAGTGATCTCATTCAGCACCTCGCAAAGATACTCTGACATCCTGGCTGGTTCCATTTCCGTAACATCACTCTTTCCAGGCATGTCGATCTGAGCTGGTCACCCCTCGATTGTCCTGTTCACACACTGATTTCCACCCCCCCCCCCCCCCCTAGTGACGGTGGCATTATCACCGTTCCCTGGAGTACCCAGCAGTTTGCCCCTCAGTGATTGCTCTTAATCAAGGGCCACACACAGCAAGATATTGCACTGTGGGAGGTATCACAGCTCAGCCCATTCTTTACCTCTCCACATCCTGCCGGGGGGGGGGAGGGGGGGTGTGCAGAATTTCTAGCTGATTCTCCCTCCCTTTTTCTGTTCCAGTTTGTCCTCACTTTCCTCTGTGTTAGTTGCTGTTTTTTTTTAGTTTAAGGGAAGGCACGGTGGTTGGCACTGCTGCCTCACAGCGCCAGGGTCCCAGGTTCGATTCCCGGCTTGGGTCACTGTGTGTGTTGGAGTTTGCACATTCTCCCCGTGTCTGCATGGGTTTCCTCCGGGTGCTCCAGTTTCCTCCCTCAGATGCGTGGGTTAGGTGGATTGGCCATGTTAAATTGACCCTAGTGTCAGGGGATTGGTAGGGTAAATACATGGGGTTACAGGGATAGGGTGGGATTGTTGTCAGTGCAGAGTTGATGGGCCGAATGGTCTCCTTCTGCACTATGGGATTCTATGAAAGACATTGTACAGATTGTTGGTGTTGTAAATTTTTCAGACTGCTCTCCTCCCCCTCTCTTCTCTCACCCCCATTTTCCCCTCCCTCTGCCCCTTGTTCCAGGCCCCTTGGCTCCTTCCCTCCTGTTTCTCCCTCTCCTGTTACTATCTCTCTCCCCTGCCTCTCCCTCTCTTGACTTGAGTTCCACAACCCTCTATGTGTAAATGATTCCTCCTGCTCTCTGACTCAAATCTTTTGTATTTAATCTAAATCTGCTAGCTTTTATTTTATAAGCTTTTCAAACTGACAACTTTGTCACCAAATTTAAGCAGGAACTACGAGAGTTGCTATGGTGCAGGAGGCGGCCATTTGGCCCATCATGTCTGCACCAGCTCTCCGAATGTGTGTTGAGACTTAGTTCCATTCTGCTGCCTTTTCTCCGTACCTCTGCACATTGTTTCTATTCAAATAATCATCTATTGCCCTCTTGAATGCCTCAGTTGAACCTGCCTCCACCACACTTCCAGGCAGAACATTCCAGACCCAAACCACGCGCTGCGTGAAAAAGTTTTTTTTCCCACATCTTTCGCGAATCATTTTAAATCTGTGCCCCTCCTAAAAGTTGGCACCCAGGTTGATAGGGTTGTTAAGAAGGCATACGGTGTGTTAGCTTTTATTGGTAGAGGGATTGAGTTTCAGAGCCAGGAGGTCATGCTGCAACTGTACGAAACTCTGGTGCGGCCGCATTTGGAGTATTGCGTACAGTTCTGGTCGCCGCATTATCGGAAAGATGTGGAAGTGTTGGAAAGGGTGCAGAGGAGATTTACCAGGATGTTGCCTGGTATGGTGGGAAAATCGTATGAGGAAAGGCTGAGGGGCTTGAGGTTGTTTTCGTTAGAGAGAAGAAGGTTAAGAGGTGACTTAATAGAGGCATACAAGATGATCAAAGGATTAGATAGGGTGGATAGTGAGAGCCTTTTTCCTCGGATGGTGATGGCTAGCACGAGGGGACATAGCTTTAAATTGAGGGGTGATGGATATAGGACAGATGTTAGAGGTAGGTTCTTTACTCAGAGAGTAGTAAGGGCATGAAATGCACTGCCTGCAGCAGTAGTGGGCTCGTCAACATTAAGAGCATTCAAATGGTTATTGAATAAACATATGGATGATATCGGAATAGTGTAGATGAGAAGGGCTTTAGATTGGTTCCACTGGTCGGCGCAACATCGAGGGCCTGTACTGCGCTGTAATGTTCTATATTCTATGTTCTTGATCCTTGTACAGCCCTGGGATTGGATGGACTGTATCTGCGCATATTAAGAGTTTTAACAACAACAGGTTTATTTGGTAGCAAATACCATTAGCTTTCGGAGCGCTGCTCCTTCGTCAGATGGAGTGGAAATCCATGGAGTGGAGTGCAGATTTCCACTCCATCTGACGAAGGAGCAGCGCTCCGAAAGCTAATGGTATTTGCTACCAAATAAACCTGTTGGACTTTAACCTGGTTAAAACTCTTAATATGCGCAGATACAGTCCATCCAATCCCAGGGCTGTACAAGGATCAAGAACAGAGAACATTACAGCGCAGTACAGGCCCTTTGGCCCTCGATGTTGCGCTGACCAGTGGAACCAATCTAAAGCCCCTCTAATCTACACGATTCCAATATCATCCATATGTTTATCCAATAACCATTTGAATGCTCTTAATGTTGACGAGTCCACCACTGCTGCAGGCAGGGCATTCCACGCCCTTGGACTTTAACCTGGCGTTGTTAAAACTCTTACTGTGTTCACCCCAGTCCAACACCGGCATCTCCACATCATGACTGCCATCTGCGCATATTGACAGGAGTTAGGGAAGAGATGACAGAGACATCATTACATTGATATAAAAGAAATCGCTTGGTGAAGGGAATTATATCAGAGGAATGGGCAGCAGCTGAAGTCAGTCTTTTAGTAAAATGGAAAAAAATCAGGGAACTGTAGACCATTGAGCTGAACGTCAGTGGAATGAAGGATTGTGGAATCAGATGTGATAGAACAACATCGAGAAACTAATAATACAACAAGAATGGGGCAGCATGGTGGCACAGTGGTTAACACTGCTGCCTCACAGCTCCAGGGACGCAGGTTCAATTCCCAACTTCGGGTCACTGCCTGTGTGGAGTTTGCACGTTCTCCCCATGTCTGCGAGGGTTTCCTCCCACATTCCAAAGGTGTGAGGTTAGGTGCATTGGCCATGTTAAATTGCCCTTTATGGGATGCATAGATTAGAGGGATTAGCAGAGTAAATGTGTGGGATTATGGGGATAGGGCCTGGGTGGGATTGTTGTCGGTGCTGACCCTATGGGCCGAATGGTAGGGTTTCTATGATTCTAAGTGCTCGGCCAGATTTCAAAAGGGTAGATGTTGCAACCAGGTGAGGAAGGGTGAAATTATAGAAAATTGACCTAAAGCAGGACTTCAGGACAGCAAGTCAGATTTTACCAACCTACTGAATCCTTTAAAGAAACAGCTGAGAAGGTGGATAAGGGTAATGCCATAGACGCTTTGGATTTTTGATTTGATTTATCATTGTCACATGTATTAACATACAGTGAAAAGTATTGTTTCTTGTGTGCTATGCAGACAAAGCATACCGTTCATAGAGAAGGAAAGGAGAGGGTGCAGAATGTAGTGTTACAGTCATAGCTAGGGTGTAGAGAAAGATCAACTTAATGCAAGGTAAGTCCATTCAAAAATCTGATGGCAGCAGGGAAGAAGCTGTTCTTGAGTCGGGTTGTTACCTGATCTCAGACTTTTGTATCTTTTTCCCGATGGAAGAAGGTGGAAGAGAGAATGTCCGGGGTGCATGGGGTCCGTAATTATGCTGGCTGCTTTTCCGAGGCAGCGGGAATTGGAGACAGAGTCAATGGGATGGGAGGCTGGTTTGCGTGATGGATTGAGCTTCATTCACGACCTTTTGTAGTTTCTTGCAGTCTTGGGCAGAGCAGGAGCCATACCAAACTGTGATACAACCAGAAAGAATGCTTTCTATGGTGCATCTGTAAAAGTTGATGAGAGTTGTAGCTGACATGCCAAATTTCCTTCGTCTTCTGAGAAAGTAGAGGTGTTGGTGGGCTTTCTTAACTATAGTGTCGGCATGGGGGGGACCAAGATAGGTTGTTGGTGATCTGGACACCTAGAAATGTGAAGCTCTTGACCATTTCTACTTCGTCCCCATTGAGGTCGGCTGTCAATGCTGTGTATTAGTCTCGTGACTAAGGCCAGAGTAGGCGACATGCAGTGGAATGGACAGCAAGTTAATTACAAAACCGAGAGTACAGAGAATAGTTATCGAAGGTAGTTACTCAGACTGACAAATGATGAGAAGAGACGTTCCACAGTGATTGGGGCTGGATCGTGAATCCTCATTATTTATATTAATGACTTGGACTCGGCAATTAGCGGGATAATTTCAAGATTTGCAGACGATGTAAGATTGTTAACACTGGGGGGAAAATGCAACAAAATACAGGAAGACATCATTAAAGCTGCAGAATGGGTGTCAGAGCAAATGAATTGCAATCTGAGTAAAGGTGAGGGGATTCATCTTGTTCTGAAGAGTAAGGAGGCTCACTACTCTGCAAAAGCAGAGTTTGAATGAGGTGGAGGCGCAGAGGGAGCTGGAGCTAAAGACACACACATCACAAAAAGCACAGGTTGATACCATTACAAAGCACTGGAGCTTGTTTCTAACGAGAGAGGATTGGAAAGCAGCAAGGCTATACTTGTATCAAACCTTGGTTAGACCACATCAGGGGTACGGTGAATGGTTCTGCTCCCCATCTTCCTGAAAAGATATATTACCGCTCGCCCACCTGAGGCTTGTAAGGTCCCGCCCGAGGCCTACGGGGAATAGTTCTGCTCCCCATATTACTGAAAAGATACAGAGACGCTGAAAAATATACAAAAAATTTACAAGAACAATAATAGAATTGGGAGGTTATAAATCTGGGTGACATTAAATAAGTTGGGACACTTTCTTCAGGAAAGAGATAGAGAAGATAATGGGGACAGTGTAGAGGGAGCTTTACTCTGTATATAACCCCGTGCTGTACCTGTCCTGGGAGTGTTTGATGGGGGACAGTGTAGAGGGAGCTTTACTCTGGATATAACCCCGTGCTGTACCTGTCCTGGGAGTGTTTGATGGGGACAGTGGAGAGGGAGCTTTACTCTGGATATAACCCCGTGCTGTACCTGTCCTGGGAGTGTTTGATGGGGACAGTGTAGAGGGAGCTTTACTCTGCATATAGAAACATAGAAACATAGAAAACTACAGCACAAAAACAGGCCCTTCGGCCCCACAAGTTGTGCCGAACATATCCCTACCTTTTAGGCCTACCTATAACCCTCCATCCTATTAAGTCCCATGTACTCATCCAGGAGTCTCTTAAAAGACCCTATTGAGTTTGCCTCCACCACCACTGACGGCAGCCGATTCCACTCGCCCACCACCCTCTGTGTGAAAAACTTCCCCCTAACATTTCCCCTGTACCTACCCCCCAGCACCTTAAACCTGTGTCCTCTCGTAGAAGCCATTTCCACCCTGGGAAAAAGCCTCTGAGAGTCCACCCGATCTATACCTCTCAACATCTTATATACCTCTATTAGGTCTCCTCTCATCCTACGTCTCTCCAAGGAGAAAAGACCGAGCTCCCTCAGCCTATCCTCATAAGGCATGCCACTCAATCCAGGCAACATCCTTGTAAATCTCCTCTGCACCCTTTCAATCTTTTCCACATCCTTCCTGTAATGAGGCGACCAGAACTGAGCACAGTACTCCAAGTGGGGTCTGACGAGGGTTTTATATAGCTGCATCATTATCCCCGGACTCCTAAACTCAATCCCTCGATTGATAAAGGCCAGCACACCATACGCCTTCCTAACCACCTCCCCCACCTGCGGGGCCGATTTTAGAGTCCTATGGACCCAGACCCCAAGGTCCTTTTCCTCTACCGTACTGAGTCTTTCCCTTTATATTGTACTCCTTCATCCCATTTGACCTGCCAAAATGGACCACTACGCATTTATCTGGGTTGAAGTCCATCTGCCACTTCTCCGCCCAGTCTTGCATCTTATAACCCCGTGCTGTACCTTTCCTGGGAGTGTTTGATGGTGACAGTGTAGAGGGAGCTTTACTCTGTATCTAACCCCGTGCTGTACCTGTCCTGGGAGTGTTTGATGGGAACAGTGTAGAACATAAGAACATAAGAAATAGGAGCAGGAGTAGGCCATCTAGCCCCTCGAGCCTGCCCTGCCACTCAATAAGATCATGGCTGATCTGAAGTGAATCAGTTCCACTTACCCGCCTGCTCCCCATAACCCTTAATTCCCTTACCGATCAGAAATCCATCTATCCGTGACTTAAACATATTCAGCGAGGTAGCCTCCACCACTTCAGTGGGCAGAGAATTCCAGAGATTCATCACCCTCTGAGAGAAGAAGTTCCTCCTCAACTCTGTCCTAAACTGACACCCCTTTATTTTGAGGCTGTGCCCTCTTGTTCTAGTTTCCTTTCTAAGTGGAAAGAATCTCTCCACCTCTACCCTATCCAGCCCCTTCATTATCTTATATGCCTCTATAAGATCACCCCTCAGCCTTCTAAACTCCAATGAGTAGAGGGAGCTTTACTCTGTATCTAACCCTGTGCTGTACCTGTCCTGGGAGTGTTTGATGGGGGACAGTGTAGAGGGAGCTTTACTCTGTATCTAACCCCGTGCTGTACCTGTCCTGGGAGTGTTTGATGGGGGACAGTGTAGAGGGAGCTTTACTCTGTATCTAACCCCGTGCTGTATCTGTCCTGGGACTGTTTGATGGGGGACAGACAGTGTAGAGGGAGCAGAAAATTAGCAAACTTAACAAGTATAAAAAGAGACGCAGTGATCTGGATGGGAGGAGGTTGTCCCGTGTCATTCCCGGTTGGAATGATTCAGTGAATTGGAAAGTTTGGAGATTTTGGGTGTTCTAACTACCCCCTCTTCCCTGCATTTGGCAACAAGTAGTTAAAACTGGAGCCTCACAGTCTGGAGTTAGGGAAGGAATGTTGTGCTGTTGATAGTTCTGATTGGTGAGGGATGTGTCAGTCTGTCTCCATGGAGACAGTGTGCACACAGACAGATGTTGTAATGACGTCAGGCCACCACCCTTTAAGCGTGAGCAGAAATCATTGAGAGGGCGGAGGGAAGGAGCCACCAGTTCAGCCCAGCATCAGAATTCTGACATTACAACACATCTGCCGTGATAATCTGCTCCAAATGAACTGAAGTCGGTTTAAAGTTCTCCGGTTAGCGCTCTGAAAACCCCAGGATGATGTTGCTGGGAGAGTCCATCAGGGTTCTGCTGCTGCTTTGCTCCTGGCTATTTTTCACCCACAGACCTGTGCACCCGTAGCCTGGAGAGCTTTTCGACTGCAGAGGGCATCGCCTCTGCCTGTTCAGTCTCTGAATATCAAACAATGGAGGTCTGTCCAGTTCACCCCCCTCCCACCCTGCACCTCTAGCCCAGGGGCACTGCGGTGAACTGAAATGCACTTCTCTGTCACATCAGTTAACTCAAATCCTAAGAAATAGGAGCAGAATTGGACTATTCGGCCCCTCTCGTTTGCCCTGCCTGTCGATACTATCATCGCAGATCTTCAGCCTCAATTTCACTTTCTTGCCCGCACCCCTTTGTTGTTTGGTTCCCTGAGACACCAAAAATCTATCAAACTTGGTCTTAGACATTCAGTAAACTCTTTTAAATTCAGTCATGTGTTTGATGATGTACCATTCTCGTTAATGTTCTGTGCTCTCCGACATGGGCAGCACGGTGGCACAGTGGTTAGCACTGCTGCCTCACAGTGCCAGGGTCCCAGGTTCGATTCCCCGGCTTGGGTCACTGTCTGTGCAGAGTCTGCACGTTCTCCCCGTGTCTGCGTGGGTTTCCTCCGGGTGCTCCGGTTTCCTCCCACATTCTGAAAGTCGTGCTGGTTAGGGTGCATTGACCTGAACAGGCGCCGGAGTGTGGCGACTCGGGAAATTTCACAGTAACTTCATTGCAGTGTTAATGTAAGTCTACTTATGATGAATAAATAAACTTTACTTTACTTTCCTCCAATAATGGTTCCTCCAAACATCAACAGTGCTCGAGCTAATGGAGGTGGTGAAATGTAAATGTGTTTGATAGGGTTGATGTTGGGGACTATTTCCTCTGGTGGGAGTGGACCTCAGGACAAAGGGGACTGAACCTTAAAATCCGAGTCAGGCCATTGAGCAGGTGACGTCAGGAAGCAAAAGGGGCAGCGGATATCTGGAAAATTCTCACCCAGCAAAAAAAAACTATGGATGTTGGGAATGAATTGAAGCTTTCAAGACTGAACTCAAGATTGTTTTGTTGGATGAGAGATAAAGGGACTCGAGGTGTGGATTTGCCCAGATCAGAAAGAGGCGGTACGGTTAGCACTGCTGCCTCACAGCGCCAGGGAGCCAGGTTCAATTCCCGGCTTGGGTGACTGTCTGTGTGGAGTTTGCATGTTCTCCCCGTGTCTGCGTGGGTTTCCTCCGGGTGCTCCGGTTCCCTCCCACAGTCCAAAGATGTGCAGGTTAGGTGGATTGGCCATACTAAAATTGCCCCTTAGTATTAGGGGGACAGGCTAGGGTAAATGCATGGGGTTATGAAAATAGGGCTTGGATGGGATTGTGGTCCGTGCAGACTTGATGGACCGAATGGCCTCCTTCTGCTCTGTAGGGATTCTATCTTATTGAACGGCGGAACAGCCCCAAGGGATTGAATAGCCTCATCTGGTTGCTCTCAGCAGGAGGAGGTGGAATCCTGCCCTCTGTGTGGGATGAATCCATATCCATCATCAGGGCAAGTGAGAGGTTGATTTGTTTCTGACTGGGAACGTCCCCAATAGCAACAATTTGCCTTTTAAAAAATTTATTCATGGGACATCGGTGTCGCTGGCTGGCCAGCATTTATTGCCCATCCCTAGTTGCCTGAGGGCAGTTGAGAATCAACCACATTGCTGTGGCTCTGTAGTCACATGTAGGCCAGACCGGTAAGAATGGCAGATTTCCTTCCCCAAAGGACATTAGTGAACCAGATGAGTTTTTCCGACGATCAACAATGGTTTCATGGTCATCAGTAGATTCTTAATTCCAGATATTTTTTATTGAATTCAAATCCCACCATCTGCCATTGTCGGATTCAAACCCAGGTCCCCAGGACATTAGCTGAGTGTCTGGATTAATAATCTGGCGATAATTACACTCGGCCATCGCCTACTCCCATGGTGCCTTCAGCGTAATGTAAGCAACTACACAGGGGTGTCATCAGACACCAAGCCGTGTGAAATATTGGAATATCTGATCAAGAACTTGGACAAAGAGGCAGATTTGAAGGTGTATCTTGGAAGATGGAGTTAGGGAGGTGGGGAGGTTTGTAGAGGGGATGTCAGGGATTAGGGTCTCAGCAACTGAAGGCACAACCCCCAATGGTGGAATGATTTAAAGTAAGAAGTTTAACAACACCAGGTTAAAGTCCAACAGGTTTATTTGGTAGCAAAAGCCACACAAGCTTTCGGAGCTCCAAGCCCCTTCTTCAGGTGCACTCACCTGAAGAAGGGGCTTGGAGCTCCGAAAGCTTGTGTGGCTTTTGCTACCAAATAAACCTGTTGGACTTTAACCTGGTGTTGTTAAACTTCTTACTGTGTTTACCCCAGTCCAACACCGGCATCTCCACGGAATGATTTAAAGCCAGTTATGTGCAAGAGACCAGAACTGGACCAAGATCTCCGAGAGTTGTACGGCGGAATTCTCCAGCTCTTCCCACCGGCCGGATCTTGAAACTGCCCCCCCCCCCCCCCCCCCCCGCCCCCGACCACCAGAGGGGAAAGCCTGCCGCAGGGTAGCTGGAGAATTCCATCAAGAGGATTGATGGAGGGTGTAGTGATTGGGTGTAGCAATTGGGAAGGGTGAGGCCATGGAGAGATTGGAAAGTGGGGGTGAGAATTTTAAAATCGAGGCTTGACTGCTCTGTGGGCTAAAGGAGGACAGTGAACGCAGCGGGTGACGGGTGACTGGGATGTGGTGCCAATGGTGGAAGAGCTGCAACCCTTTGTCCACTCTCCCTGGCGCTGACACCCCTCCCTGCAATCGGAACGACGACCAGCCCAGGCCTCTCACTCCACACTAACCTCCTGCTCATTGTTTCCTCCACAGCTTTGATGTTGAGAATGGCCTCTCCCCTGGACGCAGCCCACTTGACCCTCAGACCAGTCCGAGCTCGGGGCTGGTGCTGCAGGCAAACTTCGCCCACAGCCAGCGGCGAGAATCGTTCCTGTACCGCTCGGACAGCGACTACGATCTCTCCCCGAAGAACATTTCCAGGAACTCCTCCATCGCCAGTGACATGTGAGTGACATTCACTGTTTCCTCTTTGTTTAATCCTGGGAGCACTGTTCTGAGTCAGGAAGTGCAGGTTAACCTGGTTGATCAGCCATAGGTCTAGACCTGAGGCCTGCCCTGTGGGTGCAATGCCAAAGCAAGGGGTGGGGGGTGGAAGAAGTAGAAACAGGAAGCCAAATAGAGGGTATGATTGGCATCTCTTAGAGTTGCCAGCTCTGGTTGGATGGTGTAAATGACATCTGGCTCCAACTGCCTCAATCCCCCACCCTCGCCATTGGTCCCTCCTCATGGAGTCCCACCTTCCCTATGGCCAATCAGGAAGTGAAACGTCTCTCTCCATTACCTGATTGGATTATTTTTGACTGTCAACCAAAGACCATGACTTCCCCCTTCTCCAATATTCTTATAATTAACGAACAAAAGTAAAAAGTGGAGAAACGTTTCTGTAATCCCTTAGATTTTTCTCCTGCAATTGCTCACAACAATGTTCAGATTAATCTTCCAATCCCTGGAGGTTCCAGAACAATTCTGGAGGGTTGGCCACCCTGGACTGCAGTTGGTAGGGAGAGGGGGAGGGGGGGGGGGGGCGCAGGGTGGATGGGAGTGGGGAGAGATCAGAATAAACTGACCGTCTCCAATGGATTTTGTCCCCTCCCTCCAACAACTGGTTTCCAGGAGTAACTATTTCAAAGCTCATCCAAGACCAGCTTTAGCTTCGCGGTACTCCGAGCCAGTCCTTGCCCTGACAATGGGAAAGTAAGTGAGACCAGTTACTTGGAGACCGGCCTTTTCACCTGATCACAAGCTACTAACCATGGGGTAGAACCGGCCTGAGTATTGGTGTGTGAGAGCAGGAGCAGGGGTGGAGCGCGCGAACATAGTGGGCGACCTGCCTTGTGGAGCTATTTTTGAGGCAATGTCCCTGGGTTTAACTCAAAGCTGTCGGCACCATTGGACATATGACATTACGTGGGTGACATATGATATTCCATGTTGGATACACACTTGATAATTAATACAAAATGCTTCACATTAGATGCGTGACGCAGAACACATGATGCTACATGGACACAAGGACTCGAAATACTTTGTGTTGGCAGCACGGTGATACGTGGTAAACACTCAGTACATTCCATGTTCAACCAGTCGGACGTTTAGGCATCAAAGGTCACTTAGCCAACAATCAACCTGCTCATGAATGTGCCGACTCTGCATTCTACCTCACGCCCTGCATGAGGTCGGCACACAGACAGCCTACATCAGATGTGCTGTCCCCCAATGTCAGAAACTCGACACTTAATATTGCAGAGATTAGAGGCAGTCCCAGGATTCGGGTTAAAAGGCTTTTAACCAAGATAACAGGGAAATTGGGGTGAAATTGGTCTTGGCTGGCCAATCACCAGCCTGCTTTGCACCCTGTCCAATTTTTCAAATGTATGTAGATGTAGGCGGCATGGTGGCGCAGCGGTTGGCACTGCTGCCTCACAGTGCCAGGAACCCAGGTTCGATTCCTGGCTTGGGTCACTGTCTGTGCGGAGTTTGCACATTCTCCCCGTGTCTGCATGGGTTTCCTCCAGGTGCTCCGGTTTCCTCCCACACTCCAAAGATGTGCGGGTTGGGTGGATTGGCCATGCTAAATTGTCCCTTAGTGTCTCAGCATGTGTAGGTTAGATGGATTAACCATGATAAATGCGTGGGGTTACGGGGATAGGGTGAGGGAGAGGGCCTGGATAAGATACTCTGTCAGACAATCAATGCAGACTCGATGGGCCGACTGGCCTCTGTCGGGATTCTATGATCGATTCAGAATGGGTAAAATTCAGAGTCTCCGGACCCTGACATTTCACCCTCCTGAACTCCACACACCAAGTCAGAAGATACTCACCGGGGCAAGTTCTCTGTCACAGGGCTCCCTGTGTCTGTTCACTTTAACACATCACACCCCCACCCTCACTCCCGTCCCAATCCTTGCCCTTCCTCACTCCTCCCGGACTATCTCTATTCACAGAATAAAACAAGAAGGATTGTGTCAAAAATCATACCTTACTGGAAATTGGAGCATAAGCATCCTTCAGCTCTGAGAGTTTGCAAACCAATTGGTCTCGAGATTTCTGGACGATTTGTCAGTCATTGGTCACTCTCACTGGGGGTCAGATCGAGCTGCGTCCCAATGGAATGTTCACTTTTCAGCGAGACACAGTTGAGGGCCTCTGATGCAGTGCTCTGTCAGTGTGAGAGAAAGGGACCATCCCAGTGACTGACCGCCACTGACACCAGGCAGATCGCTTAGCCAATCATAATAAAGGCACAACCGTTTGTCTCAGTGTCCCTGGGCTAGACGATGGGAAAGTCAAAGTCTCCCCCGCCCAGCCTCGTGGCACTGTGTCTATTCCCGGGGCACGTGTCTTTTGAGCGGTTTTAACTCAACAATGCTCAAAATCTGAAATAAAAACAGAAAATGCTGGAAATGTTCAGCTGGTCTGGCAGCATCTGAGGAGAGGCGAGGAGTTAGTGTTCCAGGTTGATAACTGTTAATGAGGAAAGGTCACTGACTGTGAGACTTTAACTCTGTCCCTTTCTGCACAGATACTGCCAGACCAGCTGAGTATTTCCGGTGCTTTATGTCAGATTGAATTGAGGGGCACAGTGGCACTGCTGCCTCACAGCGTCAGGGACCCAGGTTCGATTCTGGCCTCGGGTCACTGTCAGTGTGAAGCCTGCACGTTCTCCCCATGTCTGCATGGGTTTCCTCCGGGTGCTCCAGTTTCCTCCCACAGTCCGAAGATGTGCAGGTTAGGTTGATTGGCCATGATAAATTGCCCCTTAGTATCAGGGGGGAATTAGGAGGGTAAATATGTGGGGTTATGGGGATAGGGCCCGGGTGGGATTGTGGTCGGTGCAGGATCGATGGGCCAAATGGCCTCCTCCTGTACTGTTGGGATTCTATGACTTCCAGCTTTTTGCTTTTGCAAAAATCACTTGGGCTTGAAGATTAGAAAATCAACAAAATTAAATTGCAACTCTTTTTTAAAAAAATATATAATTTGGTGCATCAAGACACTTAGTAAAGACAATCACAGACCCCTGTCACAGGTGGGAGATTGTCCCTGCACGGGTTCATCTTTTGATTCCTTCAGTCTAATACTGTGCTCCTGAGATCTGGAGAGGTCAGTCCGAATGCTCTCGAGCGAGCCTGGAATATTCCAGCATTTAAAACAGAATTTCTTCAAATAAAATCCTTCTTGGTCCTTTCTGCTTCCGGTTGCGGTTTTAAAGAGAAATCGATCTTCTGACCTTGTGATTTCACAGTGCCTTAATCTCTCTTTGTGCTAAGTTATCAAATGTGCCAGAAACGGAAGAAAGATTCTTCACCAGGTAGAAAGGAAGCGGCTGAAGTGAAGGACCTGACTGAGGGGTTAGAAAAAATCCAGAGTTTTATATCAGTCAGGAAATTGAAACCAGAGATTAATACGTCACTGGGATGTGGTGACATAGCAGCAATGTTACAGCATTTAGTAACCCACAGACTCGCACTCCGTGGGCAAGAATAAATCTGGAATCAAAAGCTCGGGTGAAATTATACCAAAAAAATGGCAGTGCTGTTTCCGGCGAGAAACGCACCAGTTTCCTCTCCAAATCTTACAACTCTCTGCATAAGTCATTCGTGGGGGTGGGGTGGGGGGATGGGGGGGGGGGGGGAGGTGCCCAAACACGCAGGCAAAACGCAGCTGCATAGAGATCAGGGTGCCTTGTTTAAAGGGCGCCCCGATCATAACCTTAGTTAACCACCACCCCTCATCCGCCCTCCTCTCCAACCCACCACAGAGGTCTTGGGGGGCTTCCGTCCACACGCCCGATCAGATTTGGCACTTCTCTGCCGCCACCCCTCCCCCCCCCCCCCCCCGCCCCAAACCATTGGTTAATGCCATTGCCAGTATCCCCTACTCCTCCATCCACTCAGCCCACAACCGAATCTGAATGAAATCCTTCCTCCCTCCCTCCCCCAATGAGGCTCCCACTAGGGCCAGCTCCTGGCACTGGCTGACACTGCCAGGTTTGGCATGATGCCAAGCTGGCAGTGCCAGGAGGCATTGCCAGGACACTGCCTGGCCATGTCCTTCTCACCTGCAGGCTAGACTCGGAGTGAAGTCGTGAATGAGGAGACGAACTTGAACACATTGCCCCTTCCGAGAGAGCATTCCAATACCCATCTCTGCTTCACAATGGGACAAGTGACCAACGAAATATGACTTGCAAAGGTAGGTGAGATCTGACGTGTAGTGCGACATGTTACAATATGCCGATTACACACACTGTGTCTTACAGAAGAAATGGAGATTACTCTAAGGGAAACATGACAAAAGTGACAACGCTGGTGACCTACGTTCCAGAACAGTTGATGACTCAGTAGAAAGATCCTCTTAAAAATTTCTAAGTCTCCTTGATTTCTTTCCACTAGTTGTTCCGTTTTGAATTTATTCTGTGTTCTCAGCTTGTAGTCACCAGAGCAAGAGCATAGTCTGGTAATTTTCTCTCTGTTACCTGTCGTTACTTTGTTTTTGCAATGACCCCTTTTCAAAGTCTGAATGAAGATCCGAGAGCAGCAGTACAGGACATCAGCAACGCTACGAAGCCAGAGGGGGAAGAGATTGGAGTTAGGTGATGTCCACCATGAACTTTATAACCTTACAAACTAGCAGGAAGGATGTTTGTGCAGACTCCGTATCCAATGCATGTTGTCTGTGTTTTATATGAGCACAATCTACGATCAGTACGTTGAGTTTATTGAGTGAGGAGTCCGTGTTCAGTAGGAATGTACACTGTTTGTCAGAGGGAGAGTTTGTGTTCTAACTCTGTTTATCTGTTTCTGTACTCAGCCATACGGAAGACATGATTGTGACACCATTTGCTCAGGTAAGCGGGAAAACGTATATCTCTGCTTGAAACTGTTCCCATAAGGTATTCCCCTCTCTCCCTGGAACAGGCTGGAGGGAGGGGATGTTCTTCCTGAGGCTGGTCGCTGAGATGAGGGTGGGGTGCAGTGGGGCTGGGAGTGGGAGTTGGCCCTCGCATTGGTAACCACCACCCCCACCCATCAGGAGGTTGCGGAGGTTGGGGGAAGTGGATGGCCTCGTGGTATTATCGCTTGATTATTAATCCAGAAACTCAGCTAATGTTCAGGGGATCCATGTTCGAATCCTGCCACAGCAGGTGGTGGAATTCAAATTCAATAAGAAAGAAATCTGGAATTAAGAATCTACTGATGACCATGAAATCATTGTTGATTGTCGGAAAAACCCACCTGGTTCACTAATGTCCTTTAGGAAAGGAAACCTGCCGTCCTTACCTGGTCTGGCCTACATGCGACTCCAGAGCCACAGCAATGTGGTTGACTCTCAACTGCCCTCAGGCAACTAGGGATGGGCAATAAACGCTGGCCCAGCCAGCGACGCCCATGTCCCACGAATGAATTTTAAAAAACTCAATCCCACATTGCCTAGTGAAATGACAGAAATGAGCTGTGTGTTGGTGATTGTAGGTTGGCCTCTGGTCGTAGGGAGTATGAGGCGTCCTGAGCTCTAGCTGCTTGTGTAAAAGAAAGGACGTGCATTTTTGTAGTGCCTTTGGAAAGTCCTTCATTGGTTATAAAGCGCTTGGAGATTTCCTGAAGTGGTTAAAGCACGGTCACTATCAAAATGTAGGAAATGTGAGGACCAGCCTCTATTTGATATTAATCAGTTAATATGTTTGTAACTGAGGGATAAATTTTGATTTGATTTATTATTGTCACATGTATTAACATACAGTGAAAAGTATTGTTCTTGCGCACTATGCAGACAAAGCAAACCATTCATAGGGAAAATAGGGGAGAAGGGAAGGACAGGAGGGTGCAGGATGTAGTGTTACAGTCATTGCCAGGGTGTAGAGAAAGATCAATTTAATGCAAGGTAGGTCCATTCAAAAGTCTGACAGCAGCAGCGAAGAAGCTGTTCTTGAGTCGGTTGGTACGTGACCTCAGACTTTTGTATCTTTTTCCCGATAGAAGAAGGTGGAAGAGAGAATGTCCGGGCTGCGTAGGGTCCTTGATTATGCTGGCTACTTTGCTGAGGCAGCAGGAAGTGTAGACAGATTCAATGGATGGGAGGCTGGTTTGCGTGATGGATTGGGCTACGTCCTCCTTTGTAGTTTCTTGTGGCCTTGAATAGAGCAAGAGCCATACCAAGCTGCGGTATATCTGGAAACGATGCTTTCTATGGTGCATCTGTAAAAATTGGTGAGAGTTGTAGCGGATATGTCGAATTTCCTTCGCCTCCTGAGAAAGTAAAGGCGTTGGTTGGCTTTCTTAACTGTAGCGTCAGTGTGGACGCTATCCATTGACTCTGTCTACACTTCCAGTTGCCTTGGCAAAGTAGCCAGCATAATCAAGGACCCCACGCACCCCAGGCATTCTCTCTTGTGGAGTGTGGAGGGACCAGGACAGGTTGTTGGCGATCTGAACACCTGGAAACCTGAAGCTCTTGACCATTTACACTTCATCCCTGTTGATGTAGGCAGGAGCATGTCCTCCACTATCTCTTTCGTTTTACTGACATTGAGGGAGAGATTACTGTTGTTGCACCAATTCACCAGATTCTCTCTCTCCCCTATTATTGGCCATGAAAACAGGGAGAACTCCCTGACTCCAAAGATGTGCGGGTTGGGTGGATTGGCCATGCTAAATTGCCCCTTAGTGTCAGAGAGATTAGCAGGGTAAATACATGGGGTTACAGGGATAGGGCCTGGGTGGGATTGTTGCCAGTGCAGTCTCGATGGGCCAAATGGCCTCCTTCTGCACTGTAGAGATACTATGATTCTTCATTGAATTAATGACAATTTCATCTTTTCTGCCCATCTGGGAGGGCAGACAGGGTCTCGGCTTAATCTTAGAATCCCTACAGTGCAGAAAGAGACCATTCAGCCCATCGAGCCTGCACCGACAACAATCCCACCCAGGCCCAATCCCCTTAACCCCACGTATTTACCCTGCTAATCCTTTTGACACTAAGGGGCAATTTGGCATGGCCAATCAACCTAACCCGCACATCCTTGAACTGTGGAAGGAAACCGGAACACCCGGAGGAAACTCACGCAGACACGGGGAGAACGTGTAAACTCCGCACAGACAGGGACCTCAGGCTGGAATTGAACCCGGGTCCCTGGCAATGTGAGGCAGCAGTGCTAACCACTGTGTCACCGTGGTTTGACAACACTACAGTGTACAGTGATTATGTTTTACTATAAAGTGCTTCAGGACATCCTCACCCTAACACGGGACAATGGGATCTGGGCGTACAGGTCCACAGTTCCCTAAAAGTGGCAACACAAGGTTGGTGGCATAGTGGACAGTGAAGAAAGTTATCTCCAATTGCAACGGCGGGATCTTGATCAACTGGGCCAGTGGGCTGACGAATGGCAGATGGAGTTTAATTTAGACAAATGCGAGGTGATGCATTTTGGTAGATTGAACCAGGGCAGGACTTATTCAGTTAATGGTAGGGTGTTGGAGAGAGTTACAGAACAAAAAGATCTCGGAGTACATGTTCATAGCTCCTTGAAAGTGGAGTCACAGGTGGACAGTGGTGAAGATGGCATTCAGCATGCTTGGTTTCATCGGTCAGAACATTGAATACAGGAGTTGGGATGTCTTGTTGAAGTTGTACAAGACATTGGTAAGGTCACATTTGGAATACTGTGTGCAATTCTGGTCACCCTATTATAGAAAGGATATTATTAAACTAGAAAGAGTGGAGAAAAGATTTACTAGGATGCTACCGGGACTTGATGGATTGAGTTATAAGGAGAGGCTGAATAGACTGGGACTTTTTTCTCTGGAGCATAGGAGGCTGAGGGGTGACCTTATAGAGGTCTATAAAATAATGAGGGGCACAGGTCAGCGAGATAGTCAATATCTTTTCCCAAAGGTAGGGGAGTCTAAAACTAGAGGGCATAGGTTTAAGGTGAGAGGCGAGAGATACAAAAGGGTCCAGAGGGGCAATTTTTTCACACAGAGGGTGGTGAGTGTCTGGAACAAGCTGCCAGAGGTAGTAGTAGAGGCGGGTACAATTTTATCTTTTAAACAGCATTTAGATAGTTACATGGGTACGATGGGTATAGAGGGATATGGGCCAAATGTGGGCAATTGGGGTTAGCTTAGGGGTTTTAAAAAAAGCACGGCATGGACAAGTTGGGCCGAAGGGCCGGTTTCCATGCTGTAAACCTCTATGACTCTATGACAAGGTGATTGAGAAGGCATATGGCATGCTTACCTTCAGCCAGGGCACTGAGTACAAGAGTTGGGGAATCATGTTGCAGCTATATAAAACTTGCATGGGCCACATTTGGAGTATTGCGTGCAGTTCTGGTCACCTCACTGCCAGAAGGATGTGGAAGCTTTGGAGAGAGTGTAAAAAAGGTTCACCAGGATGTTGCCTGGTCTCGAGGGTGTTGGCTATGGGGAGAGGTTGATTAAACTCAGATTGTCTTCACTGAAAAATGGAGGCAGAAGGGAGACCAGATAGAGGTCTACAAAATTATGAGAAGCATCGACAGGGTGGATAGTCAGAGGCTTTTTCCCCAGGGTGGAAGTGTCAATTACAAGGGGGCACAGGTTTAAGGTGAGAGGGGGAAAGTTTAAGGGAGATGTGAGGGGGAAGTTTTTTCACGCAGAGGGTGGCGGGTGCCTGGAACGCGCTGCCAGAGGAGGTGGTGAAAACAGGCACATTAGCAACATTTAAGAGGTATCTGGATGGGTTCATGAATAGAGGGATATGGACCGAGTAAGGGCAGAAGGTTTTTTTTTTGTTTAGCTAGGGCATCAGGATCAGCACAGGCTTGAAGGACCGAAGGGGCTGCTCCTGTGCTGTACTTTTCTTTGTTCTTAGTCAATGAGTATATTCAAGATAGATATTGACAGGAGTTTTGGATATTGAAGAATGTTGGGGTAGGGGAGAGACAGGAGTTGAGATAAGCAGCCAGGATCTTATTGAAAGGTGGAGCTGATCTGATGGGTTGTAGGCCCGAGTTCGGATCCTATTTCTTATGTTTCTATTTAAAGGTCCTGATATGTGAGATAGGATCGAGGTCACAGCAAATTATCAGAGGGGCCGTAATTTTTCATTAAAATTAGACTTCCATCTGCCTGGTGCGATGATGGACTGCACCCAGGATGCGTCTCACTTCTGGACTGTCTGTGCTGGCTGTGGAGTCTGCTTCATGGCTGACACAGCTAGTGGTCAGAGGTCGACAGGTACAGCACGGGGTTAGATACAGAGTAAAGCTCCCTCTACACTGTCCCCCATCAAACCCTCCCAGGACAGATACAGCACGGGGTTAGATACAGAGTAAAGCTCCCTCTACAGTGTCCCCATCAAACACTCTCAGGACAGGTACAGCACAGGGTTAGATACAGAGTAAAGCTCCCTCTACACTGTCCTCCATCAAACACTCCCAGGATAGGTACAGCATGGGGTTAGATACAGAGTAAAGCTCCCTCTACGCTGTCCCGATAATGTGCATCAACCCCAGTCTCGGAGGGATCCTGTCAATCTTTCAACAGGATATATTTTCCGATTCCCAAACCAGTCATCCTGTGTTTTGGTTAACGTGGCTGGAAGGTGATGGTGATTTGTTGGTTTATTGATTGCATCCCAAGCCCAGGGTGAGATCAAAACTGCTGTCCAAATTGCTGTCAGGTGGAATCTCGATGTGGAGATGCCGGCGTTGGACTGGGGTAAGCACAGTAAGAAGTCTCACAACACCAGGTTAAAGTCCAACAGGTTTATTTGGTAGCAAATACCATAAGCTTTCGGAGCACTGCTCCTTCATCAGATGGAGTGGTTAGATAACCACTCCATCTGACGAAGGAGCAGCACGCTCCGAAAGCTTATGGTATTTGCTACCAAATAAACCTGTTGGACTTTAACCTGGTGTTGTGAGACTTCTTAAGGTGGAATCTCAACAGTCAGGAGCCAAGACAAAATTTAATCCCTTCAGTCTTGGTCAAGCACTGGATCTAGTGAAGGAAGATCAGTGTTTAATCCAGACTTTGAGAAGTATTTTAATATCCCATAGTTGTCTGTAGATTCCAGAGGTCAATCAGACTTGGGGGAACTCCCACCAGCCATGTAGTAAAATGATCTTCTCAATATCCCAGCAGCAGTTGGCAGGAATCATTTGGCTCACACAGGGCAGGAAGGCTCCAAGTTCAGATGTCAGTCAGAGTTTCAAATCTCACCCAGGGTGGGGCAGAGAACAATTCTGGGACGGTTGCCATGTCCATTCACTATCCAGTGTCCCTGTGTGTGGAGATGTGAGTGGGACTCACCAGGGAAGGTTTCGTTTAATTCATTCTCGGGTTGCGGGCATTGCAGTTACTGCTCCTTGCAATATTTCCCCTGAGAAACTGATAGTGAATCACCTTCTTGAACTGGTGCGTGGTGAAGCTGCCCCCACAGTACTTTTATTATTTATTTATTAGTCAGAAGTAAGGCTTACATTAACACTGCAATGAAGTTACTGTGAAATTCCACTAGTCGCCAGAGTCCGGCGCCTGTTTGGGTCAATGCACCTAACCAGCACGTCTTTCAGATAGTGGGAGGAAACCAGAGCACCGGAGGAAACCCACGCCGACACGGGGAGAATGTGCAAACTCCGCACAGACAGTGACCAGAGCCGGGAATCGAACCCCGGTCCCTGGTGTTGTGAGGCAGCAGTGCGGGGCGCTGTGCCACCGTGCAGCCCACGGTGTTAGGCGCTGTTAGGTAGCGGGAAGGCGTTTCAGAATATGATCCAACAATGATGAAGGAATGCCTGTATATTTCCAGCTTAGGATGATGTGTGTGGCTTGTGGAGGATTTGACCGATGGAGGTGATTTTATGTGCATGCTGCTTTTGTCTGTCTGGGTGGTAGAGGTCACAGTATTGGAATGTGCTGTTGAAGGAGCTTTGTAAGTTGCTGGATGGTGTCATCTTGTTGATGGCACGCACTGTCCGTCTAATCTCAGTGGTGGGAAAATTATATCGAGTCATAGAGGTTTACAGCATGGAAACAGGCCCTTCAGCCCAATTTGTCCATGCTGCCCAATTTTTACCACTAAGCATGCCCCAGTTGCATTTGGCCCCATATCCCTCTATACCCATCTTACCCATGTAACTGTCTAAATACTTTTTAAAAGACAAAGTTAGACCAGCCTCTACTACTGCCTTTGGCAGCTTGTTCCAGACACTCACCACCCTCTGTGTAAACAAAATTGCCCCTCTGGACCCTTTTGTATCTCTCCCCTCTCACCTTAAACCTATGCCCTCCAGTTTTCGACTCCCCTACCTTTGGGAAAAGATGTTGACTATCTAGCTGATCTGTGCCTCTCATTATTTTATAGACCTCTATAAGGTCACCCCTAAGCCTCCTACGCTCCAGGGAGAGATTCTGAGCGAAGGACATGGATTAATCAAAGACAGTTAACATGTAGGCCTTTGATAAGGTTCCACATTTTATTTTTATTCATTCATGGGACATGGGTGTCGCTGCCTGGCCAGCATTTATTGTCCATCCCTAGTTACCCTTACTGAGTGACTTGCTAAGCCATTTCAGAGAGCAATTGGAAGTCAACCACATTGCTGTGGCTCTGGAGTCACATGTAGGCCAGACCGGGTAAGGACGGCAGATTTCCTTCCCTAAACAACATTAGTGAACCAGATGGGTTTTTCTGACAATCGACAATGGTTTCATGGTCATCAGTAGATTCTTAATTCCAGATATTTTTTATTGAATTCAAATTCCACCATCTGCTGTGGCGGGATTCGAATCTGGGTCCCCAGAACATTAGTTGAGTTTCTGGATTAATAGTCTAGCGATACCTTGATTATCTTGCTAGGCATGTGAACAAATGGGGAAAGCGGGATATAAGCGGTTGGTCCAGATAGGACAACATGATCGGCGCAGGCTTGGAGGGCCAAAGGGCCCGTTCCTGTGCTGTACTGTTCTTTGTTCTTTGATGATACCCCTAGGCCATCGCCTCCCCAGTGGCAGACTGGTCAATGAGGTAGAAGCAGGAAGCTTAATGGCCGATGGTATGTGTGTGACTGGAAGCTGTTTACAGCGGGGGTTCCATTGCTTCGCTTTTTTTGGTGGCCTATATCAACGATTTGGACTTAAATGCTGGGGAGCATCAATAAGTTTGTCGATGATATAAAAATTGGCGACATGGCAGATAATCAAGAAGAAAGCTTTTAACGGCAGGAAGATATTGATGGATAGTCAGGTGGGCAGAACAGTGGCAAATGGAATTCAGTCCAGGGAAGTGTGAGGCAATGCATTTGGGAGGTAAAACATGGCAAGGGAATACCCAATAGTCAGATACTGAAGTGTAGAGTAACAGGGATCCTGGAATGTATGTTCACAGAACCCTGAAAGCATCTGATCAGATAGCTTAAATGATTAAGGCATCATCATACAGAATACTTGCTTTTATTAGCTGAGGCATTAGATTTTAACAGCTGGGAGGTTATGCTGGAAGTGTATAAACACTGTTAGGGCACAGTGCAGTGTGCGGTTCTGGCTGATATACAGTGGGAAATATGTGATTGCACCAGAGAGGATACAGGGGGGATTTACAAGGATGTTGCCTGGATTGGAGAGGTTTAGTGATGAGGAAAGGTTGGATAGGCTGTGGGCTGAGTCTTGAAAGAGTGGATCAGAAGGCCCAGTTCCCCTTGCTTCAGGGTCCATGACTGGGGTAGTGGATTTGGGGTAAGAGTTTTACAGGAGGTTCAAAGGGGATGTTTTCACGAGGAGAGTGGTAGGCATCTGAAACTCTCTGCCTGAAAGGGTGATAAAGGTAGAAATCTTCACCACATTTAAAAATGTACTTGGATATGAAGCTGAGATTCTGTAATCTACAGAAGGACAGACCAAGAGGTGGAAAGTAGGTTTAGATGGGATAGCACTGGCGCAGACAGTGGGCTGAATGGCCTCCTGTGCTGTAAATGTCAATCAATTCATGTTTCTGTGAGCGGTCGGAACTTAGCTGAGACCCAACAAGGAGAGTGACAAAGGCACTGGACGGTCATCGGCCTTGGGGGAGGGGCTGAGATCTCATGAAGTTCACGACCTTTGGAGAAACTGCTCTCAAGGGCTGCCACACCGGGTGATAGGACGACAGCATCTTCCAGCTCCCGCCGTGCAATAATATCTTCTATTGCCAAAGTGTGGACACAGTGGTGGGGATGGAGGTGCCTTCTCCCTGGTCACCACCTTCTCCCTGGTCACCACCTTCTCCCAGGTCAACTCTCCCCCCCCGGCCACCAGTCACCTCCCTGGCCACACTCCTGCCACCACCAAGCCTACCCTTCCAGCCACCTTCCTTGTCACCTCCTCCTGTCCCCATGACCACCCTTTGGTCACCTCCATGTCAACCCCCTTGGTCTCCTCCCCAACCCCGCCCTTACCCCCAATCTAGGGACCCTCCTGGTCACCTCTCCAGCCACCCCCCCCCTCACCATCCCCCTCAACCTTCCCATTCCGAGCTATCTTGAAGTTCTGCACCTTTGGCTGTTAAAACACTGGCCCGTGGTTCTGGGAAAAAATGTAAAACCTTTCCGGCACTGAGAATGGATATAGAATATTGGAATGCTACTGCACAGGGAGGGAGGAGGCTGTTCAGCCCATCATTTCCTGTGCTGGATGCCCTTGAAGCAGCCCTGTCTCCAGCCTATCACAGCCAGTTCAGGAATGAATCTGTGACTCACCAATTAGAATGTTCCCGTGTCAGAATTAGAATTATGGAGTCTGCCTTTTGATTGGTTGAGATTCTTTTAATTGACAGTTCCGAACCACTGCAGAACAATCAACAATCCCACCCACAAGGTACAAAAGCCAATCGTAGGCTCCGAAATTCATTTTGAAGGTTGCTAGGTAACACGGGCCCTTCTTAGCTCAGATGAAGATGTTTAGAAGTTGCTGCTTCCCATGTTTGACACACCACCCAGTCCGAGTGCCAGGTACCGAAACTAAACCTCAACCTGAGCGACAATCTGAGGCTGAGCGTGCACCTGAACCAAAGTCTTGGTCTGCACGTATACGTCTACGGGTCCCTGAATCTCCTCCAGAAATTAACTTTCTACAGGTAACAGAGCATGTATGAATACCTGACCTCAGTGCGGACAGGTACCTGCCCCCCACCCCCTCCCCCCTGCCAGGCCTGAACTTGACCCTGAATACCACACCCAACATGCCCTCCCCACCCCCCCTCCCCCCGCCCGCCTGCTGAGTCTGGGCATGTCTGGCCACAACCCCAGCCCTCGCAGAGAGGGACAGGTGTATTTGATTATCAGGATGGGGGTATGTGTCAGTGCCAGATGGATGGGATGAAGGGCCAGCCTGATTTGGCTTTTCCACATGAGATGTGCTGGGGACGCATTCAACCGGAAAGGGGTCGAACAATGGAGCATGTGGATAAGGGAATATGTCCATGAAACTTAAATGCTGGAAAATCTCAGCAGGTCTGACAGCATCGGTGGAGAGAGAATAGAGCCAAAGTTTCGAGTCTAGGTCACAGAATTAAAACGTTGGCTCTGTTCTCTCGCCACAGATGCTGTCAGACCTGCTGAGATTTTCCAGCATTTTCTGTTTTTGTTGATTCCAACATCTGCGGCAGTATTGTGGTATTATGTCAGGAACATTATTCTGTATTTAACACCATGCTGTACCTGTCCTGGGAGTGTTTGATGGGGACAGTGTAGAGGAAGATTTACTTTGTATTTTACCCCATGCTGTACCTCTCCTGGGAGTGTTTGATGGGGACAGTGTAGAGGGAGCTTTACTCTGTATCTAACCCCTTGCTGTAGCTGTCCTGGGAGTGTTTGATGGGGACAGTGTAGAGGGAGCTTTACCCTGTATCTAACCCCGTGCTGCACCTGTCCTGGGAGTGTTTGATGGGGACAGTGTAGAGGGAGCTTTACTCTGTATCTAACCCATGCTGTACCTGTCCTGGGACTGTTTGATGGGAGTCATGATGTGGAGATGCCGGCGTTGGACTGGGGTAAACACAGTAAGAAGTTTAACAACACCAGGTTAAAGTCCAACAGGTTTATTTGGTAGCAAAAGCCACACAAGCTTTCGGAGCTGCAAGCCCCTTCTTCAGGTGAGTGGGAATTCTGTTCACAAACAGAGCATATAAAGACACAAACTCAATTTACATGAATAATGGTTGGAATGCGAATACTTACAACTAATCAAGTCTTTAAGAAACAAAACAACGTGAGCGGAGAGAGCTCTCTCCACTCACGTTGTTTTGTTTCTTAAAGACTTGATTAGTTGTAAGTATTTGCATTCCAACCATTATTCATGTAAATTGAGTTTGTGTCTTTATATGCTCTGTTTGTGAACAGAATTCCCACTCACCTGAAGAAGGGGCTTGCAGCTCCGAAAGCTTGTGTGGCTTTTGCTACCAAATAAACCTGTTAGACTTTAACCTGGTGTTGTTAAACTTCTTACTGTTTGATGGGGACAGTGTAGAGGGAGCTTTACTCTGTATCTAACCCCGTGCTGTACATCTCCTGGGAGTGTTTGATGCAAGTACCTTTTGCCCAAAGTTCAGTAAATATTCCATTCCCGAATGCGCACACTTTGGCTTTAAGCGCAAGAATAGAAAAAATAAATTTTAAAGGTTTTAAATGTTCCGTTGTGGAGTTAAATTATTCGAGAGGGCGCACGGTCAGTATTGAGGCAAAAGTGTTAAACTGTTTCGTATATAATTGACACTTAAAAAGATGTTAACATTATTCCTTGGAGGGGGTCCTGAGGAGGTTCACAAGAATGATCCCAAGAATGAAGGGTTTGTCGGATGAGGAGCGGTTGAAGAGTCTGGGTTATACTCAATGTAGTTTAGAAGAATGAGCGGCGATCTAATTGAAACTTAAAGAATATGGAGAGGCCTCGATAGAGTGGACGTGGAGAGGATGTTTTCACTAATGGGAGGGACTAGAAACCGAGGGCACAACCTCAGAGTGAAGGGACACTCCTTTAAAACTGAGATGAGGAGAAATTTCTTCAGCCAGAGGGTGGTGAATCTGTGGAACTCTTTGCCACAGAGGGCTGTGAAGGCCAGGACATTGAGTGTCTTTAAGACAGAGATAGATGGATTCTTGATCAATAACGGGACCAAGGGTTATGGGGAGAAGGCAGCAGAATGGGGATGAGAATCATATCAGCCATGATTGAATGGTGGAGCAGGCTCGATGGGCCGAATGGCCTTTTTCTGTTCCTATATCTGATGGTCTTATGGCCTATTCCATTTATTGATAAAGAGAAAACACTTTGGTATTCAGAGCTGCAGCGCCTTCTCCCCCGACACCCATCCCACTGTGCCTGGGCCATTACATGGAAAATAGAAGTGGGAGATGGCCCTTCGAGCCTGCTCCACCAT
This sequence comes from Mustelus asterias, assembly GCF_964213995.1. NCBI lineage: Eukaryota > Metazoa > Chordata > Chondrichthyes > Carcharhiniformes > Triakidae > Mustelus > Mustelus asterias. Next base: position 41,561,463 of record NC_135826.1, read on the forward strand.
TCATTTTGATCAGGACTGGTCATCAAATTCAATATCCTGATCCCGCCTTCCCTCCCATATCCCTTGATCCCTAAGAGCTGTACCCCGAGCTCCAGTTGTTGACACAGACCTGGACCTGAGGGTAGTTCTGATATTGGGTTGTGTTGCAAATGGCCTGGCCACCAAAGAAAGTAATAGGAACCAGAAGAGGCCATTCAGCCCCATCAACCTGTTCTGCATCGAGTGAGATCTTAACCCTATTCCCTCGCGCCATATCCTTTTAATCCCTTGTACTGTAAAATTCTGTGGGCCTCTGATTTGAAATTATTAATCCAGTGGGACTCGATTCATTTTTTGCGTAAGAGCATTTCCTTCCTTCTGTCTTTGATTGAATAGCCGAAACCTGATTTTTGCTTTTTCTTCTTGCTTCTTAAACGCCCCAGCAGTGAAAAATATTCTAGCTACTCCATCGATTCCTTTCATCATCCTAAATCTCCAAACAAATCCCCCTTAAGCATTTCAAGGGGTGCTAGCCTGGTTAATGTGATCTGTTCCCATCATTTTTTTAATTGGCCCTTTTAGATGGCTTCATCTTGTACCTGTCTGCTACATTTTACGGATATATGAACCTTTTTGGACTGCCACTATTCCTCGTTTCTCAACGTTTAACTTGCGTCAATCTAACACCTCTCAGGGCCTCGGTACGACCCAGAAGCATTTAACAGCCAATGAAGAGCTTTTAACGTGTATTTGTTGTAATTTGGCAGCCAATTTTATACTTTCTCATTTCCTTCTCTATGAACGGTATGTTTTGTCTGTATAGCGCGCAAGAAACAGTACTATTCACTGCATGCTAATACATGAGACAATAATAAATCAAATTTGCACACAGATCCCACAAAGAGCAATGTGAAAATTTGTATGTTTTCTTTAGTGATGATGGTTGAGGGATGAATATTGGCCAGGACATTGTGGAAAATCTCTCCTTTTCTTCAAAATAGTGCCATGGGATCCTTTAATTCCCACTGAAAAGGCAGCTGGAGCTTTGCTTAGGGCGGCACGGTGGCTGGCACTGCTGCGTCACAGTGCCAGGGACCCGGGTTCGATTCCGGCCTTGTAGTGGTATTGGAGGCAGTTCAGAGGAGGTTCACTAGATTGATTCCAGAGATGAGGGATTTGTCGTATGAAGAGAGATTGAACAGTTTAGGCCCATACTCGCTGGAATTGAGAAGAATGAGGGGGAGATCAATTTGAGGTGTACAAGATGACAAAAGGTATGGATAAAGTAGACGTGGAGCGGACGCTTCCTCTTGTGGGGCATTCTAGGACGAGAGGTCATAGTCTTAGGATAAGGGGCAGCAAATTTAAAACAGAGTTGAGGAGAAACTACTTCTCCCAAAGGGTTGTGAATCTGTGGAACTCGCTACCCCAAAGTGTGGGGGATGCTGGGACGGTGAGTAAATTTAAGGAGGAGTTAGACAGATTTTTAATTGGTAATGGGGTGAAGGGTTATGGGGAGAAGGCAGGAAAATGGGGATGAGGAGCATATCAGCCATGATCGAATGGCGGAGGGGACTCGATGGGCCGAATGGCCTAATTCTGCTCCTATATCTTATGAACTTATGAACTTGAGTGACTGTATGCAGTTTGCACATTCTCCCTGTGTGGGTTTCCTTCAGGTGTTCCAGTTTCCTCCCACGGTCTAAAGATATGTCATTTAGTTAGATTAGCCATGTTAAGTGTGTAGGGTTACAGGGATCGGGTAGAGGGGAGAACCTGGGTGGGATGCTATTTCGGAGACATGATGCAGACTCGATGAGTCGGGTGGCCTCTCTCTGCACTGTAGAGATTCTATGGGTTCTATTCCGTGGTTCTATGGTTTAAAGACTCATCCAAAAGTTGACGTTTCCAAAAGGTGGCACTCCCTCAGTACTGCGCAAGAGAGTCAGTCTGAATTATAGGCTTGAATCACTGCAGTGAGTTGAAGCCACAATTTTCTGACCCAGAGGGAAGATTGCGACCCTCGGAGTCACAGTTGACGCCATTTATTTGAAAATCAAGCAAGAAATTGAGAAAAGCAGAGAGAAACGTGAAGAAGGAAGAGGAGACGCTGTGTGTAATGGGGTGAAGTAGGTGAAGGAAGGCAGGCCAAGAGTGAGCTCACACAGCCAGAGACTAGATTGGCCCCTTCTGGAGAGCCTGAGGCAGAGGTTTCACTGGCACCAACTCGCAACTGCCCTCCAAAACCCTCATCAAAATGGATATTTTTCATGTGTGACCCTAGGACCTAGACAGGATATTGGCTGATTTCCTTGCACATTAGCCCCATGATCTTCTTTCAAAGATTTTGTAACCTATCTGTTTTTCCACAGGTGCTGGCTAGTTTACGGACTGTGAGGAATAACTTTGCTACATTGACAAATCTACAGGATTCAGCAAAGAGCAAGTAAGGGGCTCGATGAGGGGTGAGGGGCAGAGAGGGTGGCGTATGTGAGGGCTCTGCTGCCTCCCAAATGAAGCATATGGTATAGCTTTCTCCCTGTTCTGCACACCCCCCTGCTCCGCGCAGCCCCTCACCGCTAACCATCCCAGGCACCTCCCCCCTCCACCGCCTCACTCCAGGTGGACCTGAAACTTCAGAGATCTACAAGGAATAGCCATTAGCCGGTAAGCCCCCTGCACGTAACAGAACAGCAGCTGCTCAAGTCTTGGGGAAAGGCAGCTGTCCCCACGAGAGGTGGTTACATGTCAATCTGTAACTGCACCTTTCACCCTCCAGCCCAGCACCCCTCCCCCAACTTGACTCTTTTTCGTGTAAAGGCTCTAAAGGACTTGGCAAGTGACCGGGGACCTGAGCCCATTGGAACAGGAAGGTGCACATTTCCTCTGTTATCTTGTGGGTAGCACAGTGGTTAGCACTGTTGCCTCACAGCACCAGGAACGCAGGTTCAATTCCGGCCTTGGTGGCTGTCTGTGCAGAGTTTGCACATTCTCCCCGTGTCTGCCTGGGTTTCCTCTGGGTGCTCCAGTTTCCTCCCACAGTCCAAAGATGTGCAGGTTAGATTGATTGGCCATGCTAAATTGCCCCTTTGTGTCAGGGGGATTAGCAGCGTAAATAAATGGCGTTATGGGGATCGGGCTTGGGTGGGATTGTAGTCAGTGCAGGCTCGATGGGCCAAATGGCCCCCTTCTGCATTGTAGGGATTCCATGATTGTGTTATAGAAGAAGCAAGAGGGTTCCTGCTTCTGTGATGAATGCATAGTCGATAAGCCACCAGTCACTCAGTGTCAACTAATGTGAAGAATGGGGAGTAGGGCAAGAGAGATGGAAAAAATGGGAATGAAAATGTCCCTCAAAACGTTTTTTGGAAGGAGAGGGAAATGTTATTCTTCATTAATCCAGGAGTTTGCATACGCTACACCGTAGCCTTCAACATAACAGATTGAAATTAGTTTTATGGGTGTCCCACATAACCAGGTCAAAGTTCCTCTCAATTTCTCCTGAAAAAAAAGTCCAAGGGAGCTTTACACTGTATCTAACCCCGTGCTGTACCTGTCCTGGGAGTGTTTGATGGGGACAGTGTAGAGGGAGCTTTACTCTGTATCTAACCCCGTGCTGTACCTGTCCTGGGAGTGTTTGATGGGGACAGTGTAGAGGGAGCTTTACACTGTATCTAACCCCGTGCTGTACCTGTCCTGGGAGTGTTTGATGGGGACAGTGTAGAGGGAGTTTTACTCTGTATCTAACCCCGTGCTGTCCCTGTCCTGGGAGTGTTTGATGGGGAACAGTCTAGCGGGAGCTGTTCTCTGTATCTAACGCTGTGCTGTACCTGTCCTGGGGGCGTTTGATGGGGGACAGTGTCGAGGGAGCTTTATTCTGTATCTAACCCCGTGCTGTCCCTGTCCTGGGAGTGTTTGATGGCTGGTCTGGATCTGCTGGTGTGAGATGCTGAATTTGCTTGACCAGATGACATGAGCTTATCCTTGAGCTTGACCTGTGACCTCTTTCTTGCGGTATGGTGATAGGCTGGCCTCTGACCCTGTCTTTGTGCTTCTGTTAACAGACGGAAGACAGGATGCACCTCGGGAAGCAAGCATGCAGCGACAGGTGAGTGCAGGGATGAATGTGCCTGCCTGAGCTCCAGTATCTCAGCTGTGTGAAAGCTCGCCTGCTGGGTGGCTATGTGCATGGGCGCCAGTGTCTGACTGCACTGGGCTCAGTTGTGACTCCTCCATCCCGCTCCCAGATTGTGAATAGTCCGCAACACTCCGCCTCAATTCATACCTCGCAGCCTTGGAACCTCAAACCCCAGGGTGAGTGAGTTCCCTCCCAAGATGGGCTCAGGAGAAAGAAAACAGGAGGTAGTAGAATTGATTAGTTTAAGGGCGTATTCGCTCAAGTTACAGATTCTTTCAGCTCCAGCTATAGTGAGCCTTGCTGCTGGAAGCGGGTATTGCCTGAGTTCTGTTTACACCATTCGGCCCATCATGCCTGTGTTAGCTCTTTGAAATGGGCTTTCCAATTAGTCCCACTCTCCCGTCCTTTGCTGATGTTAGTCAAAGGAAATAAGATGACAGGTTTAAGGGAAGTTGCTGCATAATTTAGTGTCAGGATGAAGGAAGAAGTTGCATTTCTATAGCACCTTTGATGATAACAGGCCATCTCGAAGTGTTTTACACCCAATGATGTATATTTTGATGTGCAGTTGCGGTTGGAATGTAGGAAATGCGGCAGCCAATATGTGCACAGCAAGCTCCCACAAACGCAATGGGATAATGATCAGGTAATCTGTTAGTGATGTTGGTTAAGGGTTAAATACCACCCCCCCTCCGCCCCGGGACACTGGGGATAATTGGCCTGTCTTGGACCTCAGACTGACTCTGGGATCTTTTACATCCACCCGTGAGTGGTCCAGCTTGGTCCAATATCTCATAACGAAAACATCCCATGCAACAGCGCAGCATTGACGCTGTACTGCAGTGTGATTGTCAGCCTGGGTTTTTTGCTCAGGTCCCTCGAGTCGCGGACCCACCCACACGTCCTGACTCATGGCGTGAGTGCTGCCCGCCGAGCTGTAGATATCATGGCTAGTGTGTGAGGGTGGAAGCTTCCAGGCTCTGAAATTAACTCAGCCAGGCCGCGGAGACGTGAGAATCTGTGACGAGGTTTGTGCCGTTCTGTGGCCCCTGGAGAGCACTCTGGGTCCTGAACTATAAACTCCATGTCATGTTTTTCCTTGCACCATCTGGCAATGTACCTGGGGAGCCCACAGAGAGCTGCCTGTCATGCTGCACTGAGTATGCTAACCATCCCATTGACGTCAGCACAGGACCATTAATAAGAACACCAGCCGCTGATTCTCTGCTCTCCGGCTGTTTTGCTCGTGATGCCAGCTCTTTCCAACCGCGCCCCCCCCCCCCCCCCCCCCCAACCCTCCCCCACCTCCCACCCTCCACCCGGCAGTCACTCCATCATCTTCCACTGACCTTCAGTGCCCATTTAACCCTTTCCCGTACCTGTGCTGCGCTTCGCCAGTTTAATCAATGTGCCCCGACCTTTTGTAAAAAAAGATCTCCTTTGGGAGCATTCTGGGGCTGAAAGCTCACAGATCTGCACGAAACCTTTGAACAAGATCCCCCATATTTGCATATTTAAAGGGATATTGTTGCCTCCTCGCCTGCCCAGTTACAGTATTGAACTGTTGCTGGGTTGATGTGAGTGAATGCCGCATGTCTCCTTTTAGCTCCTTGTATCAGGGAAGCAAATTCCCCTCGAGCTGTGGAGATATAAAAAAGTTAAAGTTTATTTATTAGTCACAAGTAGGCTCACATTAACACTGCAATGAGGTTGCTGTGAAAATCCCCTAGTTGCCACACTCCAGCGCCTGTTCGGGTACACTGAGGGAGAATTTAGCATGGCCAATGCACCCTAACCAGCACGTCTCTCGGACTGTGGGAGGAAACCGGAGCACCCGGAGGAAACCCACGCAGACATGGGGAGAATGTGCAAACTCCACACAGACCCAAGCCGGGAAACGAACCTGGGTCCCTGGCGTTGGGAGGCAGCAGCACTAACCACTGTACCACCGTAAGGGTCAGGACTATTTTGCCTCTACTTCACTCCCTCGCTACAGGCACCATGCTGTGCCTCATTGTCCCTTCATGTGATCCTTCCCGACAGTTTGTACGATGTTTTACACGGACACGGCATGTCGCCAACGCTGGCGGGTTGCTGTAACTCTGGCACCTGTGGTGGTAAACATCCTTGGACTCTGCTGTGTGGCTCAGTGGGTGAATGCGCTGCCTGGAATGTAGCACTGAGTCTCTCAATCCAGGAGATGCCAACCTACCCGTGGGCTGGGCCAGCCCACCTGAGCAAAGCAGCACGGGTGCCGGGGTTACAGCTGATCCCGCATTCCTGCTTGAGGGAGTGGGAAAGGGGTGCGGAATTCTCACTCTGACCTTTGTCCCTGTGACCCTGGAGAAAGTGCGTGGGAGTATGTGCAGTGCGAGGTTTCAAGTGAAGTTGGGAGCAGGATGGGTGAGGCTAATTCTGGACACTGATCCAAAGCAGGAATCCGGGCCCTCTGTTTATCCTCATTGGCCAACCAAGCAAAAGAGCCACTTGCAGTGTCTCCCCACCCCCTCTCCCCTCCCCTCCCAAACAGCTGTCCTGCTGAGGTCACCAAGCTCAGAACAGTCTGGAATCAAAGATACCCACACCCAGGCCAGATTCCCTCTGGAAAATCCCGAATCTGTCTGGCTCGCTTTCAGGGAACCCAGATCAAGTTAATGTGAGGCACATAGTTCCCAAGATTTAGTCACAATAACTCCCCTATTCTCTGAAAACCTTCTCCAATTCCCCTTGGGTCTTCTCCTGGGAACAGTTACAAGAGCTTGAGCATTAGTTGCAGTGAAGTGAGTGATTAAACCCCAGTGCTGTCTCTCTGTTTCTCACTCCATGCTTACCCATCAGTGATAAAGTAGCTAATGGCTCCTGGAGGGTCAGACTGGCGGCTAAATATACACAGCGACCCCGCACTGTGTCTGATCAATCAGGCTACAGCCAGGCCTGAGCACAGCACTGATTAGCTTCAGTGCTGAAATAAATCAACACAGCTCAAATCTACTCTCAGTATCGCTAACTCCCCCCACCACCCGCCCCCCCCACCACCCGCCCCCCCCACCACCCCCCCCCCCCCCCCACCACCCCCCCCCCCCCCCCCCCCCCCCCACCCCCCCACCCCTCACTGCTGTCAGCCTGCAGCTCAGTCAGTACCCTCGCACCCCTGGGTCAGAATGTCATGGCTCCAAATCACAGCGTTAAGCAGATAATTGAAGCTGATGCTTCAAGTGTATTACTGAGAACAGCACACTGTCAGAGGGTCAGTACTGAGGGAGTGCTGCACTGTCAGAGGGTCAGTACTGAGGGAGTGCAGTACTGAGGGAGTGCCGCACTGTCAGAGGGTCAGTACTGAGGGAGTGCCGCACTGTCACAGGGTCAGTACTGAGGGTGTGCCGCACTGTCACAGGGTCAGTACTGAGGGAGTGCCGCACTGTCACAGGGTCAGTACTGAGGGAGTGCCGCACTGTCACAGGGTCAGTACTGAGGGAGTGCTGCACTGTCACAGGGTCAGTACTGAGGGAGTGCTGCACTGTCACAGGGTCAGTACTGAGGGAGTGCCACACTGTCACAGGGTCAGTACTGAGGGAGTGCCGCACTGTCACAGGGTCAGTACTGAGGGAGTGCCGCACTGTCACAGGGTCAGTACTGAGGGAGTGCCGCACTGTCACAGGGTCAGCACTGAGGGAGTGCCGCACTGTCACAGGGTCAGTACTGAGGGAGTGCCGCACTGTCACAGGGTCAGTTCTGAGGGAGTGCCGCACTGTCAGAGGGTCAGTACTGAGGGAGTGCCGCACTGTCACAGGGTCAGTACTGAGGCAGTGCCGCACTGTCACAGGGTCAGTACTGAGGGAGTGCCGCACTGTCACAGGGTCAGTATTGAGGGAGTGCCGCACTGTCACAGGGTCAGTACTGAGGGAGTGCCGCACTGTCACAGGGTCAGTACTGAGGGAGTGCCGCACTGTCACAGGGTCAGTACTGAGGGAGTGCCGCACTGTCACAGGGTCAGTACTGAGGGAGTGCCGCACTGTCACAGGGTCAGTGCTGAGGGAGTGCGCACTGTCACAGGGTCAGTGCTGAGGGAGTGCCGCACTGTCACAGGGTCAGTGCTGAGGGAGTGCCGCACTGTCACAGGGTCAGTGCTGAGGGAGTGCCGCACTGTCACAGGGTCAGTAGTGAGGGAGTGCCGCACTGTCACAGGGTCAGTGCTGAGGGAGCGCCGCACTGTCACAGGGTCAGTGCTGAGGGAGTGCCGCACTATCACAGGGTCAGTACTATCAGATTGAGCATTAACCTGTCAGCTCTCTCAGGTAAAGGATCCCATGATTACCATTTAAAAGATTGAATAGTTATCCTTTAACCAATATCAAAATGAACATGGGGTATCTGGCAATTGGCACCTTGCCATTGGTGAATCTATGTTATACATTCTGGGCTTGAAACTACACAGGACGTCCTGTATCCCCCATTCACTGGGAGGAGGCAGAATCCTGCGGGGACTCAGTTGGAATGTCTCCCAGACCCTCCTCTCTCTTGACAGAAGCTAACCATTTCCCCTTGGGTAAGGTTAAAGGTTCTGAGAGCAGATAGACCTGGTTCTCTTCACTGTTTAACAAGCCTGTCAATTGCCATCACTAAATTATTGAAATTCTATTCCCTAAGCCCATTCTGGAGAGAGTGAGTGGCCAGAGAGAGGGAGAAGAGGAATAGTCAACTTCATTCTTTAACTCATTGTCTGTCCACAGATGCTGCCAGAACTGCTGAGTTTTTCCAGCGTTTTCAGTTTTTATTATTTGGAGAAGAGATTGGGTCAGAGGGATCTGTCCTGGGAGTGTTTGATGGGGGACAGTGTAGAGGGAGCTTTACTCTGCATCTAACCCCGTGCTATACCTGTCCTGGGAGTGTTTGATGGGGACGTTGTAGAGGGAGCTTTACTCTGTATCTAACCCCGTGCTGTACCTATCCTGGGAGTGTTTGATGGGGACAGTGTAGAGGGAGCTTTACTCTGTATCTAACCATGTGCTGTATCAGTCGACCTCTGAACACTAGCTGTGTCAGCCATGAAGCAGATGCCACAGCTAGAGATAACAGTCCAGGAGTGAGATGTACCCTGAGTGCAGACAGTGAAGAAAGGAGGAGCTTTTATTGGAAGCTCTCCTGGATTGTTAAGTCAGTGGTAAAATTGTTGCTCCTTATTTTGCAGTGGGCTGAGAAGAGAAGTAGTGTTACATATTGATTGGAAAATGGAGTGGTTCTGTCTGTTTAATGCAAACCGGACCATTTCCCCGTGTGCAAACAGTGTAAACAATGCAAATCACAACAGAATCCATCACTGAATGAGCTAATGATAATACTGTCACGGCGGAACCCATGTGTTTTCCCTTAACTCTCCCCACTTAAAATATCAGTTTAATCATTATCCCTAATAGCTCCTTCTGCCGCTTCTCAGATGTTATTGGATAATGCTTCTCTGCAAAATATTTTGATATTTAACTGTGTCGTGATGAATTCAGCACCTTTCAAATATGAGTTTTGTGTCCTTGTTTTCTGGCAAGTTTGTACATTTTAGCTTCTGGTTTTTGGGTGAAGTATTTTTGCTTTTCCCCATGGTGTCTCCTGCTGAAAGGCTCTCACTCCGACTGGGGGACTGTGTCACACGTCCCAGCAGACCCCTGCTCAGGCTACCATCCAGTGGCGGGCAATATTCATTCAGTCACTGGAGCAGGCCTTTCTGAGAGGAGTCCCATTCTCTCCTCACCCACCAATGTCAGAATGTGGGCAAGTGAGCGATAAAAACCAAAGCAAAAGCAGAACATTTTTTAAAAGGCATCAAATTTGTGAAATGTTTATGTTCAAAAGGACTTGGGTGCACTCATACAAGGAAGATGGCACACTGGTTAGCACTGCTGCCTCACAGCGCCAGGGACCCGGGTTTGATTCCTGGCTTGGGTCACTGTGTGGAGTTTGCAGGTCCTCCGTCTGCATGGGTTTCCTCCCGGGTGCTCCAGTTTCCTCCCACAGTCCAAAGATGTGCAGGTTAGGTGGATTGGCCATGCTAAATTGCCCCTTAGTGTTCGGGGGACAAGTTAGGGTAAATGCATGGGGTTATGGGGATAGGGCTTGGGTGGCGTTGTGGTCGGGTGCACAATCGATGGGCCAAATGGCCTCCTTCTGCACTGCAGGGATTCTATGAAGACTAAAAGTTGACATGCAGGGTACAGCAAGGCGATTGGGACACATGTGGTATTTTGGCCTTTGTTTCAAGGGAAATGGAGTGCAAGAACAATAAGTCTTGCTACAATTGTACAAGGCTTGAGTGAGCCCACATCTAGACCAGGTGCAGTTTTGATCTCCATCTCTAAGGAAGGATATATTTGCCTTGGCGGTGGTACAACAAAGGTCTCTTTGGATTGGCCCCCGGGATGAACGGGTTGCCCTATCACGAGAGGCTGAGTAAATTGGGTTTATAGTCTCTGGAGATGAGAAGAATCAGAGGTGATCTCATTGCAACATTTGAGATTCCGAAGGGGCTTGACACGGTGGACACTGAGATTATTGATTAATTAGCATGGTGGTTAGCACTGCTGCCTCACAGCGCCAGGGACCCGGGTTTGATTCCTGGCTTGTGTGACTGTGCAAACTCCGCACAGTCACCCCGTGTCTGTGTGGGTTTCCTCCGGGTGCTCTGGTTTCCTCCCACATTCTGAAAAATATGCTGGTGAGGTGGATTGACCCGGACAGGCGCTAGAGTGTGGCAACTAAGGGAATTTCATAGTAACTTCATTGCAGTGTTAATGTAAGCCTTACTTGTGACTAATAAATAAAGTTTAAACTTTGATAAGGGAGTCAGGGGTTATGGGGAAAAGGCAGGAGAATGGGGATGAGAAAAACATCAGCCATGATTGAATGGTGGAGCAGACTCGATGGGCCGAGTGGCCTCATTCTGCTCCTATGTCTTACGGTTTTACGGAGAGGTTATTTTGCCTCTGGCTGGGAATCTGGAGCAGGGGCTACCATTTCAGAATCAGGGGGCTGATCATTTTGGACTGAGATGAGAAATTTCTTTACCGAGAGTTATGAATCTTTGGATCTCTCTAAATCCAGGGAGTTTTGGATATTGCATCATTGAGTATGTCTCTGGGCTGAAAGAAATAGATTTCTATCTCTCTGGGAATGGGGGGGACATGGAGAGCTTGTGGGATAGACAAGTTGAAGCCCAAGATCAGCCATGATTGTGGGGCTCCAGGCGCCGTGATGCTTACGCCTGCTCTTATTACGTGTGTTCGCCTCCCTCGCACGTTCCAAAGATAACATCCCGACTCCCTGCCAAATATCCATGGAGTGTGGCTTCTGAATCCAACAATAGGCCAACAATCTCCACTCCTCCTTGACCCCTGGGGAAGTGATGGCTGACTAGTATTAGAGCTAGACTATTAATCAGCTAATGCTCTGGGGACCTGGGTTCGAATCCCGCCATGGCAGGTGGTAGAATTTGAATTCAATAAAAAAATCTGGAATTAAGAATCTACTGATGACCATGAAACCATTGTCGATTGTCGGAAAAACCCACCTGGTTCACTAATGTCCTTTAGGGAAGGAAATCTGCCGTCCTTACCTGGTCTGGCCTACATGTGACTCCAGAGCCACAGCAATGTGGTTTTCATATCCAACTGCCCCTCTGAAATGGCCGAGCGAGGCAGTCAGTTCAAGGGCAACTAGGGCTGGGCAACAAATGCCGACCAGCCAGCGACGCCCATGTCCTACGAATGAATAATAAAAAATTCCACACACACTGGGGATCAAACTCCAGACCTTCCTGGTCTACACCACCCAGCAGCCACGACCACTGTCTGACCCCTCCCTCCTGTCCTGTCTTTCTCCCCCCCCCTCAGCCAAGGCAATTGAAAACCCAGTGGCTCAGAACCTTTCCACCGCAATTCCAATTCCAAATCCACCAATCTGCTCCATGTCAGATTTTCCAGCACACTGCTCATTCACAAGAAGCCTTTCCCCGCTGCAGGCTTTGGGAGACAGGCTATAGGATTTGGGAATCTCCCCTCTCCGATCATGGGTTGGATAAGCGTCCCACTCAGTCACTGAGCCACTCTGGGATGCCTGTCTTCTGATTGACGTGTGGAATAACATTAACTTTCGACCCGTTTCAAGGCAGCGAGGGAACAAAATGAGAAAACAGCTTGCAGCTGAAGCGAAAAGTGGCCAAATGGACGAAAAAATCAAAAAGAGAAGAATGAGGGAGAGAGAGTTGTTGCAATGTTTCCAAATGTCACTTTTCTATATTGAAGATTGAAATTCTTGAACCCATGCTTTCAGGGAATTTAAGATCAGCACATGGACAGGAACTGCGTTGTGGGAGATTTAGACATTGAAAAACGCCTTCAGCCCTCTGAATTGAGGAAATAGATATTCCGTTAACCAGCTGTGGAAAGGTCAGCCTCTGCCGTGAAAGGGGCTCTCACCTTTTGCGTTGGCTCTGAGAGATGTGGAGTGGCCTTCTGCCTCTGCCCAGGAGCTGAGAGATGAAGGGGCATGCCCGGGCAGAAGGGTCTCCGAGCCAACCCTGCGCTCCAGAACGGGCACCAGTGCTATCGGAAACAGGACAGCGATCTGTGGCATTCCTGAACATTTGTCTGTCTGTCTGTCTATCCCCAGAGGAGGTCTCCCACAAACTAGCTGCCGAGACGCTAGAGGAACTGGACTGGTGCTTAGATCAACTCGAAACGCTGCACACGAGGCACTCTGTTAGCGAGATGGCTTCCAACAAGGTGAGCTGACAAAGGGGGATGGGGAGTCAGAGGAGCTGATGGGCGCGGTGTACAGGTTGCTGATGCGGCGAAGCCTTCATGCTCTGATGTCACTACCCAGCTGAGTAAGCCACACAACAATTCCTGAGTAGCGGCCATTGTGGGTACAGCTTTGGGATGGTCAAGGGGAAAGGCCAAGGTAGCAACCCCTTCCAGGAAGGACCGGCTGCTCCGAATGGAGAGTCCAATAGCTCCCTGGAATGCCACAGAGCTCTGATCCCTGAATTATCATTGCACAATGAAAATGTTATTGCGTTAGTTCCCACGAACATAAAATGGTAAATGGCTGATTGTCCCTCTAACAGCCCGTTATTATTCCTCAAGACAAACATCAGCACTGAGGGAGTGCCGCACTGTCAGAGGGTCAGCATTGAGGGAGTGCCGCACTGTCAGGGGGTCAGTACTGAGGGAGTGCCGCACTGTCAGAGGGTCAGCACTGAGGGAGTGCCGCACTGTCAGAGGGTCAGTGCTGAGGGAGTGCTGCACTGTCAGAGGGTCAGCGCTGAGGGAGTGCCGCACTGTCAGAGGGTCAGCATTGAGGGAGTGCCGCACTGTCAGAGGGTCAGTGCTGAGGGAGTGCTGCACTGTCAGAGGGTCAGCACTGAGGGAGTGCCGCACTGTCAGAGAGTCAGCACTGAGGGAGTGCAGCACTGAGGGAGTGCCGCACTGTCAGAGGGTCAGTACTGAGGGAGTGCCGCACTGTCGGAGGGTCCACTCTGGGGGAGTGCCGCACTGTCAGAGGGTCAGTACTGAGGGAGTGCCGCACTGTCAGAGGGTCAGCACTGAGGGAGTGCCGCACTGTCGGAGGGTCCACTCTGGGGGAGTGCCATTTTTTTAGATGAGAACCTGTCTGCCCTTTCAAATGAATGTTAAAAGATCAGACGGCCTCTTTCTGAGCGGAGCAGGGAATGTTCTCCCCTGTGCCCTGGCACCAATCACTGTTCTCTGATCCGCCACTGGAAAGAAACCTGAATGACAGCCACGGGCCAACCTCCCTGTGGCCTGTGGGATTTTGATGTGGGAGAAATATTTGCTTGCAAGACACTCCGCATGGGCTAAAGATGTTGATGTGATGAGGTTGACACACACACTCGTTAAGACATGACACTCAATCAAGTTGCTATCCAATTTCTCTGATGCTTGTTCTGAAACCCTCGTCACCCAAATTTGGATGTCCTGAATGGAAGCCACGCGTTGAGCATGGCAGGAATTCCCCTATTGCCCAGTTAAAGCTGTGTTCAGAACCACTCCAAAACCGAATCTAGAGCAGTCAGGCAGCCATTCCTCAAGCTACCCCAGTGCTCCTGGCTGTGTAAATTATGATCTGATTCTCTCACTGCAGTCCCTGCTTTTACCCATTGAACCTTCCTGCTTGAAGGAAGCTCAAAGAACTCTGCAGTGATGACCAGATTCAGTATTTCTAATAGCTGTTGATGGAAAAGATTTAATTTGTGTTCACACTTCGAGCAGGTCAGAGGCTGGGAATCCTGCAGCAAGTAACTCACCTCCTGACTCCCCCAAAACATGTTCCACCAGTCCCAAGGCAGGAGTTTGATGGGATACTTTCCGCCTGCCTGTTTGAGTGTAACTCTGAAAGCACTCAAGAAACTCGATACATCCAAAGCAGTCCAATTGATTGGCACCCTAAACATTCACTCCTTCCACCAGCGACACACCGTGGCAGCCGTGTGTACCATCTACAAGGTGCACCGTAGAAACTCACCAAGGCTTCTCAGACAGCACCTTCCAAACCCACCACCACTACCGTCTAGAGGGATGAGGGAAGCAGATGTCTGGAGGTCCCCTCCAAATGACTCACTATCCTGACTTGGAAATATCACCGTTTCTTCACTGTCACTGGGTCAAATCCTGGAACTCCCTCCCTACCAGCACTGTGGGTGTACCTGCACCTCAGGGACTGCAGCGGTTCAAGAAAGTAGCTCACCACCACCTTCTCAACGGGAGATTAAAGATGGGCAATAAATGTTGGTCTCGTAGTGAAGCCCACATCCCATAAATGTATTTTTTAAAATGCCCCCCAGATTGGATGACAGCCTTGGAGCGGTAATCATAGAATCCTACAGTGCAGAAGGAGGCCATTCGGCCCATCGAGTTTGCACCGATCACAATCCCACGAGGCCCTATCCCAATAACCCCATGCATTTACCCTAGCTAATCACCCTGACATGAAGGGGCAATTTAGCATGGCCAATCCACCTAACCCGCACATCTTTGGACTGTGGGAGGAAACCGGAGCACCCGGAGGAAACCCACACAGACACGGGAAGAATGTGCAAACTCCACACAGACAGTGACCCAAGCCAGGAATCGAACCCGGGTCCCTGGCGCTGTGAGGCAGCAGTGCTAACCACTGTGCCGCCCCATTTTGATCACTCATCCTCGGGTAATAGAGGAATATTACATGAATGAAACTTTGTCCTGTGATATCACTATAGACTCACTCTTTCACTCAGCTACAGACCCTGTGATCTACATTGCTGTGGGACTCTCACCCCGAGCTATCCCTGACATTGCTGTGCTAGATTTGGCTGATGCAGAGGGATATGAATGCTGTCTTCAGAGATGCAATTTCAGGAAGATCCTTGGCGTTGATATTAAGCTAGAGAGTATTACCTGAGGTGTGACCAAATTGAAAGGAAGTGAAGTTGGTGACAGGAAATAGTAATGGGACTAGAAGGCAGGAGAAACCAAGCAAAGTGTCAAGTATGTGTCAAACGTGGAATGAGGTCAAAAAGACAAAGTTAAGCGCACGCAGAATTAGTCACAGGGTAGATGACCTAAAGGCACAAACGGATGTAAATGTGTGTGAGGTCATTGCCATTACAGGAACACGGCTTGCTTGGTGACCCAGACTGGGAACTGAATATTCAAAGAAATTCAACCTTTAGGAAGGACAGACAAGGGAGGAAAGGGGGTGGTGCCGCAGTGATAATAAGGGATTGGGATCAGTGCAGTAAAAAGGTAGGATTTCAGAGTGGAGGAATATGTGGATGGAGCTAAGAAACTATAAAATGCAGCAGACGTTGGTTGGAGTTGTTTATAGGCCACCGAATAGTCATGGTAATGTGCGCCATGGTATTGATCAGGAGATGAGAGAAGCAGGTAGCGTGGACAATACTGTGATCATGGGTGACTTCAATCTGCACATAGATTGGTTAAACCAAGTGAGCATTAATGCTGAGGGAGACGAGTTTCTGGAGTGTGTTAGGGACGGATTTCTAGGGCAGTTTGTTGAGGAGCCACTAGAGGACAGTCTCCTCGAGATCTAGTATTATGTAATGAAAAAGGACTGATTAATAATCTAGTTATAAAAGAACTTTTTGGGATGAGTGATCACAACGTGGTAGAATTTTACATTATGTTTGAAAGTGAGGGAGTTTAATCTGAAGCCAGGGTATTGAATAAAGGAAATTATGAAGGTATGAGGGGCAAATTGGGCGAGGTGGATTGGGAAAATACGTGGAAAGGAATGACTGTGTGTAGACAGGGGATTTTCTTCAAATAACTGTTCCATAGCATGCAACATCTATACATTCCTTCAACCTGCAAAAATCCAAAAAAGGCAGTCACACATGGCTGCAAAGGAATTTGAGGACTGTATAATATTAAAAGAAAAGACTTATAAATTTGCCAGAAATACAAATTAACCTGAGAATTGAAAGATTTTTAGAATACAGCAAAGGAAGGCCAAGAAACTGATAAAGGAAGGGAGAACAGAAAATGAATGCAATCTAGCAAAAAAGCATGAAAACAGACTGAGAAAGTTTCTATACTATGTATAAAGAAATAAAGAAAGCATTTGGCGAAGGCAAATGTGGGTCCAATGCAGGTAGTCAGGAGAATTCCTAATGGGGAATAGGGAAATGGCAGAGAAGCTAAATGATTACTTTGTGTCTGTTTTCACTGAGGAAGATGCAGGAAATCTCCCAGATGTAGAGATCGAAGGGACGAGGGAGAATGAAGAGTTGAAGGAAACTAGTATCAGTAAGAAAGTTGGATTGGAGAAATGAATGGAACTGAAAGTTGATAAGCCCCTAGGACCTGATATTTTGCAACCAAATTGTTGAAAGAGGTTGCTATAGAGATAGTGGATGTATTGGTGATTATCTTCCAAAGTTCCATAGATTCTGGAATAGTTTTTGAAGATTGGAAGGTAGCAAATGTCACCCCACTATTCAAGAGGGAAGGAGAGAGAAAACAGGGAACTATGGACCTTGTTAGCCTTACATCAGTGGTAGGGAAAATGCTGGAATCTATTGTAAAGGATGTGATAAGTGGACATTTGGATAATCATGATCCGATAGGGCGTAGTCAGCATGGATTTACAAATGGGAAATCATGTTTGACAAACGTTTTGGAGTTTTTTGAGGATGTTACGAACAGATTTGAGAAAGGAAAGTCCATGGCCGTAGCATATTTGGAGTTTCAGAAGGCTTCATTATAAAGTCCCCCACAGAAGTTGATTAGCAAAATAAAAAGCACATTGGATAGGAGGCAAAATACTGGCATAGATTAAAGATTGGCAAACAGGTAGAAAACAGAGTAGGAATAAACGGGTCATTCTCGCATCGGTCGACTGTGGCTAGTGGGGTACCACAAGGTCAGTACTAGGGGCCCCAACTGTTCACAATCTATATTAATGATTTGGACCAAATGTAATATTCCAAAGTTTGGGAATGATACAAAGCTAGATGGGAATGTGTGTTTTGAGGAAGATGTAAAGTGGCTACAGGAGGCCACTTTACAGACTTAGTGAGTGGGCAAGAACATAGCAGCTGGAATATATATGGAAAAATGCGGAGTAATCCATTTTGGCAAAAGGAACAGATGTGCAGAGTATTTCCTAAATGGTAAGAATTAGAAAGTGTAGATGTACAGAGGGACCTGGGTGTCCTTGTCCATAAGTCACTGAAGGCTAACATGCAGGTGCAGCAAGATATTAAGATGGTTAATGGAATGGTAGTCTTTATCGCAAAAGGATTTGAGTACAGGAGTAGTGAGGTTTTGCTTCAATTGTGTAGGAGCTTGGTTAGACCTGGAGTAGTGTGTGTTGTTTAGGTCCCCTTCCCTCAGAAAGGATATTAGTGCCACAGAGAGAGTGCAACATAGATTCACCATACTTGTCCTGGTGTTGGTGGGACTGTCTTATGAAGAGAGATTTGTCAAACTGGGTCTGTAATCTCGAGAGTTTTGAAGAATGAGAGGTGATCTAATTGAAACCTACAAAATACCTAAAGGAATGGACAGGGTAGATGCAGATAAGATGCTGCCCTTGACTGGGGAGTCCTGAACCAGGGGACACAATTTCTAAATAAGGAGGAAGCCTGCGATGAGGAGAAATTTCTTTACGCAGCGGGTTGTGAGTCTTTGGAATCTCAGAGAGCCGTGGAAGCCCAGTCACTGAGTGTGTTTAAAGCAGAGATTAATAGATTTCAGATTAACAATAACGTGAAGGATTATGCGATAGTGGGTGTAAAGGCATCGAGGTGTTTGATCAGCCATGCTTGTATTGAAGGGCGAAGCAGGCCCTATGGGCTGAATGGCCTACTCGTGTTCCTATGTTGGAATTCACTGGAATTTGAGCCATGTGACAGGGGATGTGATTTGGGCAGACTGAACTGTTTCCCGATTCACAGATGCTGCCATTTTTTTCCCAACATTTCCTGTTTTTATTTTAGCTTTTCGGCATTTGCAGTATTTTGCTTCTGTTTTAGTTTATATCAGAATGTTACAGTGAGGGGTGTGGGGTATATCAGAGTGTTACAGTGAGGGGTGTGGGGTATATCAGAGTGTTACAGTGAGGGGTGTGGGGTATATCAGAGTGTTACAGTGAGGGGTGCAGGGTATATCAGAGTGTTACAGTGAGGGGTGTGGGGTATATCAGAGTGTTACAGTGAGGGGTGTGGGATATATCAGAGTGTTACAGTGAGGGGGTGCAGGGTATATCAGAGTGTTACAGTGAGGGGTGTGGGGTATATCAGAGTGTTACAGTGGGGGGTGTGGGATGTATCAGAGTGTTACAGTGGGGGGTGTGGGATGTATCAGTGTTACAGTGAGGGGTGTGGGATGTATCAGTGTTACAGTGAGGGGTGTGGGATATATCAGTGTTACAGTAAGGGGTGTGGGATATATCAGTGTGTTACAGTGAGGGGTGTGGGATATATCAGTGTGTTACAGTGAGGGGTGCATCAGGGAAAGAAAGATTTACATTTCTATAGCACCTTTCATGACCTATGGACATCCCATAATCCATCATCAATCCGGGCTCCTGGATTACACCAATATCACAGCCACAGCTACAACTTGCAGCTGAGAGCCATTCAGCTTAGTAATGAATAAACAAAGTCTCACCCACCTCTCCACGCTGTACACAGCAGGTAAGAGGGAGCCAGTCAGTCCCATCTGGCACACTGAGACCTATGTATGCCTCCATATATACAGTGCTGCTGTATATATGCACACACGGTGCATAAAAGGGAATGATTCATTCTGCTCCTGCACAGTTAATGAACATGACAGTACCAGCTTTTTATATGTAGAACACATTTTGGATAAAGGGGAACAAGTCACTCACATCTTGCCATGTGCAACTTGTCTTTCTCAATAATGGTTCCAAATATCAGGAAATATTCACAGCGTCATAGAGGTTTACAGCATGGAAACAGGCCCTTCGGCCCAACTTGTCCATGCCACCTTTTTTTTTAAGCCCCTAAGCTAGTCCCAATTGCCTGTGTTTGGCCCATATCCCTCTATACCCATCATACCCATGTAACTGTCTAAACGCTTTTTAAAAGACAATTTTTAAAAAATGCTTTTTAAAAGACAAAATTGTACCTGCCTCCATTACTATCTCTGGCAGCTTGTTCCAGACACTCACCACCCTCTGAGTGAAAAGAATTGCCCCTCTGGACACTTTTGTATCTCTCCCCTCTCACCTTAAAGCTCTGCCCTCGAGTTTTAGACTTCCCTACCTTTGGGAAAAGATATTGACTATCTAGCTGATCTATGCCCCTCATTATTTTAGAG
The DNA here is from genome assembly GCF_964213995.1 of Mustelus asterias. Lineage (NCBI taxonomy): Eukaryota > Metazoa > Chordata > Chondrichthyes > Carcharhiniformes > Triakidae > Mustelus > Mustelus asterias. The sequence continues at coordinate 41,581,434 of NC_135826.1, forward strand.
ACCTCTATAAGATCACCCCTCAGCCTCCTATGCTACAGAGAAAAAAGTCCCAGTCTCTCCAGCCTCTCCTTATAACTCAAACCATCAAGTGCCGGTAGCATCCTAGTAAATCTCTTCTGCACTCTTTCTAGTTTAATAATATCCTTTCTATAATAGGGTGACCAGAACTGAACACAGATACACAAGTGTGGCCTTGCCAATGTCTTGTACAACTTCAACAAGACATCCCAACTCCTGTATTCAATGTTCTGACCAATGAAACCAAGCATGCTGAATGCCGCCTTCGCCACTCTGTCTACCTGTGACTCCAGCTATGAACCTGTACTCCTAAATCTCTTTGTCCTTCTCATCAGGAACCAAAGGGCTGATAACAATCCATTTAAATATGTGGAAGTGTTATATTTAGTGGTTAGCACAGCGCCAATGGCTTGGGTTCCATTCTGGCCTCGGGTCACTGTCTGTGTTGAGTTTGAACATTCTCCCCATTTCTGCGGGGGATTCCTCCAGGTGCTCCGGTTTCCTCCCACAGTCCAAAGATATGCCGATTAGGTTGATTGGCCGTGCTAAATTGCCCCTTGGTGTCATGGGATTAGGCTAAATATGTAGAGTTACGGGGATAGGGGAGGGGTGGGCCTGGGTGAGATGCTCGGTTAGAGATTCGGTGCAGACTCGATGGGCCGAATGGCCTCCTTCTGCACTGTAGGGATTATTCTCTGATTAGTATGAACCAAATGTGTTAGATTTCAAGAGGGTTCCAGACGATGTGAGTGACGGGTTTGGTCCATTGGATTTGTATAAATAAGTGTGAGTTTGATGGGATTTGGATTGGCTCAGATTCTGAGGGATTGGAGAAGTTTTGAATGATACATTTTGAGACTGATTGAGAAGCATTTTTGTCCATTTTGTTCACTTTCTGCGCCACAATCACGGCTGCACTTCAATAGTACCTCATGGTGGCAAAGCACCTTGGGGTGTCCAGAGTCTGTCCTTCATTGGAATTCTAAGCGATGGAAATGATCAAGAAAGGATTTGATCCATTGGAATTTTATATAATGAAATTTAATTGATCACTGTATGGAATGGGAATGGCCAGGAGATTCTATAGAATGGAAGGGATCCGTTGGGATTCTATACAATGGAAATATTGGACAATGAAGTGAATGGGAAGGGATTTGATCCATTGTATTTGATTGGAGTGACTGTGGAATAGTTGACCTATTGGAATTAGATGTATTAGTGTTTGTTGGAATATACCGGTATTTGCTGTAGGATTGTTCTCTGTGTTCTCTCTTGTGCCTCGAAAGCATTCACTCCGTTACAGTGCTCCAAGTTTGGAAGGTGCCACAACCTTTATTGAATAAACAACTCTGTTTCTCTCAACAGTTTAAAAGGATGCTGAACCGAGAGTTGACCCAGCTGTCTGAAATGAGCCGTTCAGGAAACCAGGTCTCTGAGTTTATATCCACAACGTTTTTAGGTGAGTGAAGCGTAATGCTCGGTATTTGTGTAAAGCCTATTCCCTGTTTTTAGTTATCAGCTGTGACTCGGTGTTGAACATTTCCTCACCTCTGAGTCAGGAGATCATGAGTTCGCATCCCCACTCTTAATACTTAGACCCATCATCTGGAATTAAGAATCTACTGATGACCATGAAACCATTGTCAATTGTCGGAAATACCCATCTGGTTTACTAATGTCCTTTAGGGAAGGAAATCTGCCGTCCTTACCTGGTCTGGCCTACATGTGACTCCAGAACCACAGCAATTTGGTTGACTCTCAGTTGCCCTTGGGCATCTAGGGATGGGCAGTAAATGCTGGCCAACAAGAGACGGCCATGTCCCACGAATGAATTTTTAAAAAAAGAAATCCAGGCTGACACTCCCGCTGCAGTACTGAGGGAGCGCTGCAGTACTGAGGGAGCGCTGCAGTACTGAGGGAGCGCTGCAGTACTGAGGGAGCGCTGCAGTACTGAGGGAGCGCTGCAGGACTGAGGGAGCGCTGCAGTACTGAGGGAGTGCTGCACTGTTGGTGGCCCTGTTTTGCTGATGAAATGTGTAAACAAAGCCCCCATCTGCTCTCTCACATGGATGTCAATGATCCCATGGCTATTATTGCAAAGAAGACCACGGTCATTCTCCCTGGTGTTGTGTCTAAAATTGATCTCTCAACCAGCAACTGAATCATTTATAGGAGTTTTCTGTGCACAAACTGACTGTTTCTACCGCTGGAGTCCTCATCCATGCCTTTGTTAGCTTTAGACTTGACTATTCTAATACACTCCTGGCCCTCATCTCACTTGCACCCTCTGTAAACTTGATGCCGTCCATAACTCTGCTGCTTGTGTTCGATCTCTCACCAAGTCCCATTTCACCTCTTGCCCTGTGTTCCCAATGCTGGCTCCCGGTCACAGGACAGCTCGATTTTCAAATTCTCGTGCTTATTTTTATGTCCCCCTGTATCCTCCTCCTTCCCTATCTCTGTAACCTCCTCCAAGACCACAACCTTCTGAGATATTTGCTCCCTTCAATTTTGGTCCCTTTGACATCATTGATATTAATCATCCTATCTGGTCACGCCTTCAGCTGCCGGGGTCGGAAGCTCTGGAATTCCCTCTCTAAACCTCTCCCACCCTCTGCCTCTCCTCCTTTCCGACTCTTTGTAAAACTAATTCTTTCTTTAACTAAGCTTTTGGTTACCTGTGCAAAAGTCTCCAATTGGGTTAAATTCAGTTTCCTGCTGTGAACTTCCCTGGGACATGTTAAAGGTGCAATGACATGAGCAAAATGTCACTGCAGACAAAGTGAGGTGGCAGATAAACTTACCTCAAGTTTCCGGCATTTCTGAGGAGAGTTGGGGGAAACCATGCTGACACTGTAGAGAAAGGAGAATTAATCAAAGGTTGAGATTCCAGGGAAGTGTAGATAAACTTGAATAGATTGTTTGGTTTAACCACAACCTAAGTAACCAGAGGCTGTCAATCTAACCAGCAAGCCAGTCCATCACCACTGAGGTTAAATTCTGGCTGATGTTTCCACTTGTTTGCAAGTCCAAAACGCGAGGCTATAAATCTTGTCATAGAATCATAGATTCCTACAGTGCAGAAGGAGGCCATTTGGCCCATCGAGTCTGCACCGACCACAATCCCATCCAGGCTCTATCCCCATAACAGTTACCCTAGCTAGTCCCCCAAGGGGCAATTTAGCATGGCCAATCAACCTAACCCGCAAATATTTGGATTGTGGGAGGAAACCGGAGCACCCGGACGAAACCCATGCAGACATGGGGAGAATGTGCAAACTCCACACAGACAGTGACCCAAGCCGGGAATCGAACCCGGGTCCCTGGCGCTGTGAGGCAGCAGTGCTAACCACTGTGCCCCCCCATATAAAACAGTCACTAATAAATCCAATTGGGAATTATTCAGGAGACCCGTCTTTACCCAGAGAGTGGGGAGAATGTGGAACTCACTCCCGCAGGGAGTAGTGGGAGGTGAATAATGTGAATGTATTGCAAGAGGAAGCCAAATGAACACAAGGGAGAAAGGAATAAAGGATTTAGCAACCAACAGGGTGAGCCAAAGTGAGGTAGGAGGAGATTCAAGTGGAACATAAATATCAGTGGGACCAAATGGCCAGTTGTAAATTCTGTGCAACCCAAATGTAGTGTCAGCAACAACCATCTGCCATTTGATTTCATTTTCTGCCCTATTCTGTTTAACCCTGCTGATGTCCTACACAGAGATCCTTCACCCAGATTCAGCAATTTAAAACAAAACACTTCGTGATTTAAGCATCTTAATCAGGGGTATGTTAACACAGTAATGGCCTGTGTTCTATGTACACTTGACCAGGTTCTCCACCCAAGAGTTGCTTGGAGTGAGTTGGCCATGCAGCATCAAGGAGGCAAGTGCAGGATGAGTTCCTTTCCTGTTGATGTTTGAGGGAAAGATTGGAGCCGATACCCAACCGAGAATTAAACTTCCAGTTTGGTTCACTTTCTTAGCTTTTCCAAAAAAAATGTGGTTTGATGAACATTATTTTGGCCAGGACACTGGAGAAAATCCTCCTTCTTCTTTGAATAATGCAAGCACATAATTTGGATTTATGAAGCACCTTGAAAAATGTCCCAAGGTGCTTCAGAACGGTGATTATCCGACAAAATTCAACACCAAACCACATCATGAAATATTCGGGCAGGCCAAAGGTCAGAGTTGAAGGAGCGGTTTGAATGCGTGTTACAGGCATCGAGGGATTTAGGGCATGTGGCATGCGGGTGTCCATAGAGTAACAGATGCCACCATGCCAGGCCACAGAATCTTCTCCCTCAACTTCCTGTACCTCACCGATCTGGTCACACTGCTTCGTGGTGCTGGACGGTGGGCATAGCCTGGCTGCTGAACTCTGGAGGACGTCTCAAATGGGCCTGATTGTTGCCCCGCCCTCCCCCCCCTGTGCATCGCTGAGGTGCCCTGAGCCTACAATCCTGCAGCTCCATCTGGTGAAATATTGCACATGGCAATCTCGCCTCAGCTCAGTTCACCTGACCTTGTGCCGTGGTATTTGGGAGGTTACTTGTTTGCAGTTATTTTAATTTGTGTTCTAATCGCCTCTTCTATCCCAAGACAAACCGCATGAAGTGGAAATCCCGCGGGTAAGCCCGAAAGACAAACTGGACGCCATGACGCACATCACCGGATTGAGACACAGCACGAGCATCGCCTCCTTAAAGGACGTTCCACGTTTCGGGGTCAAATCTGACCATGAATTTGAGATAGAGCGGGTAAGCGCAAACTAACCTTTTACACTTTTTCACTCATCATCCTTCTCCCTCTGTCAGTGAAAGTGAAGTGGGCAGTGAGGTTGTGTTTTTTAAAGTTTATTTAAAGTCGGCTTACATTAATACTGCAATTTTGATTTGATTTATTACTGTCACGTATTAACATACAGTGAAAGGTATTGTTTCTTGCGCGCTAGACAGACAAAGCGTACCGTTCATAGAGAAGGAAAGGAGAGAGTGCAGAATGTAGTGTTACAGTCATAGCTAGGGTGTAGAGAAAGATCAACTTAATGCAAGGTAGGTCCATTCAAAAGTCTGACAGCAGCAGGGAAGAAGCTGTTCTTGAGTCGGTTGGTCCGTGACCTCAGACTCTTGTATCTTTTTCCCACCGGAAGAAGATGGCTCCAGGGTCTTCAGGATCGCCAAATCTGTAAGAAAGTGAATTAAAGCATTGTTAGAGAGTTTCAAAGAATTAGAATGAAGTTTTAGAAGCATCAAATGAGAGTAAAAGATAGAAATAGGAGGCATGCTGGGCACAGCTTGCAAGACGTTGCCTCGCAACCCCCTCTTCGCCACACCCCGGCGCCTGTTCAGGTACACTGAAGGAGAATTTAGCACGGCCAATGCACCTAACCAGCACATCTTTCAGACTGTGGGAGGAAACCGAAGGAAACCCATGCCGATGGGGAGAACTTGCAGATTCCACACAGACAGCAACCCAAACTGGCAATAGAACCCGGGTCCCTGGCACTGTGAGGCAGCAGTGCTAACCATGCTGCCAAATTTAAATTTCACCATCTACTATGGTGGGATTGAAACCCGGGTCCCCAGAGCATTACCCTGAGTTTCGGGCTTACCAGCCCAGTGACAATACCACAACACCACAGCCTCTCTCTATTTAGATATTGGAGGTAACTCTGCTCAGATAGAGAGTAAATCGCTCTCTACAGAATCTACGCTGCCCCCATCAAACACTCCCAGAACAATTTTATAGGATATTTACTGGTTTGTGGTATTAGTTGTATTTTTATCTGTATAATGCATCAACGGTGTAGACAGTGTATAAAAAACATTCACTGGGATTCTTGTAGTAAATGGTAGGGTAGGGTAAATGGTAGGTTTAGAATTTATTCCATGTTTTATCTGAAACATCTAAAGCCATAGCGTGGGATTTTCCAGCCGCGCTCGCTCCAAGACCGGAAAATCCCGCCCAAGATCAATGGACCTTTGCGTGATCCGCCCCGGCCAGCTACGATTCCCATGGCGGGCAGGATGGGAAAATTGCGCCCCGAATGTCCGATTCTTTCAGGAACCGAGGATGAGAATACTTGCCCAATGTATGCTGATCTCAGAAGCACCTCCTCAACCCCTCCGATATTTGTAAATTACCAGCCTATTTATCCAACATCCAGTGCTGGAAAGACAGAAATTTCCCCCATCCCTTCTACACAAGTCTGAAAGACGTGCTGGTCAGGTGCTAAATTCTCCCTCAGTGTACCCGAACAGGCGCTGGAGTGTGGCGACTGGGGGATTTTCACAGTAACTTCATTGCAGTGTTAATGTAAACCTACTTGTGACACTAATAAATAATATTTTAAATTTTAAACTTTTAACTGCCTGGAACTCTAAAGCTCTAGAACTCCCTCCCTAAACCTCCCCACCTCTCTCCACCTTTTAGCCGCCTCTTACCACTTAACTCTTTCACTGAACTTTTGATCATCTGCCCAAATATCGCCTTGTGGAGCTTGGTTTATAAAGCTCCCATGCAGCACTCTGGGATGTTTAGTGACCTGGATTATCCAATTGTCGGAATTCCACTGCAACCATAACTTCCCGACTGGATGCTGCTGCACTTTTCTTGTCAGTCCCTCTGGGTCCAGCTTTGACAGCGTCGCGTCTCTCGGAGAAATCCATCCGGCCTCAGCAGAGTCACTGAAGACTGGGGCCACCCCCTTTTTACAGCACTAGCTGCCTTCTGGTAAATTTAAATATCCAGTTTGAATATTAGTGACTGGGTTGGGTGGGTGGGTGAGTGGGAGGTCAGGTCAGAAAGAAACTGACCAACACGTCACAATCTGCAAAGTTCACTGACTAAAAAGCACTTAAATTCCAGTTAACTTTAACATAGAAACTTTAAAATAGAATCCCTACAGTGCAGAAGGAGGCCATTCAGCCCATCGAGTCTGCACCAACCACAATCCCACCCAGGCCCTATCCCCATAATCCCATGCATTTACTCCTGACTCTAGGGTCAATTTATCACAGCCAATCCATCTAACCTGCACGTCTTCGGACTGTGGGAGGAAACCAGAGCACCCGGAGGAAACCCACGCAGACACGGAGAGAACGTGCAAACTCCACACAGACAGTGACCCAAGCCGGGAGTCGAACCCGGATCCCTGGCGCTGTGAGGCAGCAGCGCTAACCACTGTGCCACCGTGCCACCCGAGTTGCATCAACAGTTGCATCTAAATAGCACCTTGAACATAGTGGGTCAAATATTTCCGTTTCTGGATTGTCAGAAACAGCCCCCCCTCCCAATCGTGTCCCATTGAGGTCAGAGGTTGGTCAGGTCAAGAGGTTAGTCAGGTGGTCAGGGGAGGACTGGGGTAGTCAGGTTGGGGAGGTCATTGGGATGTCGGGAGATTTGTTGGGTCGGGGGGGGAAGGTTTTGGTCATGGGGAAGATGGGGGGGTGAGCTGGTCGAGGGGGGTGTGTGCTGATTGGGTAAGGTGGTAAATTGGGTGGGTGGGTGTCGGGCGAGAGTGATTGGGGATCAGTTGCGTAGCGACACAGGAGTTAAACCAAATTTTAATCCGTCTCGCATTTCCTGGGTAACGTTTCCCGGAATTATTCATGGGAACAGTCTGAAGTAACCAACTCTAATTTAGACTCTGAGACATTCATGGAGGATGGTGGGGAATTTCCGCTCGGACGTTCCCGAGCAATTCCCACACAGGGCCCCATATCAGAATTTCCATAGGGTCCAAGTATACATCTCAATTGTACGTCCAGTCTCTGATGATCCAGAAACCAGAAGGTTTGACCGGTTATGTTAAAGGTGCTATATGAATGCAAGTTGTTGACATTGCTGCTGTAGTTAACTGGTTTTTAATTAGTGTTTAGTCAGTGAACACTGGAGATTGGGAAGTGCTGGTCACTTTCCCTCTGCAGCAACTGGCATGAATGGTCTGCTTTTTCAGAACTATCTGTAACTAAATGTATCAAGTGAACATTGTATATCCTACTGTACCATTTCAGTACGTTATTAATAAATAACGGCACGGTGGCGCAGTGATTAGCACTGCTGCCTCACAGCGCCAGGGACCCGGATTCGATTCCTGGCTTCGGGTGACTGTGCGGAGTCTGCACATTCTCCCCGTGTCTGCGTGGGTTTCCTCCGGGTACTCCGGTTTCCTCCCATTGTCCAAAGATGTGTGGATTGGCCATGCTAAATTAACCCTTTAGTGTCAGGGGGATTAGCAGGGTAAACACATGGGGTTACGGGGAGAGGGCCTGAGTGGGATTGGTATTGGTGTAGGCTCAATGGGTTGAATGGCCTCCTTCTTCACTGTAGGGATTCTATGCTCTTGTCTCCTTCTTGTGCTCACCTTGATTTTGCCGCTCTGTTAAGTTCAGAAGAATTATATCGTGTTTGGAGTGGACCTGAGTTCTTTCAAAGCTGCAAGCCGAATGGTTTAAGTGAACACTGAGTTCATGTGAGAGACAGAGATTCTGGCTGAAGTTATTTCTGTTACAGATGTTTTCCCTCTTTCTCTGTATTTGTTTCTGAAGGTGACACTGAAGATTGAGGCTGACAGGCGAAATGTGCCAGAGAGGCAGAGACACAAACCAGGAATGTGCAGCAGATTTATACAGCTAGATAAATATAGTGCTTTCCATGTAACTACAATGATTCATTTATTAACCAATTGCTTTTCCAGGAATTGAGAAATATCAACAATTGGGGTCTGGATGTCTTTAAATTGGGAGAGTTTTCCAACCACCGGCCACTAACTGTTGCTATGTACGCCATCTTTAAGGTACAAAAAACATGTTTGAATATATTTTGTAGGTGTTTTTAAGATTAAAGTTATTTTGGAGTTTGCTTGGTAAATTCCCATGGCTGGTGATTCATGTGAATCCACAGTGTGGATCTCGGATAGAGTCAGGTGGACCTCATTGGTCTCACCCTGTTCTTCCATTAGTAAAGTTTATTTATTTATTAGTCACAGGTAAGACTTCCATTAACACTGCAATGAAGTTACTGTGAAATTCCTCTAGTCGCCACACTCTGGCGCCTGTTTGGGTCAATGCACCTAACCAGCACGTCTTTCAGACTGTGGGAGGAAACCGGAGCACCCGGAGGAAACCCACGCAGACACAGGGAGAACGTGCAAACTCCACACAGACAGTGACCCAAGCCGGGGATCGAACCCGGGTCTCTGGCGCTGTGAAGCAGCAGTGCTAACCACTGTGCCGCCCCGATTGCAGAATGTCAAGGCAGTGCTGGAAACTTTTCTATTTCTAAAAAACCTCCTCCACTTGTATCCTAGCTGCCTTGTTATAAAGGCTAGCATTCCATTAACCCTGTTTTTTTTATTATTTATTGTACATGACCATATTACACTTTAGTGATCTGTGTACAGGGATCCCTAAATCTTCTGGACTTCTGCTCTGGACTTTATAACATTTAGATAACGTTTATCCACATTTTGGTCCAAAATTGATAAGCACACACCATTGAAATCAATCTGCCAAATTATACCCACTCACTGAGTCCATCAACGTGTCTTTGTCATATTGTGCTCCCATCTACTCTTCTTACTGTTCCACAAATCTTTCTGTCATTGACAGACTTAGCACCTTCGAGAGTCATATATCTATCTAATAAATGACAAGGGTCTCCCCGAAAATACTTGCTTTCTGACCTTATGCACCTTATTGCCCATCGCTGTGTGATTTTGCAACTTGAGTACAACCCCCTGCTAAATAGGCAGCTCCCAACCACCTCTGACACTCCTGATACCTTTAACCCATTCTTCTCATCACCCAATAGATTCTCAATTGTCTTCAAGTTGTTTTGAGCTAGAATAGGACAAGAAGGTTATTGCTCTGCTATTTTAAGTATTTTCCTTCACAGTGTGGGCCTGTGCCCAAAGGAAACTGGATTCAGGCTGTTACAAGAACATTCCACAAGCATTACAATCTCAAAAGCCATTTTTTAAAGCGGCATCTAGGCCTTTTGGTTAAGATGCAAATGAGATCAAGCCTTGGAGGAGGTGCAATGCCTGCTCCAATCAGCTTGGATCAAGTAGATCAAGCCCAAGACAGGACGCAGCCAGCCTGTCTTGTCAGCTTGGATCTGGAATGTCTCACTTGTTGAGACTTTGAATTGGACTTTTTTTTGGGGCGGCATGTTGGCACAGTGAGGTTAGCACTGCTGCCCCACAGCACCAGGGATCCGGGTTCAATTCCAGCCTCGGATCACTGTCTGTGTGGAATTTGTATGTTCTCCCCATGTCTGCGTGGGTTTCCTCCGGGTGCTGCAGTTTTCTCCCACAGTCCAAAGATGTGCTGATTAGGTTGATTGGCCATGCTAAAGTGACCCTAGTGTCAGGGGATTAGCAGGGTAAATATGTGGAGGTTACAGGAATAGAGCCTGGGTGGGACTGTGGTCGGTGCAGACTCGATGGGTCAAATGGCCTCCTTCTGCACTGCAGGGATTCTATTAATTCTATGAGACAAGACCTACAATTTTGTTACAGTCCCAAACGAGGGCCCCAAATTTGGTACAATCCGGTTAAGGATCAGTAACATTTCTTTGTTGCTAAAGTAAATAAAATTTGAAACCCCAGTTCCTTACTAAGAGAATAAAGTCACAAGATTCCATGGTCTTAAACAAACAGAAGAACTTTTACTTGTCACGAGTCAATAAAGCTAAGTCAATACTACCTACAATATTAAATACAGAATTAACATGCGATAAACAAGAATTAACTGTGGTTGAACATCCCGCAAACGGCACACCAAATGTCAGACACAACCAGGATAGATCCCACAAATGTTCTCAGCAACCCATCCAGACCTCTGTAATCGCTGTGGTTCATGAAATCTGTATTTTGAGGATCTAGCCTCTCATTTTGCTCAACAGCAACTCGCAGTGACTGTTCATTTTTCAGTTTCTCAATCTTTTGTAAAGACTACATCCCATTGGATTGAAAGGGCTGCACTCCACCACAATTCCAGCTCTCCTAGCCAACACCCGCTGCTTACAGGTCCTGCTTTGCCCTGAGTGATAGCTTCATGGAGTTATCAGTGAATCACTGCCATGATGACAGCATTTTTGCTGCTGTATGCAGAACAACCACTTCCCCTGAGCCCCAACTCTCTGCAGTGCACGGAGCTACCGAATGGCTCCCGGGCCTTCTCCAGCCCCTGCCCCCCTCAGGAACATGGCACTAATGGCAGCACTTCAGCTGCATGGAGCCAACTTTCCTCTTTGTCTGCTTCTGATTAATGACACATGACCTTTCTGAATTCTCCCAATAGGAGACCTCCCCCCCCCCCCCCTGTTCTGGGCAAGCTCCAAAGGTACCCAGGCGGGTAGATTTAAACCTTAAACATTACAATCTCCGGTCAACTGAAAGCCACCCCCATAAGTGCTCACACAGAAGAATCCAAAAACTATGGATTTAACCTCAACACACAACCAGAGAACCCTGGACTGGGCTTCCACTGAGGTATTAGTGGTGAAGGAGTGCTATCCTGCTCCCTGCTAAACCTTCTCACTCCAACTCCTGCAATTTTTGGAATTCATTACCAATTTTCTAGCCAAATTTTGAAGTAAATCATGTCAGATTTTCCAAATTGATTGACTGTATGCTGTTGGAGAAACCCAATTATTCATTCGATGTCCGATCTTTGATTTCACCCTTGAAGGATCGAAATCTCCTGAAGGTGTTTAGGATTCCGGTCGTAACTTTCATCACCTACATGCTAACGCTGGAAGACCACTACCGTGCTGACGTGAGCTACCACAACAATTACCATGCCGCAGACGTGATGCAGTCCACGCATGTCTTGCTGCGGTCACCAGCATTAGAGGTGAGTGTCTGCTGGTGTGGAATGTGGATTCCACATCACAACCACAGGGGGATGATTTTATTTCATTTTTAGCATTCTTGGTTTTATGAGCATTGTTGTCAAGTCCAATATTTATTACCCATCCCTAACTGCCCTTCAGAAGGTGATGGCGAACCATCTAAAAAAAAAAGTCTTTTAAAAAAAAGTTTATTTATTAGTCACAAATAGGCTTACATTAACACTGCAATTAAGTTATTGTGAAAATCCCCTAGTCGCCACACTCTGGCGCCTGTTCGGATACACTGAGGGAGAGTTTAGCACGGCCAATGTACCTAACCGGCAAGTCTTTCAGACGGTGGGAGGAAACTGGAGCACCCGGAGGAAACCCACGCAGACACGGGGAGAATGTGCAGACTCCGCACAGACAGTCACCCAAGCCGAGAGTCGAACCTGGGTCCCTGGCGCTGTGAGGCAGCAATGCTAGCCACCGTGCCACCCCTGCCATCCATGTGGTGACGGTATTTCCACCTTGTGACTTTGAGAATTCCAGGACTTTGAACCCAGTAACAGAATATTGCGCTTCCTTCAAACTCTCAGGAGAAGCCAAGTGAAAATTCACTTGAGGTATTTTGTTGTTAACTTGGGTGAAATTACGGCCCACAACAACCAAAACTGAAATAAAGTATCGGGCTGTGGCAGTGACGTGAAACCACATTTGGGTCTTAACAACAACTTGCATTCATATAGCGCCTTAAACAAAGGAAATCTCCCAAGGCATTTCACAGGAGTGTAATCAAAAACCTTTACACCCAGTGACATAAGGCATTAGGGCAGATAGCCAAGTTTGGCCAAAAGCCACCCGACAGAAGTTTAGAAAATTATGAGGTTTGGATAGAATGAATAGACGGAGTCTTTTTCCCTGGGTAGAAATGTCACTTACTAGGGGACAGAGGTTTAAGGTAAAAGGGGGAAAGTTTAAAGGAGATGTGAGAGGCAAGTTTTTTTACACAGAGGGTGGTAAGTGCCTGGAATGAGCTGCCAGAGGAGGTGGTAGAAGCAGATACAATCGCCAGGTTTAAGAAGCATCTTGACAGATACACGTGGTATCTGTACTGATTCGAGTGAAGGCAAGCGTTCAGGTGAGGGCAGCAGAGCGGTGACACTGATTGGCTGTTGCAGGTAAGATTTGCATAGGTGCAGTCACTGCGACCAGAAGGTGGTTTGTGGAGGAACTGCTGTAAAGGGACAGATAAACCCCAAACACTACTTCAGTGTCTCCTTCCCTACCTCCTCCTCTAACCAAGCAGGGGAAAGGTGAGTTGAGATTATTTTATCCTTTTTACCTGTATAAGGGCAATATGGCAGCTAGGGCAATGGTATGCTCCTCCTGCCAGATGTGGGAAATTAGGGAGCAATCTAGTCTCCCTGACAACTTTGTCTGCAGGAAGTGTGTCCAGTTGCAGCTCCTCACAGACCGCATTGTTCGGTTGGAGCGGCAGGTGGACACACTGCGGAGCATACAGAGAGTGTGATAGACACTAGTTGCAGGGAGGTTGTCACATCACAGGTTCAGTCAGGTAGATGGTGACTGCCAGGAGAGGCAGGCAGGTAGTGCAGGAGTCTCCTGGGGCTATTCCCCTTTCAAACAGGTATACCATTTTGGATACCATTGAGGGGGATAGCCTGTCAGGGGAAGATACCAGCAGCAGCCAGGTCTCTGGCACCACACTTGGTTCTGCTGTGGGATAGGGTCGGGCAAAGAGCAAGCAAGTTGTGGTAATAGGGGACTCGCTAGTTAGAGGCACAGACAGGCATTTCTGTGGCTGCGATCGAGACTCCAGGATGGTGTGTTGTCTTCCTCTTGCCAGGGTCAAGGACGTCTCTGAACGGTTGCAGGACATTCTTAAGGGGGAGGGTGAGCAGCCAGAGGTCATTGTACACATTGGTACCAATGACATAGGTAGAAAAAGGGATGAGGTCCTGAAGTGTGAATGTAGAGAGTTAGGCAGAAGGCTAAAGTGCAGGACCTCGAAGGTGGTAATTTCTGGACTACTGCCAGTGCCACGTGCTAGTGAGAGTAGGAATAGGAAGATTAGACAGGTGAATGCGTGGCTTGAGAGCTGGTGCAGGGGGGCGGGGATTTAGATTTTTGGATCATTGGGATCTCTTCTGGAGATGGGCTGTCCTGTTCAAGAGGGATGGGTTGCACCTGAACTGGAGGGGGACTAATATCCTGGCAGGGAGATTTGCTAGAGCCACTCGGGAGGGTTTAAATTAGTTTGGCGGGGGGGTGGGACCCAAAGCAGTCGGGAGACAGAAGAGAAGGTTGAGGACAGCACAGAAGTTAAAGAGAGCGCATTAAATAATAAAGGCAGTGTCAGTAATCCTAGTACCAGACAGATCAGGCAAAAGCAAGACATGTCCCGAGTTCATGTGCCTTGCCCGTCAGGCCTCTTGCATTGAAATAAATGCAGTTTAATCTGATCTTCCCTTGCTCTCTGTCTTGCTTTTGCCTGATCTGTCTGGTACTAGAATTACTGACGCTGCCTTTACTATTTAATGTGCTCTCTTTAACTTCTGTGCTGTCCTCATTTTTGGGCAGGTGACAGAAGTGTTAGTGAGCGATCACTTTGGGACAAGTGGCCATAATTCCATTAGTTTTAAGATAGCTATGGAGAATGATAGGTCTGGCCCAAAAGTTAAAATTCTAAACTGGGGCAAGGCCAATTTTGATGGTATAAGGTAAGGAACTTTCAACAGTTAATTGGGGGAGTCTGTGGGAAGGCAAAGGGACATCTGGTAAGTGGGAGGCTTTCAAAAGTGTGTTAACCAGGGTTCAGGATAAGCACATTCCTCTTAGAGTGAAGGTAAAGGCTGGTAGAAGTAGGGAACCCTGGATGACTCGGGATATTGAGGCCCTGGTCAAGAAGAAGAAGGAGGCATATGATATGCATGGGCAGCTGGGATCAAGTGGCTCCTTTGAAGAGTATAGAGGGTGCAGGAATAGGGTTAAGAGAGAAATCAGGAGGGCAAAAAGGAGACATGAGATTGTTTTGGCAGGTAAGGCAAAGGAGAATCGAAAGAGCTTCTACAAATACATAAAGGGCAAAAAAGTAACTAGGGAGAGAGTAGGGCCTCTTAAGGATCAACAAGGTCATCTATGTGTGGATCCACAAGAGATGGGTGAGATCCTAAATGAATATTTCTCATCAGTATTCACTGTTGAGAAAAGCATGGATGTTTGGGAACTTGGGGAAATAAATAGTGATGGCTTGAGGAGTGTACATATAACAGAGAAGGAAGTGCTGGAAGTCTTAAAGCGCAACAAGGTAGATAAATCCCCGGGACCTGATGAAGTGTATGCCAGGACATTGTGGGAGGCTAGGGCGGAAATTGCAGGTCCCCGAGCAGAGATATTTGAATCATCAATAGTCACAGGTGAGGTGCCTGAAGATTGGAGGGTGGCAAATGTTGTGCCTTTGTTTAAGAAGGGCTGCAGGGAAAATGCCTGGGAACTACAGGCCGGTGAGCCTCACATCTGTAGTGGGTAAGTTGTTAGAAGGTATTTTGAGAGACAGCACGGTAGCACAGTGGTTAGCACTGCTGCTTCACAGCTTCAGGGACCTGGGTTCGATTCCCAGCTCGGGTCACTGTCTGTGCGGAGTTTGCACATTCTCCCCGCGTCTGCGTGGGTTTCCTCCGGGTGCTCCGGTTTCCTCCCACAGTCCAAAGATGTGCGGGTTAGGTTGATTGGCCAAGCTAAATTGCCCCTTAGTGTCCCGGGATGCGTGGATTAGCGGGGAAATATGAGGGTTAGAGGGATTAGCGGGTAAATATGTAGGGATATGGGGATAGGGCCTGGGTGGGATTGTTGTCGGTGCAGACTCGATGGGCCAAATGGCCTCTTTCTGCACTGTAGGGGTTCTATGGTTCTATGGAGACAGGATCTACAGGCATTTAGAGACACAAGGACTGATTAGGGACAGTCAGCATGGCTTTGTGAGTTGAAAATCTTGTGTCTCAAATTTGATTGAGTTTTTTGAAGGGGTAACCAAGAAGATAGATGAGGGCAGTGCAGTTGATGTTGTCTACATGGACTTTAGCAAGGCCTTTGACAAGGTACCACGTGGTAGGTTGTTGCATAAGGTTAAATCTCAAGGGATCCAGGGTGAGGTAACCAAATGGATACAAAATTGGCTTGATGACAGAAGACAGAGGGTGGTTGTAGAGGGTTGTTTCTCAAACTGGAGGCCTTTTACCAGCGGTGTGCCTCAGGGGTCGGTGCTGGGTCCACTGCTATTTGTCATTTATATTAATGATTTGGATGAGAATTTAGTAGGAATGGTTAGTAAGTTTGCAAATGACACCAAGATTGGTGACATAGTGGACAGTGAAGAAGGTTATCTAGGATTGCAACGGGTTCTTGATCAATTGGGCCAGTGGGCTGACGAATGGCAGAAGGAGTTTAATTTAGATAAATGCGAGGCGATGCATTTGGTAGATCAAACCAGGGCAGGACTTAGTCAGTTAATGGTAGGCCGTTGGGGAGAGTTACAGAGCAAAGAGATTGAGGGGTAGAGGTTCGTAGCTCCTTGAAAGTGGAGTCCCAGGTGGATAGAGTGGCGAAGAAGGCAGTCGGCATGCTTGGTTTCATTGGTCAGAACATTGAATACAGGAGTTGCAATGTCTTGTTGAATCTGAAGACATTGGTAAGGCCACACTTGGAATACTGTGTACAGTTCTGGTCACCCTATTACAGAAAGGATATTATTAAATTAGAAAGAGTGCAGAAAAGATTTACTAGGATGCTACCGGGACTTGATGGTTTGAGTTATAAGGACTGGGACTCTTTTCCCTGGAGTGTAGGAGGCTGAGGGGTGATCTTATAGAGGTCTATAAAATAATGAGGGCATAGATGAGGTAGATAGTCAATATCTTTTCCCAAAAGTAGGGGAGTCTAAAACTAGAGGGCATAGGTTTAAGGTGAGAGGGGAGAGATACAAAAGTGTCCATAGGGCCGAGTTGTTCACACAGAGGGTGGTGAGTGTCTGGAACAAGCTAACAAGCTGCCAGAGGTAGTAGTAGAGGTTGGTACAATTTTGTCTTTTAAAAAGCATTTGGACAGTTACATGGGTAAAATGGGTATAGAGGGATATGGGCCAAACGCGGGCAATTGGGACTGGCTTAGGGGTTATGTAAAAGGGGCAGCATGGACAAGTTGGGCCGAAGGGCCTGTTTCCATGCTGTAAATCTCTATGACTCTATGATTAGGCAGGGAATAGAGGGATACAGACCGTGTAGAGGCAAAGGGTCTTTAGTTTAGAAAGGCATCATGTGTTGGCGCAGGTTTGGTGGGCCGAAGAGCCTGTTCCTGCGCTGTACCGTTCTTTGTTCAAAGAGAGAGATTTTAAGGAGATCCTTCAAAGAAGAGTGGACAGGTTTAAGGAGGGAATTCAAAATATCTATGCATTCATGAGATTGTGGGCATTGCTCGCTGGGGCAGGATTTATTGCCCATCCCTAATTGTCCTTGAGAAGATGGTGGTGAGCTGCCTTCTTGAACCGCTGCAGTCTGTGTGATGTAGGAACATCCACAGTGCTAATAGGGAGGTAGTTCCAGGGTTTTGACCCAGTGACAGTGAAGGAACAGCGCTATATTTCCAAGTCAGGATAGTGAATAGTTTGATGGGGAACTTGGTGGTCGTGGTGTTCCTGTGTGCCTGCTGCAGAAATGATAGGTTTGGGATGTGCTGTTGAAGGGGCCTTGGCAATTTGCTCAGTCATCTTGTAGTTGGTACATGCTGCAGGCACTGGGTGCCAGCCGTGGAGGGAATTAATGTTTTAACATGAGGAATGGGGTGCCAAGCAAGCCAATCAATTCCAGAACTTCTTGTCTGGGCAGCTGAAGGTGTGATCACCTATGATGGAGCAATGAAGATCAAGAAATTGCAAGGGGCCATAATTAGAGGAGTGTAGAGAGGTTGGAGGGTTTTGGGGATCGGAGGGAGTTACAGGGGCAGGTAGAGGCGAGGCCCATGGAGGAATTTGAAAATAAGACTATTGTATCCCCCAGGCCCTGAACCAATGTTGGTAACAAGCACAGGGGTAATGGATGAATGGGGCTTGGTACAAGTTAAGCTCTGCGGCGCAGAGCGAAGACATGTTTTTGGACCTCAGGTTTCGGAACATTGTGAGGGGTTGGGGAAGGGAGAGTCCAATGATTCATACAGATCAGGAAGAGCCAAGTTTGGATAATGACCTACATTCAGTCAATCATATTCATCACTGGTTGCAGTGTGGAATTCTGCACTGTTCCCTATGCCAGGTTATGTTGCAGCTGTATAAGGTGCTGGTGAGGCCACACCTGGAGTAGTGTGTGTCAGTTTTGGTCTCCTTACTTGAGAGAGAATATACTGGCACTGGAGGGGTGCAAAGGAGATTCACTAGGTTGATTCCGGAATTGAGAGGGTTGGCTTATGAGGAGAGACTGAGTAGACTGGGACTATACTCACTAGAATTCAGAAGAATGAGGGGAGACCTTATAGAAACATATAAGCTTATGAAGGGAATAGATAAGATAGAAGCAGGGAGGTTGTTTCCACTGGCAGGTGAAACTAGAACTAGGGGGCATGGCCTCAAAATAAGGGGGAGCAGATTTAGGACTGAGTTGAGGAGGAACTTCTTCACCCAAATGGTTGTGAATCTGTGGAATTCCCCACCCAGTGAAGCAGCTGAGGCTACCTCATTGAATGTTTTTAAGGCAAGGATAGATAGATTTTTGAACAGTAAAGGAATTAAGGGTTATGGTGAGCGGGTGGGTAAGTGGAGCTGAGTCCACGAAAAGATCAGCCATGATCTTATTGAATAGCGGAGCAGTCTCGAGGGGCCAGATGGCCTACACCTGCTCCTAGTTCTTATGTTCTAATCGGTCGGAATAGGATGAAACTCAGCAGTAATGCCCCCTCATATCCGCATGCTCTCGTCCAACTTCAGCTACCTTTCAAAAGTACCTCATTGGCTGTAAAATCATTTGGGCATTTAGAGGATGTGAAGGGTTGTGCTGCTTTGGAACTCTCTGCCTCAGAGGGCGGTGGAGGCAGGGTCACTGAATATCTTAAAGGCGGAGGTAGATAGAATCTTGTTAGGCAAAGGAATCGAACATTATCGGGGCGGATGGGAATGTGGAATTCTACACAAACAGATCAGCCATGATCTTCTTGAAAGGCAGAGCAGGCTCGAGGGGCCGAATGGCCTACTTCTGCTCCTATTTCGTATGTTCGTATATAAATGCAAGTCTTTCTTTCTCCTCCTGGAGCTGTTCAGATTCCCACTGTTGCCTCATTGGTGGCCATGCCTTCAGCTACCTGGGCCCAAAGCATTCAAATTCCCTCCCTCTCTTCTCAAGACACTTCTTAAAACCCATCTGTTTGACCAAGCTTGTGATCACCTGTTCCAGTATCTCCTCTTGTGGCCCACTGTTAAGTTGTTGCTATGCCGTGAGGCCCCTTGAGATGTTTAATTATAAAGGCATTATATAAATGCGAGTTGTTGTAAGTGTTGCTCAGTCTCACTGCTGCTGGCTCTTGATCTCGTATTCTCAAACTTGAAAGCAGCGTGAGATCTGTACAGCAGAATTATTCCAGAGGGTTTGAGGAGGTTTAATGAAGCTGTTGTAGAATGTTGGAATGACACCTTCATGTGGGATGTCACGGAGCCTCAATACGAGTCAATATCCAACAGCATCAAGCACTAGAAGTGAGTATTTGGATCTATCCTCGGATTGTTTGGAAATCTGTGGTCTTTCCTGGCAATGAACCAACTGTCAGATGGTGATTTCTCCCTGACTCTATCTTTCAGGCAGTCTTCACAGACCTCGAGGTATTGGCTGCAATTTTTGCGTCGGCAATCCACGATGTTGACCATCCAGGAGTCTCAAACCAGTTCCTCATTAATACCAGTGAGTACTGTCCCGAGATGACTAATAACACAAGGGGTACAATCCTGGGTATAAACCACCCCGAACCCCTCGATTAGATTCCAGTCTGTAACTCACTCCCGGGTATCTGTTATTCTATATATAAACACCCTGAACCCCTCGATTAGATTCCAATCTGTAACTCACTCCCAGGTATCTGTTATTCTATATATAAACCATCCAAACCCTTCGGTGAAATTCCAGCCTGTAACTCACTCCCGGGTATCTGTTATTCTATATATAAACCATCCAAACCCCTTGGTGAGATTCCAGGCTGTAACTCACTCCTGGGTATCTATTATTCTATATATAAACCACCCTGAACCCCTCCATTAGATTCCAGTCTGTAACTCACTCCCAGGTATCTGTTATTCTATATAAAAACCACCTCAAACCCCTCGATTAGATTCCAGTCTGTACCTCACTCCCGGGTATTTGTTATTCTACATATAAACTACTCGAACCCCTCAATTAGTTTCCAGTCTGTAACTCACTCCCCCCGGGTATCTGTTATTCTATATATAAACCACCCTGAACCCCTTGATTTGATTCCAGTCTGTGACTCACTCCCGGGCATCTGTTATTCTTTATATAAACCACCCCAAACCCCTCGATTAGATTCCAGTCTGTAACTCACTCCCATGTGTCTCTCTATATATAAACCACAAGAACAAGGCTGAGATAGACATTTTTATTCAGTAAGGGAATCGAGGGTTATGGGGATAAAGCGGGAAGGTGGAGTAGAGGATGATCAGATCAGTTCAGTCATGGTCTCATTGAAGCAGACTCGATGGGCAGAATGGCCTACTTCTGCTCCAACATCCTTTGGTCTTATTGTCAGTCTGTAACTCACTGTAACTGTTATTCCTTCATTTTAAAAAATAACTTATTTATCCTCTCTGGAAAAATAAAGTGTATTTTACACAGTGAAGGGTTCCTTCATATTTGCAAAGTCCGCACAAGAGTTGCACATCAGAAGCAATGTTGTGTCCATTGCTCATTTGACATTGCCGGCCCATTCACCAATGTCCCACTTCAGGACGCCATGGATATCACAGTGATCTGGACCCATCCTCATTGGGTGAATCAGTATTCATTGAACTTATGAACTCAGCAACTTGTGTAGTTGAGTTCAGTTTTAACGATGCCATGTCTGTCCAAATAGATGCCGTTGTCATGAGAGCCCCTCTGGGCCCAGCTCTCTCAAGCATCTTTGTAAATGACCCCGAACCTCCTACCCCCCGTGTGCTTTTGATATGTGGATGATACGTTTGCCATATTTAAATCCACAGCTGCATGTAATAATTTCCTTGCATGTCTCAATGGACTCCATCCTGAACTCAAATTCACCTTTGGAATGAGGAAGTCAAATGAACTCCCTTTCCTTGACATGCTAGTTGAGGAATTTGCCAGGGGGTTCTCTGCTGCTGTCTACCACAGGCCAACCTTCACTGGTCAATATACGTGTTGAGTTGCTTACAGTTCCATGCACTATAAGTTTGGCCTTATCAGCAACCTGATGAATAGGGCCTGGGCCATTTCCTCACTATGTAAGTTTGATGCTGAAATAGGGTCCATCAGAAACACCCTGCAGAATAGTGGCTACCCGGATCAGCTCGATATGTGCCGTGTATCATGGAAACCAATGAACAGGTTCAGGCTGTCACTTTTGGCCCTGAAAAGTACCCAATCTACCTCCGATTGCCCTGGAAAGGCAAGGTGTTGCAAACATAGCAAGTGAAGCTAGCTGCTTCACGCCACTGCTATGAAGCAGTAACATGATTGGTAATCACTACAAACAGAATGCTGCCATCTAGCTAAAATCACATTCTGCCGACCACACAATTGAGTCATGTGGTAGCTGAATTTCAGTGCCAGTGTGATGTTGGGCATGTAAGCCTGTAAGGGGATTTTCCAGGGGCCTCCCTCTGGCGGGGGGTCTTGCATTCAGACGACCTCAGCTAACACAAAGACTTGCGAAAGACAGTGTGCAGTTCAAGACGTTCTTTATTTCACCATTGGGAGAGAGAAAGCCGGAGGATTCCAGCTTCTCTCTGACTTCACATCACGTGAGCACAATATACATTTTCAAAGATTCATTTCTCCTGCCCAATCTGTCATCCAAGCTCGATGATCCAATTACATTAATACGCATTGTCCACCTTAGCCAATAGCATTCTACCCCCTAATTAGGAATTGGGAACGTACTGGTCAACTACACCCAGAGGCCTTTCCCCTCCCCATTGCCTGGCAACCTGACCTACACATACTTGGCAGGTTCAAGGATCACCCTCCCCTCCTTGGAGTTCCATCTTGGAGTTCCAAGATGGCGCCGTAGCGAGGCGACTTCTTGCAAGCTGTGCCCAGCATACCTTCTCATTCTATATTTTACTCTCGTTCTCTGCTTCTAAAACTTCATTCTAACTCTCTTCACCGCATTCTGCACTCTCTCGTTTCCTTCCCTATGAGCGGTATGCTTTGTCTGTATAGCGCACGAGAAACAATGCTTTTCACTCTATGTTCATACATGTGACAATAATAAATCAAATCAAAAAATCCTGCAAGCCATGGGAATGAGGAGGGAGTCACTCCCTCTGTTTGTTAGCTACCCCCTTATCAATGGAAGCTGAATACAACTATTCATTGCAACTAGAAGTTGAACCCTTCTATTCATTTATAATCTTGGTAGCCTCCAGCTGCAAGGCTTTTCAGTGATAATATTTCCAAACGTTATTGTTTCCAGAGATCTGTTGTGATCTGCCTGGTTCTGCTTTTTCCCATTATGTTTTAGGGCAGGTTGCTTTTGGCCAAAGTTTGCAAAACATTTAAAACTACAATATTTGTCCAAAATTCGCTACTGTTACATATGTGTCTATACAGACAATACCTTCGTATGATATGTAAGTGAGGCACATCATGATACCTTTGGTATGTATAAGGCACACTGATCCCTATTCTAAACTAATTTACTTATTTTATTAGTTCTCAAATAGCAGGGGCTTTTGTATAGAAACCTAGAAGATAGGAGCAGGAGGAGGCCATTTGGCCCTTCAAGCCTGCTCCGCCATTCATCACGATCATGGCTGATCATCCAACTCAATAGCCTAATCCTGCTTTCTCCCCATAACCTTTGATCCCATTCTCCCCTAGTTCTATATCTGGCCGCCTCTTGAATACATTCAATGTTTTGGCATCAACTACTTCCTGTGGTAATGAATTCCACAGGCTCACCACTCTTTGAGGAAATGTCTTCTCACCTCCGTCCTAAATGGTCTACCCTGAATCCTCAGACTGTGAGCCCTGGTTCTGGACTCACCCACCATCGGGAACATCCTCCCTGCAGCTAACCTGTCTAGTCCTGTTAGAATTTTATAAGTCTCTATGAGATCCTCCCTCATTCATCTGAGCTCCAGCGAAAACTATCCTAACCTAGTCAATCTCTCCTCTTACATCAGTCCCACCATCCCCGGAATCAGCCTGGTAAACCTTCGCTGCACTCCCGAGAGACCAAGAACATCCTTCCTCAGAAAAGGAGACCAAAACTGCACACAATACTCTCGGTGTGGCCTCACCAAGGCCCTGTATAATTGCAACAACACATCCCTGCTCCTGTACTCAAAACTTCTCGCAATGGAGGCCAACATACCATTTGCCTTCTTTACCGCCTGCTGCACCTGCATGCTTACCTTCAGTGACCGGTCCCGCTGCACACTCCCCTCTCCCAATTTACAGCCATTCAGGTAGTAATCTATCTCTTGTTTTTGCTTCCAAAGTGAATAACCTCACATTTATCCAAATTATACTGCATCTGCCATTGATTTGCCCACTCACCTGACCTGTCCAGATCATTCTGAAGGATCTCTGCATCACAGTTCACCCTCCCACCCAACTTGGTATTATCTGCAAATGTTGAGATGATACATTTTGTTCCTTCATCCAAATCATTAATATCCCCTGCTACAAGATCGTACATCCCAAAGACTGGCGAATTGTATCAAACAGCATCTCCCTAATGTTGATCACTGCAGGCAAGGTACGGACTGTATCCAGGGCAAGGTACAGACTGTATCCAATCAGCTTGTGCTTGCAAAACTCAAAACAGTGTCCAACATTAGATATGATTCCATGATTGGACAACATTTGTTAAATATTCCTCAGTGCGCTAAGAATTATGCTGACAGTCAATTCAAGATTGTCATTCAGACTCACATTGTGGCTCAGTTGCTTGTACTGGGAGTTACATATGTTAATACACGGGGCCCTGTTCTTTGCAAACAGAAAGAACATATATACACACTGCACCTGTTTCAGCTAAACAAAGCCATTCACTGGCTCATTCCTCAGGCCTTGACCAATCGGATACAAGCTGCCTGGTTTAAATTTCAAACAATACTTGAAGTTAACCGTCAGTCATCGGTTAACTGGTGCATTTCCATGGCAACACCTCTGTCAGTCAGAGTCCACTTGCCAACCAATCAGCACTCTCTTCCCACAGTATAAATTTATTGAGTTCCCCTTGCATCGTATTCCTGCAACTATCCTGATGAGTGCTAGATGAAAAGTTTTGACAGAAATGTCTTTTTTTCCATCAACACTGAATGATGCTTTGTTTTCAATGTATTGATGGAATGAACCAGCTGTTATATATGGAATATTTGAGTTGCTTGTTGCAATTTTTGATGGAATAATTATTTTCAAATTGTTGTTTTCTACTTTCCACCTCTGCCTATCATCATCTTTGTTCTCCACGTCTAACTCCCTTTTCAATCCCTCCTCATCCCATCTTCTCTCACACTGTCCCTTTTACCCCGTCATATCTTTTTTTCCTGACTTTGTATCTATCTGCCTCTCCCATTCTTCCTTTCTCTCCCTATCCTTCATTTGTTGCGTGTCTTTTCCCTTATCACCTCGGCCTCCTCGCCTGGTTCCCTACGTCTCTCCGTTTATATTGCTCTATTCCCCTGAATCCCTCAAACATCCGCCTCCTCTTGTCTTTCACTGCATCTCTCTGTCTTCCATCTATCTTTCTGTCCGTCTTCCCCCTATCTCTCTCTGTCTGTCTTCCCCCTATCTCTCTCTGTCTGTCTGTCTGTCTTCCCCCTATCTCTCTCTCTCTGCCTGTCTTCCCCCGTCTCTCTCTGTCTGTCTTCCCCCATCTCTCTCTGTCTGTCTTCCCCCATCTCTCTCTGTCTGTCTTCCCCCATCTCTCTCTGTCTGTCTTCCCCCATCTCTCTCTGTCTGTCTTCCCCCATCTCTCTCTGTCTGTCTTCCCCCATCTCTCTCTGTCTGTCTTCCCCCATCTCTCTCTGTCTGTCTTCCCCCATCTCTCTCTGTCTGTCTTCCCCCATCTCTCTCTGTCTGTCTTCCCCCATCTCTCTCTGTCTGTCTTCCCCCATCTCTCTCTGTCTGTCTTCCCCCATCTCTCTCTGTCTGTCTTCCCCCATCTCTCTCTGTCTGTCTTCCCCCATCTCTCTCTGTCTGTCTTCCCCCATCTCTCTCTGTCTGTCTTCCCCCCTCTCTCTCTGTCTGTCTTCCCCATCTCTCTTGTCTGTCTTCCCCCATCTCTCTCTGTCTGTCTTCCCCCTCTCTCTCTCTCTTTCTCTGTCTTTCCCCCATCTCTCTCTCTCTCTCTCTCTGTCTGTCTTCTCCCTACACCTCGTCTCTGTATTGTGTTGTGCAGACTCGGAGTTAGCGCTGATGTACAACGACACCTCCGTACTGGAGAACCATCATTTAGCCGTGGGCTTTAAATTACTGCAGAAGGACAATTGTAACATCTTCCAGAACCTGACCAAGAAACAATTCCAGAACCTACGCAAAATGACCATCGACATGGTGAGTGCAACCGCTTTGCTCAAAGACCAAATTCAGACGGCAAACTTGTCCCTCGAGGAACCATGTTCATCCCCGGAATTAACTGACAGACTCAGCCAAAGCGTTCACCTCTTTGATGTCAAAAGACGGGGGTGATTCTCCCCAAAAAAATTCTAATTGTCGAATTCACATAAAAACTGGAGTAAATGCCATTGGTTATTTCAGCGGGAATTTGAAAATGAATCTCCCACACTCTTTGCCCTGCAGAGTGCACTAGCGTGAACCAGTGGCGGGGCCTATCCCCACTGGACAGGCCGACAGCATAACGCTGAGCGGGCCACTGCGCATGCGGTGATCTGTCAGCGCCACAATCAGCACACGTGCAGTAGCCTCCTGAGCGCTGGCCAGCCCCGCGACCCCCCCATTATTTGTTTTGCTCCAGCGGGTCGGGCCATCAGTTCCCCGCAAGTGTGGAGCTACTGTAAACCCCACTGGAGGGGGGGGAGGAAAGGGGGGGGGGGGGGGAGCGGGGAGACTCAAGCGGCCCCGGAGAATTCAGCCTGGGACCCGCTAATGAGATGCAAATAATATTAAAATGATGATTGCCGATTTCTGGCGCGGAGCTGACAGTGCCGGAAATCCAGCTGCCGGAGACGCGGGGCGCCCGCGAAACGGCCTCCACTTGAGTCTCCCAGCCCACTGTGGGACAAAAGCAGCACGGCAGCTGGGAGAATCACCCCCGACATTTTTTTCCCTCCTCTCTGTATAAAATGAATTAAATTTAAGGTCTGTCTGAATTACTTTGAAATAATTTTCTGAGTTCACCTTATCTCTGACATTTGGTATTTGGCCCCCTAACGGGGAGACTCTCTCTATAAAGGGGTCCCTAACGGGGAGACTCTCTCTATAAAGGGGTCCCTAACGGGGAGACTCTCTCTATAAAGGGGTCCCTAACGGGGAGACTCGCTCTATAAAGGGGTTCCTAACAGGGAGACTCTCTCTATAAAGGGGTCCCTAACGGGGAGACTCTCTCTATAAAGGGGTCCCTGATGGGGAGACTCTCTATAAAGGGATCCCCTGACGGGGAGACTCTCTCTTGTTTGTGAAGTTGTTTCCCTCTCCCTCTCTAACACTGCTTTGTTCTGTTCTAGGTCCTGGCAACTGACATGACCAAGCACATGAATTTGTTAGCAGACTTAAAGACAATGGTGGAGACAAAGAAAGTTACAAGTTTAGGTGTCTTGCTGCTGGATAATTACTCTGACCGGATCCAGGTAAAATCACCAGCTTCATCCAACTAGTCTGCATCATCCAGCTGTCCAGCTCTGATATGTCTACAATGGAATTCTTCTCGGTCACAAACTGCTTTTTAGTTCCCCACCACTACTGTACCCCACTACTGTACCCCACTACTGTACCCCAGTGTTATAGTGACAGACCCGTCCCCACCAGTACTGTACCCCAGTGTTATACAGTGACAGACCCACCCCCACCAGTACTGCACCCCAGTGTTATACAGTGACAGACCCGTCCCCACCAGTACTGTATCCCAGTGTTATACAGTGACAGACCCGTCCCCACCAGTGCTGTACCCCAGTGTTGTACAGTGACAGACCCGTCCCCACCAGTACTGTACCCCAATGTTACACAGTGACAGACCCTGGGTGGAATTGTGGTCGGTGCAGACTCGATGGGCCCAATGGCCTCTTTCTGTGCTGTAGGGTTTCTAAGATTTCTAAGACCCGTCCCCACCAGTACTGTACCCCAGTGTTATACACTGACAGACCCGTCCCCACCAGTACTGTACCCCAGTGTTATACACTGACAGACCCGTCCCCACCAATACTGTACCCCAGTGTTATACACTGACAGACCCGTCCCCACCAGTACTGTACCCCAGTGTTATTCAGTGACAGACCCGTCCCCACCAGTACTGTACCCCAGTGTTATACACTGACAGACCCGTCCCCACCAATACTGTACCCCAGTGTTATTCAGTGACAGACTATGTGAAAATTTTGCGAAGCCACCTTGGCCCCCTCCTGGCGTTCTGTCGATATCTCTCTCTCTCTCTGTGCAGTGACTGGGAGCTGGGGAATGTGTTGACTAACAGCCAGTGAACTTTGCCCTGAGATTTGTGCTGTTCTTCTCTGCAGGTTCTCCAGAATATGGTGCACTGTGCCGACCTGAGCAACCCCACCAAACCGCTGCACCTTTACCGGACATGGGTGGACAAAGTCATGATGGAGTTCTTCCAACAGGGAGATCAGGAGCGAGAGCGAGGAATGGAAATTAGCCCGATGTGTGACAAACACACAGCTTCCATCGAGAAATCCCAGGTTTGTCCGTGCAATCTCTGACTGCAGAGGGACAGGGATAAATGTTACACACTCCGGGCTTCAGTCCTGGGGCTTTAGACTCACTTTGTGCGGTTTTATCATTTTCTTTGCACATTTTAATTTGTTACTTTCTTAAAAAATGAGAGTTGGGGACAGAGCACTGTCCAATTGACAATGGAGAATTTCCAATCTGGTAACAAAGTGTCTGCTGGCTTTCTGATTGGCTCTAAGAAGATGGGACACCGGTAAGATGTTGGGCCACCAATAGCAGGAGAGTGGAAATGGATCACAGTTCCATACTGATAATCCAGTGGATCACAATTCTACACTGACAATCCAGCCCTCTCTCACTACTGTCACTCAGTAATCCCTCTCCCCCGGCACCCTGTGTTACTGACTGTATCTGTACTGATGTTAATCCAGCTCCCTCACATTGTCACTCAGTAACCCCTCTCCCCCCAGCACCCTGTGTTACTGACTGTATCTCTACTGATGTTAATCCAGCTCCCTCACACTGTCACTCAGTAACCCCTCTCCCCCCAGCACCCTGTGTTACTGACTGTATCTCTACTGATGTTAATCCAGCTCCCTCACACTGTCACTCAGTAACCTCTCTCCCCCCAGCACCCTGTGTTACTGACTGTATCTCTACTGGTGTTAACCTAGCTCTCTCACACTGTTACTCAGCAATCCCCCTCCCCCAGCCCCCAGTGTTAAACATGCCTCTACTGATTCTAATCCCACTCCATCGCATTGTTGGATTTTTGGGGGGAAACTGGTTTGTGGAACCAATCAGGACATCCCCCATAACAATTTTTTTTAAATTGAAAGTAAATTGACAAAGAAAACAAACAATGACAATAATCTTCAATTATGATTTGGAGATTAACTGGTTCTGAATGATGAATCTTAACCTGTACCTTCATTGCCCTCTGCTGGCCAGTTCCTCAGTTTGACCGATTAGTCACTAAAAGTTTGGGTTGCCAAAGATGATGTCATATAGAAGCCTTAACTAATGAGACCTGGGTTCAAATCCCACCACCACAATTCCGACTGTGAAAATTAAACTCAGTTAATTTGAAATAAAATTTGGAATAAAAAGCTGGTATTAGTAATCATGACAATGAAACTACTACTTTATTATTTAAAAAACCCATCTGGTTCACGAATGTCCTTTAGGGAAGGAAATCTGCCGTCCTTACCCCGGTCTGGCCTACATGTGACTCCAGACCCACAGCAATGTGGTTGACTTTTAATTGCCCCTCTGAAATGGCCATGTTGTTGTCTGCAACAAGGTGGCTCACCACCAACTTCAGAAGGGCAAATAGAGATGGGCAATAAACATCGACTTTGCCAGGGATGTCCATGTTCTGGGAATGAAAGCAAACAGTGAGTTTCAAGGAGGATTGTTGGACAGACTTTTGGTAGACAAGGTAGTCAAGGGTTATGGGAGGGGGCAGATAGCAAAATGGAGTTGAGGCTACAACCAGGTCCGTCATTGGCTCAAAGGGCCAAATGGCCTAACTCTGCTCTTATGATTAACCATGATGATGGAACAGAGGGGCTGAACGGCCTGTGCCAAATTACTGAAAAAGGAGGAGGAGAAATAATGTAAAATGTATCAATGTTCCTGATTAGATGTTCTTGTTGTTCTTGTTAGGTTGGATTTATCGATTTTATTGTGCATCCCCTCTGGGAGACCTGGGCTGACCTTGTTTACCCTGATGCCAAAGAGATATTGGACAACCTGGAAGACAACCGCGACTGGTTTCACAGCATGATCCCTCGTAGTCCACCTTCCCCAGTCTCCCTGGACTTGGAGGAAGGCAACAAAATTGGCAACGATAACTTCCTGATCAACATCGCACAGAACAAGGAGAGGTTGAGCTATAGGAGCACAAATCCCAGCTCCTTCGAAGAGATGCAAAGCTTCAGCAGCCCGGAGACAGCAGATACTGATGCGTCCGAGTCCTCGGAGACCATGGAGGCTAACCGGCTGGTCCCACTCAAAACGTACGACAGCGAGGTGGGAAACTCCTCTGCCGAAGATGATAGTTCCAGGGATTCGGGCAGCAGTACGCCAGAGGCCAGGTATCAGCCGCGATATCCCTATCCGGGCTTCAGGCCGGCACCTAGAGCTGCACAGGGAGAAACCAGTCAAAGTCCAGAGGACACGTTGGATGAATCGAGGCAAATCGGAGCACAAAGTCTTGTAGAAGATGAAGAGAATGTTTCAAATCTTCTGCTAGGCACCTAACAAGATAGAGACATTGTGTATTATATAATAAATTCATTATTTTTCTGGTATCAAAGCACACAGATCAGCCACTGCTTTAAAGGCAAGAGGCTGGAATCTTCGTTGTGAGCTGTTTGAGAAGGCAGAAGGAAGAGACAACTTGGCCAGTGGCAGCCACAATAAGAAGCAACCCAAAAGGAAAAAAAAACAAAGTGCAGTGATTTTTCCCCCCTCTCTCTGGGCGAGAGGGGGGAATAATTTTTTTTTAAGAAAAGGAGATCGCTGGCAAGCAGTGGTGCCAAACTGAAACCTGAGGGAGGAGCGAAGAGGAGAGGACGGAGTCGGGAAGAAGACCAGCTTGGAGAGCAAGTTTTTACTTTTATTTTTATTTTTTAATTTTGAAAACCTTTCAGCAACAATTAACACTGAGAAGGAAATAGAAATTGGCTGGAGATGTGGCCAGGGAAGAGGGTGCATGTGGCAATGGAAGAGCACAGTAGTCGCTGGTCTGCTGAGAACTGTTGCTCGAACTGGAAAGGGTTACAAAGTTGGATCGTGGCACTGAGTCAAGCACTGCGCTGGACTAGACTCGAGGACACACCAAATCAGATGCCTTTTTAATTGAATTGTAAGCTGTCAGCAGCATGACGGGACTTCTATTCGGGTACAAAAAACATTTAAAAGAAGGGTTCGTCGATCCTTTTTTATTTAAAAAGTGATCTGTATTTTTCTTAAATGAATATTTTTAGCAATTTTTTTACACAATTTGACTTGTGATTATGTGAGCCTTGGATTGGACCATGTCGACTGCTGCCCTTGATGTCTGTGTGTTTGCGTTCCTGTGCCTCTGTATATATCTGTGTGGGTGTGTGTGTGTATATGTGTCTCTTTTCCCCCCTCTGTATCTTTGTTATGTATGTCTTTCTCTATACGTGTGTGTTTCTGTATCAGGGTGTTATATCTGTATGTGTGTGTGTGTGTCTCTCTCCTCTGTGTATCTTTGTGTGTGCCTGTCTGTGCTTTTGGTATCTGTGTGTCTTGTATCTGCGTCTTGCACTGTGTATCTTTACTTTGTCTCGGTATGTAGCTGTGCGAATGTGCGTGTGGGTGTGTGAGTGAGTGAGTCTTTGTGGGGTGCTGTGTGAGTGTGATTGGGGTTAAAGGGGGGGTGTGGGGTTAAAGGTGAGTGGGTGTGAGTAGAGGGTGTGACAAGGGGAACATTTCACACTGGTTAAGATGCAATCTCAGTTTCCTCCTATGGCCTGCCTCTCTGTCTGCTCCCACAACATCATTCGAAATTGCACATTTGTTATCTGCCCAAACACCAACTTGTGTCAGTGTCTTAGTTAAAAGGTATTGCTAAGTTTTGATCAATCAAAACTTGTTCAGGGGGGGGCGAGGGGTAATATTTACCATACAGCAAACAAAACCTCATTATTGTAGACTCATAGGGTGAAAGTCAATGCCCTCTCCGGTGGTGAGTTTAGAGGGTTTAGTCGGGTGTGAGGGTGGCAGTAGAGTCCACGCCACTTTCCTTGCAAGCCACCCTGATTAAGTCCAAGGCAGGAAACCCTGTGATCGACCTTCCAGCCCACTTAAGGGCCTCACCCTATCACAGCCAGGGGTTATTTGCCAGGCCTAGTGGTGGTGGGTGGGGGTGTGAGAGGCCCCCTTGTACCTGACCAAGGGATCATACATCAGCAGTGTGAACCCCTGTGGTAGCACGCCTCAGCCCTTCCTGTCAATTTTCCCCCAACCCTAACCCATGATTTCTCCCACCTCTCCCCCCCCTCCCCCCCACCCACCTTCTCCCTCCCCCATGCCCCACCATCACTACCTCCTCCATCGTAGACCTATGGTGGGTGTCATACCAGCAGCAGCCAATGCTATTGGTGGCACTGCCGTTTGGTAGAATTGACGGTCTCTGATCTTCAACAGGTGGGTATTCCACCCCCTGGGTTCTTGATCAGAGTGGCACTTGAGGTGGATCTTCCCAAAATGGAGTAAAGCAGGACTTTCACGGTTCTCCATCCAGTGGGTGGGACTCTTGCTGCCGCCATTAATTATTTCTCCATGTGCAGATGGCGGACTTTCAGGGAGCCCACCCCCACTGGGATGGGGAGGGGTAACAGGGACGTCATCACAATTCTTCTTGACAACACATGATAGGAAGGTGATCTGTGTTGAGGTTGGAGACTATCGCTCATCCTTGAGCCAACTGTATGAAATAAGAGATTTTTTCGCACCATCCTTGCAAAGGAAGCCTTGGTATATTTTGATATGTCCACAGTTAAGGTAAAGGCCCAGATGACCATAGGCTGCTCTTCCCTTTGAGGCAGAGAGCTGACTGGTGATGATTTAACCCGAGGATCACCACACCTCAGGCAAGGGGCAAGGTTGAGAATAATCTCAGCCGTTGTGGGAATTGAACCAACGCTGTTGGTGTTTTATATCTATCCTTTAAGATTATTGGTCAATGATCGAGGTGAAGATGAGGGAACTTCAGAGGCAATGCTTAGACATTCTAAAAATGAGATATTGCAACACCAGATCACAAACTAAAGGAGAGACGCTGTTAATGGGATGAATTGAGGTGAGAATGAGGTCTGTGGTTGTGTCTGCACTGGTTTGGATGGGCTATCTTACAAAGAATTTCCAAGTATTTACAACATAGAAACAGGCCATTCAGCCCAACAGGTCTATACTAGTGTTTATGCTTTACTTTCAGTGAATGATAGAACTGAAGTCTAATCATTGCACACTTTGAGAGCTTTAATTACAGAGAAACGCACAACACACAAGCACCTCTTGGCCTGGCAAGTGTGGTTTCAGTCTGTTATCTATAGAAGCACAAGTGAATCTCCAGGTTATACCCACCACCTGCATACAAATACTCAATTAAAATACAATTGGCATTCATTGGCCATTACCAACATATCCTATTTTTTTCCCTTGATGTTTATCCAGCTTCTCTTTAAATGTATCAATAACTATTCACTTCACCCACTCCGCAAACTCCACATTCTCACCACTCTCTGGGGGAAAAAAGTTCCTCCTAAAATCCCAATTCGATTTTTAATGCCTATTTTATGTTTATGGCCTTGAGTTCTGATCACTCCACATGTGAGAAAATCTCTCTATTTACCCCTTATACAACTCCCATGATCTCTATCGGGTTTGCGCCTGAACCCTTTTCTCTGAAAAAAATGAGTCTCCGCTTGTTCAAACTTTCCCATAACTTCTCCAATCTGATATCATCTTTGGTGTCTCAATATCCTCTTTATAATGTGGAGACTGAAGCTCTGGGTATGGTCTACGCAAAGTATTTTAGAGACCGGAACTGTGCACAACAGTGACTGGGATGAAGGTTCCTTTCTGTCTAGAACCTCCTTCCGGCTCTTGAGAAAGCAATCTCTTGCACCGACCAAAGTTGTCCTGTGAACTCGGGTAATTACAGCAACTGAATGCTGACACACACTCTAGAGACAAAGACTGGAAAAAGGACGGCAGGGTTTATAAGCAATTATTTTCCATTAGAATCCTGAAGCAAGTCATGCATTCACACCACGTTCACGCTCCATCTCCCTATTCACTCCCACAACCCCAGATTAATTCAGGGCCGAAGTTTATCTTTAATACTCAAAGTGGCTTCTCTTTAAGATGCTTCCAATTTGTTGAGACTAGAGGTCAGCTTTTGTGTTGTACCAGTCAACACGAGCCGGCCCCCCGCCAACACTACATCTTCACCTGACATTCCCATTTCATCCAAACATCATTCCATTTGCTGTTCTGCTCCCGTTCTTGTCCAATGTACCCCGTTTTATGCTCATCCAGCCCAAGTGTTTAGCAAGGTTGTGGAAATTAGCCCACATTCCATGATACTGTGCCGTCAACCTGTTTGGACCAAGTCTCTACGGTAAGGGCATCTCACACAACCTGCACCCAGCGATGGTCGGAGAGCTGGGTGAAAACAAGCCCAGAAAATACATTTTTTTAGTAGACTTTTGAAGGTGGGGAGAGAAGAAGGGAGGTGGGATGGGGAGGGAGGGGGGTCACAGCATCGGTTTAGGGGTAGGGGGCTCCAATGGGTAGGAACTAGAGATTTGAGGAGCAGAGGAGAGGTCAGTAATGGCTGGCATTCCTTCCATACTGGGGAATACAGTTTGATCTCTTAACCATCAATCCAGCAATCAACTGATGTCATCCTGAAAATCCTCCTGTTAGCATTCATTCCCATGTCTTCAGTCACCCCTGTGTAGGACCGTTCTCCACTGTCTTTCCAACCGGAAAATATTCTGCACAAGTATCCCCCTCCCCTCCTGATTGGTCATGATGTGGAGTTGCCGGCGTTGGACTGGAGGAGGCACAGTAAGCAGTCTCACAACACCAGGTTAAAGTCCAACAGGTTTATTTGGTAGCACGAGCTTTCGGAGCGCTGCTCGTTGATCAGGCACTCACCTGATGAAGGAGCAGCGCTCCGAAAGCTCATTCTACCAGATAAACCTGTTGGACTTTAACCTGGTGTTGTCAGACTTCTTACTGATCCTGATTTGTGTTTCTGGTTTTTGAAAATTGGGACTGGTCTAGCCCAAGCTCACCATTAAAGCACTGACTGTATCTGGTGTTCAAAGGGCAAGGATGAGCTGACTGGGAGGGTTTGTGCAATAGGAACCATCACGTGGAGTAATGAGGGCAGCATTGAAATCCAGGGTGGCACGCTTTAAGGCAGACAAATTATTTCTAATTTTAAAGGGGAGGTATGCACAATTTAGAAGGCTCACCCAGGGACTGAAAGCTTGCAACACAATCCCTTTAAGGCTTTTCTAAGGTATGTAACACTGAAGTTAATTATGACAATGCTTTAGAATAGAATGAGGTCTTTGTTTGTGTTAGGCAAGTAAAAAGTCATTTTGAGGGACTGGTTTAGGAACATGGTAGGATTACAGGATCCCACTTTGACATCTTGTTTCTTTCTAACTCTGGTAGTGGCCTCAGGGCCTTTGGCAGGCAGGCAGATCAGAGGTCAAGGATATCAACTAGATTGGGGGGGGGAAAATGATTCATTCTTGGGATGTGGGCATTGATGGCGAGGTTGGCATTTATTGCCCCAACCCCCATTGCCACTTGCGATGGTATTAAACAGTCCATGCAGCGATGGTGCCCCCTGCTGCCGATAAGTCAGAAGTGCCAGGATTTTCCAGCAATGCTTGCCAACTGGGATGAGTGAGCCTTCGCTTGGGATCTGTGCATCTGCTGCTGTCCTTTGTTGGGAATCACCAGGCCACTTCAAGCACCAAGCACATTTTGACATGTTTATGAACATAACATTTGCCTGTCGTTGCAACCACTGGCCTTCTGATTATCCTGTGGGCAGCAGCTGTTTTGCCTGAGATTAGAATCACTCGGAAGGGGGAAATAACTTGGGCCTGTATCAAACCGTTTGTATGTAATCCAGCAGCTCAAGGATCTGGGCGTCCTTCCTGAGTTCAGCAGTCTTAAGTTTGGATCCAGCTTGGACCCCAGCATCCAGTGTTGTGAAGTATGTGAACTGAGGAAAGTCTGAAATCTCTCGTTGAATGTCTCTCTAGCTGTCTGCTGCAGGGTGAATGTGTCATGAGAGTAGAATCGCGGCACTCGATGGGCCGAATGGCCTCCTTCTGCACTGTAGCATTCTATGATGATTGTCCGCAGAGATCAGCGTTAACCCCTATCCTGGCTGCTTTCCTGTTTGATAAAGGCAGAGGGCAGCCCAACAGCTGAATCTGGAACAACTTGCGGTTCCAGGCTCATGCCTGGGTGCCTTTAATTGCAGATTCCCCTCATTGGCAGGGAAACTCTGGGGTAACTTCCCTCCTCAGCACCAGCATGGAATTAACCTCTCCGCCATGGGAGTAAGATGAGCCTCAACATTCACTGCACTTGGAGCTGATTTTTTTCAGATGTTGTCCTTTAATTTGGAACCTACATCTAAAATACCCCAACTCTCACTGAAGCCACATGCCGACGGCAGGCTCTCACATTCAATAGTCACCATTGGTTACCATCATCTGTTAACTCTCAATGTTAAGGCAAAATCAGGGTGACAATTTCCCCACCTATCGACTGTAATAGCTTGCACCGCCTGCAAGTGTGACACTGTCACATCTTCCCAGTCACACTTAGTTAACAGAAGAGGATTTAGTTTATCCAGTAAATCAGTGGCCCTGGGGCGTTCTTCAGTACAACATTCCACTCTTAAAGACACATGAATCATCCATCTCAGCATGAGAAACTCAAGGAGAGTTCCGGTTGTAAGATGTGCAGTGGCCGCAAGTTATTTCATCTTGCATGAACTCTCCCTCCCTTTCCCCAGCCGCGTTATTCTCACCTCAAGTTCTAACCCTATCTCTGTGCCATCAGGTGAAGCCTTTAACTTCTT
Organism: Mustelus asterias; assembly: GCF_964213995.1. Taxonomy (NCBI): domain Eukaryota; kingdom Metazoa; phylum Chordata; class Chondrichthyes; order Carcharhiniformes; family Triakidae; genus Mustelus; species Mustelus asterias. Next base: position 41,618,077 of record NC_135826.1, read on the forward strand.
TTAGACGTTGGGCAAAGGCATAAGCGCTGCCATGTGCCAACCAAGGCCAGAATCCAAAAAGAAACCCCAATGCAATGCCAAATAAAACCGGGCAAAGGGGACAATAGTGAGGCACGTGGCCACCCCACAATTGCCTGTGCCATCAGACTGCCCCCAATCCATTACCACGTGCCATTCCATCTTCGACCAACCGCTCAATGACCTTGCAGCATAAGCCCAGCGCACACATACACGTGCAAAGCAATGAAACTTGTTCTCCCATTCAGTAAAGAACGTGAGCAGAGCAGACCTTATCAGTGAAAGAAATGTATTTTCATGCAAAGCTTCTCAACAAGAGAATGTATTTAAGGCAGCGTGGAAGAGGTGTCAGCATGCAGTCAATGGTTCTCAATCACTCTGTTATGTATAAATATTAATGACCAAGAAACAGTGATTTTCTTTCACCACTCTCAATTTGAACTATTTCTTTTTCCGTGCCTGTTTTCAATGTGTATAATTGTAATTAAGTTCACTATTTATTCCAGTCTGTATAACAGCATCTTTCCAAAGGAAGAGGTGCAGTCTCCCTGTTAAGCTCTGATTTAGAGTATGACTAGTATCTATTCCTGTAAGTTGTTGTAGATGTAATATATGCACAAACTGCTTAATATAAAATTTTCAATAATATTCTGATTGTTTGTGTTTTATATGTTGTGAGAATTATCCCGTGCTTTAAACCTCTCTGAAATTCCTTCCCAGTGTTCACTGACCTACGTTGACTTCTTGGCTTTACAACTCTCCGAGATTCTCCCTATTCTTCGTTCAAACAGTACTGAGGGAAGATGGGGGACACAGTTTCATCATTCATCCAAAAAACAGCACCTCCCACAGTGCCACGACAGGGATCTCTGAAGGTTGCATTTCCCGTCTGGAGCCAGGATTAAGGACATCTCCTTGTGGTTGGAGAGGAACTTTTAAAAATTCATTTCATAGAATCCCTACAGTGCAGAAGGAGGCCATTTGGCCCATCGAGCCTGCACCGACTCTCAGAGCATCTTATCCAGGCCCACCCCCTATCCCATTCCCTTAACCCCACATGTTTGCCCCTCTAATTCCCCCTAACCTACACATCTTGGGACACAAAGGACCAATTTAACATGGCCAATCCACCTAGCTTTCTCATCTTTGGAGTATAACTGGAGCATCCAGAGGAACCCCACACAGACACAGCGAGAAAGTACAAACTCCACACAGTCGCCCAAGGCTGGAAGTGAACCCGGGTGCCTGGCGCTGTGAGGCAGCAGTGCTAACCACTGTGCCATTTATCGGATGTGGGTAAAACTGGCTAGCCCAGCATTTATTGCCCATCCCTAGTTAGGGAGTTTCAGGATTTTGACCCAGCGACAGAACTTGGAATGGGAGGGGGAGAATCCAGCTGTTGTGGTACATGTGGGAACCAGTAACATAGGTAGAACCAGGATTGATGTTCTGCTGAGAGAGTCAGTGTCCAAATTAAAATACAAACCATCAAAGGTAATCATCTCTGGAATGTACCTGAACCATGCACCAATTGGCATAGGGTAAAGCAGATTAGAGAATTAAACATGTGGCTCAATGTGTGGTGTGGGAAGAAGGGCTTTGATTAATGGGGCACTGGCATCCATACTCAGAAAAGAACGAGCCATTCCGTTGAGATGCAATCCATTTGGATCAGGTTAGAACCAGTGTCCTGACCAGTTGTATAACTAGGGTTGTGGACAAGACTTTAAACTGACAGAGGAGAGGCGGATTCGGGTGAAAGGTGAGTTAGAAATCCAAAGAGAGGTCAAGGTATCAGAACAGTGTAGTGATGTGGGTAAAGACCAGCAGAGTTGATAAAAGGGGAAAGAAATAGAATATGAGAATGAACCAGCCAGGAATATAAAAACCGATCGTAAGAGCTTTTATAAGTATATAAAAAAGGAAGAGTAAACATTGGTGCCTGACAAGCAAAGACAGGAGAAATTATCTTGAGGAAATTTTTAATTTGGTTTGATTTGATTTATTATTGTCACATGTATTAACATACAGTGAAAAGTATTGTTTCATGCCCGCTATACAGGCATAACATACCACTCATAGAGAAGGAAATGAGAGAGTGCAGAATGTAGTGTTACAGTCATAGCTAGGGTGTAGAGAAAGATCAACTTATTGCAAGGTAAGTCCATTCAAAAGTCTGACAGCAGCAGGGAAGAAGCTGTTCTTGAGTCGGTTGGTACATGACCTCAGACTTTTGTATCTTTTTCCCGAAGGAAGAAGGTGGAAGAGAGAATGTCCGGGGTGCGTGGGGTCTTTAATTATGCTGGCTGCTTTGCCGAGGCAGTGGGAAGTGTAGACAGAGTCAATGGATGGGAGGCTGGTTTGCGTGATGGAGGCTGGTTTGCGTGATGGATTGGGCTACATTCACGACCTTTTGTAGTTTCTTGTGGTCTTGGGCAGAGCAGGAGCCACACCAAGCTGTGATACAACCAGAAAGAATGCTTTCTATGGTGCATCTGTAAAAGGTGGTGAGAGTCGTAGCTGACATGCCAAATTTCCTTAGACTTCTGAGAAAGTAGAGGCATTGGTGGGCTTTCATAACTATAGTGTCGGCATGGGGGGACCAGGACAGGTTGTTGGTGATCTGGACACCTAAAAACTTGAAGCTCTCGACCCTTTCTACTTCGTCCCCATTTATGTAGATAGGGGTATGTTCTCCTTTATGCTTCCTGAAGTCGATGACAATCTCCTTCATTTTGTTGACATTAAGGGAGAGATTATTGTTGCCGCACCAGTTCACCAGATTCTCTATCTCATTCCTGTACTCTGTCTCGTCATTATTTGAGATCCGACCCACTACAGTGGTGTCGTCAGCAAACCTGAAGATTGAATTGGAGGGGAATTTGGCCGCACAGTCATAGGTTTTAGAAGTATTATTAGTTAGTAGAAATGTTAGAAACTATTTAGGCAATACTTATGTTGTCCCCACAGTAGAAGAAACAACTTCCATGCCACAAATAGACAATAATCTAGGGGTTAAAAAGAGTGGGGAAATTAATAGAGATAAAGTATTGAAGAACTTAAGGGACTAAAATCTGGTAAATCCCAGGAGCATAGACCCTTGGGTTCTAAAGAGACAGCTGCAGAGTTAGTGGATGAGCGAGCTATGATTTTCCAAAATTTCTCGGATTCAGCAACGAGTTTGGAAGTTGGCCATTGTTCCACCACTTTTCCAGAATGGAGGGAGAGGGAAAACAGTGAACTACAGACCAGTTAGCCGAACATCAGTTGTTGGGGAAAGGCTGGAATCTATTAATAAAGAAGTCTTGACAATGCACTGAGAGAAGTGTAGTATGATTAGAACAAATCAACATAGTTTTACGAAAGGGAAATCCTATTTGACAAATTTATTAGAGTTTTTTGAGGATGTATCTAGTAGGGTACAGGTGTACATCTGGATTTCCAAAAGACATTCAATAAGATGCAGTTCAAAAGATTAATAGGTAAAATAAGAGTTCAAGGAGTTGGGGGGTAACATGTTACTGTTACTAAGAGGGTTTTAAACAGCCCTGATTTCTCCTCTCACCACATATAAGGTGTTTCAATTTTAATTTCCCCTTTATAAGCAGTGGCATATTTCCCAACCCCTCGATTTTGGTGTGATGTGATTTCTATTAATAAGCAAAGTCAAGATTGAGTAAACTCAGAGGGTTAGTTTATTTCCATTCACTCAAATGCAAGAGGAGGGTCATGACATCATCACCTTGCCACTTATACAATAAAGAGGGAGATGGAGAAAGAAAGATTCACAGGGCAAAGACCACAGAGGAAGTAATTATTGTTTCACACGAGTCCAGAATCAATGTCCAGTGGTGTATTCCTTCACAGAGGCCGGCAGGCTTAAAACTGATGCTGGATAATTCACTTTTCCAGCAGAGATGACTTCCATGCTGAGATTTTGATTTCATTTGATTTATTATTGTCACATGTATTAGTATACAGTGAAAAATATTGTTTCTTGCGTGCTATACAGACAAAGCATACCGTTCATCGAGAAGGAATGGAGAGGGTGCAGAATGTAGCGTTACAGTCACAGCTAGGGTGTAGAGAAAGATCAACTTAGTGCGAGGTAAGTCCGTTCAAAAGTCCGATGGCAGCAGGGAAGAAGCTGTTTTTGAGTTGGTTGGTACGTGACCTCAGACTTTTGTATCTTTTTCCCCACGGAAGAAGGCGGAAGAGAGTATGTCTGGGGTGTGTGGGGTCCTTTATTATGCTGGCTGCTTTTCCAAGGCAGCGGGAAGTGTAGACAGAGTCAATGGATGGGAGGCTGGTTTGTGTGATGGACTGGGCTTCATTCACGACCCTTTGGAGTTTCTTACGGTCTTGGGTAGAACAGGAAACACCAAGCTGTGATACAACCAGAAAGGATGCCTTCTATGGTGCATCTGTAAAAGTTGGTGAGAATTGTAGTGGACATGCCAAAATAGGCACGCAGAGATGAATTAGCCTTGTAGGTAATGGTATAAAAGTTCAGACATTCTATCGTAACAATGTAGATTGGGCCAAGCATTCAAACCTGGAGAGAAGCCCTTTTTCTGAGCTGCTACTTGATGAATGGAAGATGATGGACTGACTTGCAGTGCAGCAAGACAGTGTAACTGATTCTCCCAGCCAGGGGGCCATGTTACATGACACCCACCACTCCACCTTGGCTTGACAAAAGGGATCTATTCCTTTGTCTGGGTTTCTGAGGCTGTTAATGTTCCAACATTATGAACGTGAAAGGATATTGCCTGTGCTCCAGGCAATAACTCAGCTCTGGTGGCCAGGTCGGGTTATGAAATGTAGATAGATAGTCATAGAAATCATAGAAACCCTACAGTGCAGAAGGAGGCCATTCGGCCCATCGAGTCTGCACCGACCACAATCCCACCCAGGCCCTACCCCCACATATTTACCCGCTAATCCCACTAACCTACGCATTACAGGACTCTAAGGGGCAATTTTTAACCTGGCCAATCAACCTAACCCGCACATCTTTGGACTGTGGGAGGAAACCGGAGCACCCGGAGGAAACCCACGCAGACACGAGGAGAATGTGCAAACTCCACACAGACAGTGACCCGAGCCGGGAATCGAACCCGGGACCCTGGAGCTGTGAAGCAGCAGTGCTAACCACTGTGCCACCGTGCTGCCCTTTGTCTTTGTATAATTCCCCTTGAATTTAGTTTCTGCAGCCCACAAGGTCATTAGTGTCTCTCCAGAGATAACGAGGTGTCTACCTCTCTGATACTGCCAGAAAGGTCTTTTTGTTTGAACGTCATAGCCAGACAGGGCTTTGGACAGTTTATATATTCTTAGATGATAGCCATGAGGATATCTATATATTATAAAAATATAGAGTGTGAGTTCTTAACCCCGTTATAATTAGCAGGGTTGGAGGATTGGTTAATTGATAGAAAATGCAGAGTGGGCAGGTAGTGACTAGTGGAGTGTCACAAGGATATGTGCTAGGGCCTCAGCTGGTTACTATCTATATTGATGACATAGATGAAGGGACCAAGATTAATGTATCAAGCTTGCTGATGAACCAAACTAGATGAAGAGATAATCTGTGGGAAGGACACAGAATCTGGAAAGAGATATAGACAGATTAGGGCAATAAAATGGCAGATAGAGAATAATCATAGAAACCCTACAGTACAGAAGGAGGCCATTTGGTCCATTGAATCTGCACCAACCACAATTCCACCCAGACCCTATCCCCATCACCCCATGTATTTACCCTGCTAATCCCCTTGACACTAAGGGGCAAATAAATGGCCAATCAAACTAACCTGCACATCTTTGGACTGTGGGAGGAAACCTTTGCAGACATGGGGAGAACATGCAAACTCCACACAGACAGTCACCTGGAATTGAACCCGCATCCCTGGTACTGTGAGGCAGCAGTGCGAACCACTGTGCCGGGAAGTGTGAAGTTATTCATTTTGGTCAGATGAAGAACAAAGCCAAATTTATTCTGAAAGATGAGAAATCTGTAAATGGTAATACAAAGAACAAAACAGCACAGGAACAGGCCCTTCGGCCCTCCAAGCCTGCGCTGCTCATGTGCCCACTAGACCATTCTTTTGTATCCCTCTATTCCCAGTCTGTTAATGTGGTTATCTAGATAAGTCTTAAACAATCCCAGCGTGTCCGCCTCAATCACCTTGCTTGGCAGTGCATTCCAGGCCAAATTAGCAGGGTAAATTTCAAGGCCAAATGACCAAGGTCATGGGTTCAATCCCTGTGCTGGCCAGTGATACTGACATTGATGGCACCCGCTCTTTTGGGGCGGCAAAGTGACGCAGTGGTTAGCACTACTGCCTCACAGCACCAGGGACCTGGCTTCGATTCCAGCCTTGGGAGACTGTCTGTGGGAGTTTGCACATCATCGAGTCTGCATCAACAATGATCCCACCCAGGCCCTATCCTCGTAACCCCACGTATTTACCCCGCTAATCCCCCTGACACTAAGGGAAATTTAGCAAAGCCAATCCACCTAACCTGCACATCTTTGGGGTGTAGGAGGAAACCGGAGCACCCGGAGGAAACCCATGCAGACACAGGGAGAATGTGCAAACTCCACCCAGTCACCCAACACCAAAACAGAACCCAGGTCCCTAGTGCTGTGAGGCAGTGGTGCTAACCACTGTGCCACCATGCCACCCTCCCCGTCTGCATGGGTTTCCTCCGGGTGCTCCAGTTTCCTCTCATAGTCCAAAGGTGTGTAGGTTAGAAGGATGAGTGATGGTAAATGCCTGAGGATATAGGGATAAGGTGGAAGGGAGGGCTTGGGTGGGATGCTCTTTCAGAGAGTTGCTGCAGACTCAATTACCTTTTTCTGCACTGTAGGGATTGTATGGTTCTCTGGCCTGCTCCTAAGTCCTATGTTCCCAAGCCCTGAGCTACTGAAGACCTCACTTGTTTCAGGGTCTGAGCCTCCCTGGCTGGGGACTGCTTTGATCCTGAGCTGTACAGCCCACTCTGTGATGTTGGAGCTCACCACACCCCCAATGGGCAGTCAATGAGAAGGAGCTAGAAACCCTATAATGGCAACGACTCCTCACACCGCCAGGGGGCGCTCTGCCTGGAGGACTCACCATTGGCCAGCAGCGCCCTGACGTCACCAGTAATTAAGTATTCATGAGTATGCATGCGTCATAAATTATGCAAAACAGTGCAGAAAGTGCTATCTTGCTGCTTCCCTTTGCTTTTTGCACCTTACTAACTTCCTACTTTAACCCAATTTGCAAAATTAGGGTGAAAATGGGATAAAATTTCGCCTGGGAATGTTAGAGAGACAACCTAATAAATAATTAAAATGTACACAATATATTATTCATGAGAGCAGGTTTGTTCCCAATAAATTCCACATTTAGCCATTTATTTGGCCTCATTGCTTTTGCATTAAAAATGTACTGGATTTAACATGTTAAGACTATTAATAGTTTTGCAAACAAAAAGCTTTAATGTTGCTCAGACCAAATTAGCAAGCCTTCTGGGGTGATGATGAATAATTGATCAGCTTTTGAATAAATGAAGAATTGTGCAGAGTTTCACAATTAATCTGAATTCACTCAGGCTTTCATTGTCATCCTGGCTCATTGCTGGCTGCAGAAGCAAAGAAAAGGAGGACATAAACTGCATCTGCATTGAGAGGCTAAGGATGCTCTGGCCTGCCTGAGCTGCCAATCAGTGCCCTCTGACAGGGCCCCGCCCCCCGCCCCCTGACAGGGCCCGGGAGTGACGTCAGGCGGAGCTGTCAATCAGCCGCTACCGCTGCTGCTGCAGTCTTTGCAAAAAGGAGCGGTACTGAGGCAAACGCTTGAAAGGTAAGGGTTAAGGGAGGGCGCTGGGGTCGCACGGACAGCGCGGGGCACCGGATTGCAGCCGTTGCCCCGTGTTGCACCCTTTCCCATTGGGATTAATCATCTTTAATTGCAGCAGTTTTCCTTAATATTTGCCATTTTTCTCCCCCATAACCTTCATTTGACATAGAATGTCAGAGAGTTGTTGTTGTGGGGGAGTGGGGGAGGGAGGAGGAAGGGGGTGGGGAGGAATTGGGCAAAATTAAATATTGCTTTCCCCAAAAATGAAAGGTGGCAGGTCTTCTTCTATCTGGTGAGCAATGGGCGACTGGAAATGATGTTGGTCCCACTGGTCCATTCATTCTGTAGCCTGAGCTGTCAGTGTTGAGGAGCAGGCAGCATCCGCTGGATTGCAACCGAGAGGAGAACCCTCCTGGGCGGATGAGCCTGTGCTGGACCAGTCGCTGCTGCCTCCTCCAGCATCAGTGACAGTGGGATCGCCCTGTGCCTCTCCACTGCAGAGCCTATAGAGACATTGACATATTTCCTATTGATACACTGGCTGTTCCGGCACAAGACAAATTGTGGCAGAAATCAGCTATAAATAATTTACAATGTGAACTGTGAGTTGCATGTATAATGTATTCATTGCCACATCTGACTGGCAGGAAATACAACGTATCCTCAACGTGAATAACATCAGCAGCAGAGCCAGAAAATGGTTACCAGCTTGCAGTTTCTCTCCGGCAGAGGACAAGCGACCCCCAGCAGGAGTGCAGCGTTTTAGTTTCTAAAGGAACCCGGCCCACAGTTTATTTATAATCTGCCCAATAGAGGGCACAAGGCTGGCAGAGTGAGTGGGTAGATGTACATTGCTTCCACAGGGATAAGTCCCTTGCCTGTTTAAGGATTTCTGGCGAACAGTCAGTGTTGTCACTGGGCTTAAGTTACAACTAAACGAAGCAAAAATCAATGTCATTCGAAACACTTAACTGACGTGTATTAATTTTCGGTCTGCTTCTTTTAATTTGTCCTCTACAACTGCTGAAACGACCAGTGCTGTACCCCAATGTTATACAGTGACAGACCTGTCCCCACCAGTACTGTACCCCAGTGTTATAGTCACAGACCCGTCCCCATCAGTACTGTACCCCAGTGTTATACAGTGGCAGTCCCCACCAGTACTGTACCCTGGTGTTATAGTGACAGACCCGTCTCCACCAGTACTGTACCCCAGTGTTATACACTGACAGACCTGTCCCCACCAGTTCTGTACCCCAGTGTTATACAGTGACAGACCCATTCCCACCAGTACTGTACCCCAGTGTTATACAGTGACAGACCCATTCCCACCAGTACTGTACCCCAGTGTTATACAGTGACAGACCTGTCCCCACCAGTTCTGTACCCCAGTGTTATACAGTGACAGACCCGTCCCCACCAGTACTGTATCCCAGTGTTATACAGTGACAGACCTGTTCCCACCAGTACTGTAGCCCAGTGTTATACAGTGACAGACACATCCCCACCAGTACTGTCCCCAGTGTTATATAGTGACAGACCCATCCCCACCAGTACTGTATCCCAGTGTTATACAGTGACAGACCCATCCCCACCAGTACTGTATCCCAGTGTTATACAGTGACAGACCAATCCCCACCAGCACTGTACTCCAGTGTTATACAGTGACCCATCCTCACCAGTACTGTATCCCAGTGTTATACAGTGACAGACCCATCCCCACCAGTACTGTACCCCAGTGTTATACAGTGACAGACCTGTTCCCACCAGTACTGTAGCCCAGTGTTATACAGTGACCCATCCCCACCAGTACTGTATCCCAGTGTTATACAGTGACAGACCCATCCCCACCAGTACTGTACCCCAGTGTTATACAGTGACAGACCTGTTCCCACCAGTACTGTAGCCCAGTGTTATACAGTGACAGACACATCCCCACAAGTATTGTACCCCAGTGTTATACAATGACAGACCTGTCCCCACCAGTACTGTACCCCAGTGTTATACAGTGACAGACCCGTCCCCACCAGTACTGTAGCCCAGTGTTATACAGTGACAGACACATCCCCACCAGTACTGTCCCCAGTGTTATACAGTGACAGGCCCATTCCCACTAGTACTGTATCCCAGTGTTATACAGTGACAGACACATCCCCACCAGTACTGTCCCCAGTGTTATACAGTGACAGGCCCATTCCCAGAGTACTGTATCCCAGTGTTATACAGTGACTGACCCGTCCCCACCAGTACTGTACCCCAGTGTTATACAGTGACAGACCCATCCCCACCAGTACTGTATCCCAGTGTTATACAGTGACAGACCAATCCCCACCAGTACTGTACTCCAGTGTTATACAGTGACCCATCCCCACCAGTACTGTATCCCAGTGTTATACAGTGACAGACCCATCCCCACCAGTACTGTACCCCAGTGTTATACAGTGACAGACCCATCCCCACCAGTACTGTACCCCAGTGTTATACAGTGACAGACCTGTTCCCACCAGTACTGTATCCCAGTGTTATACAGTGACAGACCAATCCCTACCAGTACTGTACTCCAGTGTTATACAGTGACCCATCCCCACCAGTACTGTATCCCAGTGTTATATAGTGACAGACCTGTTCCCACCAGTACTGTAGCCCAGTGTTATACAGTGACAGACACATCCCCACCAGTACTGTCCCCAGTGTTATACAGTGACAGACCCATTCCCACTAGTACTGTATCCCAGTGTTATACAGTGACTGACCCGTCCCCACCAGTACTGTACCCCAGTGTTATACAGTGACAGACCCATCCCCACCAGTACTGTATCCCAGTGTTATACAGTGACAGACCAATCCCCACCAGTACTGTACTCCAGTGTTATACAGTGACCCATCCCCACCAGTACTGTATCCCAGTATTATACAGTGACAGACCCATCCCCACCAGTACTGTACCCCAGTGTTATACAGTGACAGACCTGTTCCCACCAGTACTGTAGCCCAGTGTTATACAGTGACCCATCCCCACCAGTACTGTATCCCAGTGTTATACAGTGACAGACCCATCCCCACCAGTACTGTACCCCAGTGTTATACAGTGACAGACCCATCCCCACCAGTACTGTACCCCAGTGTTATACAGTGACAGACCTGTTCCCACCAGTACTGTAGCCCAGTGTTATACAGTGACCCATCCCCACCAGTACTGTATCCCAGTGTTATACAGTGACAGACCCATCCCCACCAGTACTGTACCCCAGTGTTATACAGTGACAGACCTGTTCCCACCAGTACTGTATCCCAGTGTTATACAGTGACAGACCAATCCCCACCAGTACTGTACTCCAGTGTTATACAGTGACCCATCCCCACCAGTACTGTATCCCAGTGTTATATAGTGACAGACCTGTTCCCACCAGTACTGTAGCCCAGTGTTATACAGTGACAGACCCATTCCCACTAGTACTGTATCCCAGTGTTATACAGTGACTGACCCGTCCCCACCAGTGCTGTACCCGAGTGTTATACAGTGACAGACCCATTCCCACCAGTACTGTATCCCAGAGTTATATAGTGACAGACCCATCCCCACCAGTACTGTACCCCAGTGTTATACAGTGACAGACCCGTCCCCACTAGTACTGTCACCCAGTGGGGTTATACAGTGACAGACCCATTCCCACAAGTACTGTACCCCAGTGTTATACAATGACAGACCTGTCCCCACCAGTACTGTACCCCAGCGTTATACAGTGACAGGCCCATTCCCACTAGTACTGTATCCCAGTGTTATACAGTGACAGACCCGTCCCCACCAGTGCTGTACCCCAGTGTTATACAGTGACAGACCCATTCCAACCAGAACTGTACCCCAGTGTTATACAGTGGCCAAACCTGTCCCCACCAGTACTGTACTCCAGTGTTATACAGTGACAGACCCATCCCACCAGTACTGAACCCCAGTGTTATACAGTGACAGACCCGTCCCCACCAGTACTGTATCCCAGCGTTATACAGTGACAGACCCATTCCCACCAGTACTGTACCCCAGTGTTATACAGTGACAGACCTGCCCCCACCAGTACTGTACCCCAGTGTTATACAGTGACAGACCCATTCCCACCAGTACTGTAGCCCAGTGTTATACAGTGACAGACCCATTCCCACTAGTACTGTATCCCAGTGTTATACAGTGACAGACCCATTCCCACTAGTACTGTATCCCAGTGTTATACAGTGACAGACCCGTCCCCACCAGTACTGTAACCCAGTGGGGTTATACAGTGACAGACCCATTCCCACAAGTATTGTACCCCAGTGTTATACAATGACAGACCTGTCCCCACCAGTACTGTACCCCAGTGTTATACAGTGACAGACCCGTCCCCACCAGTACTGTACCCCAGCGTTATACAGTGACAGACCCGTCCCCACCAGTACTGTACCCCAGCGTTATACAGTGACAGACCCATTCCCACCAGTACTGAACCCCAATGTTATACAGTGACAGACCCGTCCCCACCAGTACTGTATCCCAGTGTTATACAGTGACAGACCCGTCCCCACCAGTACTGTAACCCAGTGTTATACAGTGACAGACCCATTCCCACCAGTACTGTACCCCAGTGTTATACAGTGACAGACCCATTCCCACCAGTACTGTATCCCAGTGTTATACAGTGACAGACCCATTCCCACTAGTACTGTACCCCAGTGTTATACAGTGACAGGCCCATTCCCACCAGAACTGTACCCCAGTGTTATACAGTGACAGACCCATCCCCACCAGTACTGTACCCCAGTGTTATATAGTGACAGACCCACCCCACCAGTACTGTACCCCAGTGTTATACAGTGACAGACCTGTCCCCACCAGCATGGCACCAGTTAGCCAGCCTCAGCTGTTTTTTGAATTTTTCAGATAACAGATATCCTAACTATAATTGTGCAAAGTTCTCTACCTCAGGAAATATTCCTTTGAATTGAAATATTGTGCATTTCACTCTGTCCTTCAAGAACCTGATTCAAGAAGAGAATGGGGTACCTGGGAATTATAGGCCAGTTAGTCTAACATCTGCTATTGGGAACAATAGAGCCTAGAGTTAAAGGTCAGAGTCTAACACATTGAAAAATTTCAGCTGATCAGAGACGGTGGCATGCTTTTGTCTCGAGTAGGTTATCTGATAAATCTAATGAATTGTTTCGGGGTGATAAATGGTGACTGGGTTTCTTGGAGGCATTTGAGTTCCTGATTAGAGACTGTTTGCTAAAATTGAAGCTAATGGAATAGAAGGCAAATTATTCACCTTGTTAGGAAATTATCTGAGGGACAGGAGGCAAAGGTTGGGTAAATGGGCAGATACTCTTGTTGGCAGAATGTGACTCGTGATGTTCCACAAGCATCCTTGTTAGTGCCTCAACTGTTCATTATTCTAAAGAGGAAGGAGAGAGAGAACAAAGCCTTGGCTTGAGAACTGCCTCTCCCGCAACCCACTCGCTCCCACCCACCCCCAAATTCATCAGGACAATTCTTACCCTCTCTGCCCAGAGATCTGTAGCCCCAGGATTGGCTTGCGGAGTTACCTGAAGACACACAAAGCGTGAAGCTGATGTCCTCCGTGTGTCAAGAGGCTGACGGTAGCATTGACCCATCACTGTGTTTATCCCGGTGATGGGATAGAAAACCATCTCCAAACTTGCTGCTGACACAAAGGTAGGCAGCGTTTCAAACAGTTTAGATAGAAGTGGAACATTACAAAGAGATATTTATAGATTAAGTGAATGAGTAAAACTGGGGCCCAACACATTTCAATGTGGCAAATGTGAAATTATCCACTTCGGACGCCAAAGGATAAATCAGGAATTTGTAAATGGTAAAAAAACTAGAAACAGGGAGGCCCAAAGAAACTTGGTGGTTCGTATATGAAGATCATTAAGATGTTTTGAAGAAGGGAGCGAGGGATGCAGTGGTAATATCACCAGACTGGTAATCCAGAAGCCGATGGTCTGGGGACATGGGTTCAAACCCCACCACGGCAGCTGGTGGAATTTAAATTCAAGTCATAAAAGCTAGCCTCAGTAATAGTGACCGTGTAACCATTGTTGATTTCTGTAAAAACCCATCTGGTTCACTAATGTCCTTTATGATATGGAGATGCCAGCATTGGACTAGGTTGGGCACAGTAAGAAGTCTCACAACACCAGGTTAAAGTCCAACAGGTTTATTTGGTAGTACGAGCTTTCGGAATGCTGCTCCTTCATCAGGTGAGTGGGAGTTGACCTGTTAAGCCTCGCATTTCATCCATTATCTTGTAATTGAGTTTGTGTTTATATATGCTGTGTTTGTGAACTCAACTCCCACTCACCTGATGAAGGAGCAGCGCTCTGAAAGCTCGTGCTGCCAAATAAACCTGTTGGACTTTAACCTGGCGTTGTGAGACTTCTTAATGGCCTCCAGGGAAGGGAATCTGCCATCCTTACCCGGTCTGGCCTACATGTGACTCCAGAGCCACAGCAATGTGGTTGATTATTAACTGCCCTGTGAAATGGCCGAGTGAGACACTCGGTTGTATCAAATCGCTACAAAACATACCAAAGGAATGAAACTGGATGGACCACTTGACATCGGCCGAGACACCAGAAATGAGAACTGCAAACCCAGTTCTGTCAACCCTGCAAAGTCCTCCTTACTAACATCTGGGAGCTCGTGCCAAATTTGGGAGAGCTGTCTCTCAGACTGGTCAAGTAGCATCCTGACATAGTCATTCCCACAGAATCATAGCTTGCAGAATACACCCCAGATACCACCATTACCATCCCTGGATATGTCCTGTCCCACTGGCAGGATGGAGCCAGCAGAGGTGACGGCACAGTGGTATACAGACAGGAGGGAGTTGCCCTGAGGGCCCTCAATATCGAGTCCACTCCCTATGAAATCTCATGGCACCGGGTCAAACATGGACAAGGAAACCTCCCGCTGATTACCACACACCGTCCCCTCAGCTGGTGAATCAGCTCCTCCATGTTGACACCACTTTGGAGGGAGCACTGAGGGTGGCGGGTGCAGAATGGACTCTGGGTGGGGACTTCAATGTCCATTACCAAGAGTGGCTCAGTAGTTCCACCACAGACCGAGCTGGCCGGGTCCTAAAGGACATCGCTGCTAGACTGGGACTGCGGCAGATGGTGAGGAAACCAACAAGAGGGAAAATGTACTTGACCTCATCCTCACCAACCTGCCTGTCGCAGATACATCTGTCCATGACAGTATCGATAGGAGTGACCACTGCACAGTCCCTGTGGAGACAAAGTCCTGTCTTCACATTGAGGATAGCCTCCATCGTGTTGTGTGGCACTGTCACTGTGATAAATGGGACAGACTTTGAACAGATCTAGCAACTCAAGGCTGGGCATCCATGAGGTACTGTGGACCATCAGCAGCAGCAGAATTGTACTCAACCGCAATCTGTAACCTCATGGCCCGGCACATCCCCCACTCTACCATTACCACCAAGCCAGGGAATCAACCCTGGCTCAATGGAGAGTGCAGGAGGGCATGCTGGGAGCAGCACCAGGCATACCTAAACATGAGGTGTTAACCTGATGAAGCTTCAACACAGGACTCCTTGTGTGCCAAACAGCAAGTAATAAACAGAGCGAAGCGATCCCACGATCAACGGATCAGGTCTAAGCTCTGCAATCCTTCCACATCCAGCCGTGAATGGTGGTGGACAATTATCAATTCACTGGAGGAGGAGGCCCCACAAATATCCCCATCCTCAATGATGGAGGAGCCCAGCGCATCAGTGCAAAAGATAAGACTGAAACATTCACAACAATCTTCAGCCTGAAGTGCCGAGTGGATGATCCATCATGGCCTCCTCCAGAGGTTCCCGGCATCACAGATGTCAGTCTTCAGTCAATTGGAATCATTCCTTGTGATATCAAGAAAGTGCTGAAGGCACTGGATGCTGCAAAGGCAATGGGCCCTGATAATATTCCAGCAATAATACTGAAGACTTGTGCTCCAAAACTTGCCGCTCCCCTCGCCAAGCTGTTCCAGCTACAACACTGGCACCTACCCGGCAACGTGGAAAATTGCCCAGGAATGTCCTGTCCACAAAAAGCAGGACAGATCCAATCTGGCCAATTACTGCCCCATCAGTCTACTCTCGACCAACAATAAAGTGATGGAAGGGGTTGTTAACGGTGATATCAAGTGGCACTTACTCAGAAATAACCGGTTCAGTGATGTTCTGATGCAAGGGGATATCACCACCTGGAAGTTCCCCTGCAAGTCACTCACCGTCCTGACTTGGAAATGTATCACCGATCCTTCACTGTCGCTGCGTGAAAATGCTAGATCGCCCTCCCTAACAGCACTGTGGGTGTACCTACATCACATGGACTGCAGCGATTCAAGAAGGCAGCTCACCACCACCTTCTCAAGGGCAACTAGGGATGGGCAATAAATGCTGATCTAGTCAGCGATGCCCACATCCCGTGAAAGAATAAATTACTGAAAATACATAAAAGGCTGATGGAGTGTTGGTCTTTCTATCGAGAGGACTGGAATACAGGGTGGGGGAGTTATGCTTCTGCTAAACAAAGCCCTGGTTAGACCACACCTGGAGTCACTGTGAGTAGTTCTAGGCTCCACACCCCAGGAAGTATATACTGGCCTTGGAGGGAGCGTAGCATTGCACTCAAAGGATTCAACTTCAAGGAGAGATTACAAAGCCCGGTTGGCGTTCCTTGGAATTTAGAAGGTTAAGGGATAATTTGATCCAAGGCACCAAGATGGGCAGACAGGTTAGATTGGAGGAAACCATTTCCGTCAGTTGGGAATTCTAGGATTAAGGGACAGAGTCTAAAAATTAGACACAGACCTTCAAGAATGCAGTTCAGAAACACTTCTACACTCAAAGGGTAAGGGAAGGTTGGAGTTCTGTTCTAAATATGGCTGTTAATGTTAATAGTTAATTTTCAATCTGAGTTTCATAGATATAGCCAGAGATATTAAGGGTTATGGGTAACATTTCGATACAGGGGTAAGGGGTGGCATGGCGGCACAGTGGTTAGCACTGCTGCCTCACAGCCCCAGGGGCCAGGGTTCAATTCCCGGCTTGGGTCACTGTCTGTGTGGAGTTTTCACGTTCTCCCCGTGTCTGGGTGGGTTTCCTCCGGGTGCTCTGGTTTCCTCCCATAATCTGAAAGACGTGCTGGTTAGGGTGCATTGGCCGTGCTAAATTCTCCCTCAGTGTACCCGAACAGGCGCCGGAGTGTGGCGACTTGGGGAATTTCACAGTAACTTCATTGCAGTGTTAATGTAAGCCTACATGTGACTAATAACTAACTTTAACTTTACTTTAAGGTCATAGATCAGCGGTGACCTCAATGAATGGTGCACCAGGCTCGAGGGAATCCAATGTGCACCATTTGTTAGCTAAGGTTCAGATGGTGGCCTTTCTGACCTGACTCAGAAGGTTGTTGATTTTCTGGAGATTACTGAGTGAGTGCTACATTGTCAGAGGTGCTTTCTTCCACTGAAACATGAAACCGAGGCTCCGATTGCCCTCCCATGTGAAGCAAAGGATCCCAGAGAAGTTTCTATTTGAAGGTCAGGAGAGCTCTCCCAGGTGCCCGGGCCAATGTTTATCCCTCAATCAACATCGCAGAAACTGAAATACAAAAGCAAAATACTGCGGATGCTGGAAATCTGAGACAGGAACAAAAAAAAGCTGGAAAAACTCAGCTGGTCAGACATCTGTGAAGTGAAAGCGTACACACTTCAGAGCAATGACTTTCTTCAAAACTCCACAATGTTGTCTGATCTGCTGAGTTCATACACCTTTTTTGTTGTTATTTATTGTAACTAAAATAGATCTGGTTGTTATCACATCGCTGTTTGTGGGAGCTTGCTGTGCACAAATTGGCTGCCGCGTTTCCTACATTACAACCGCAAACATACTTGAAATGTATTTCATTGGCTGTGATGGTCGGTGGCTGTGGAAAGCGCTAGATCAATGCAAGCCTATTTTTCTACATGTGACTCACAATGAACAGGATTGCTTGAAGTGCTTGCAGAGGTTGTCAATGCTGGGGTCAAGTTAGTGGCGTGGTTAGCAGTCAGCTTTGAGGTTTTCGGAACCAACCCTTTTGTATCTTCCCTGCCCCCTCTGAGAAATGGATACCAGCACCACTGACCCCGTTCTCCCAACAAACGTGCCCTCGCACAGTCCTGTACCTCTTCCCCCCCCTGCCCCCCCAACATTCCTTCTCGTGCATTCATAGCTCATGAACCTTGTCATGGGAATACACGAACAGGAGTAGGCCATTCAGCCCCTCGAGCCTGTTCCGCCATTCAATGAGATCATGGCTGATCTGTGGACTAACTCCATATCTCTGCCTTTGGCCTATATCCCTTAATACCTTTGCTTAACAAAAATTTATTTACTTCAGATTTAAAATTAGCAACTGATCTCACGCCAACTGCCAATTGTAGAAGAGAGTTCCAAACTTCTCCCTGTGTGTGTAGCAGTGCTTCCTCACA
Source organism: Mustelus asterias (assembly GCF_964213995.1). Lineage (NCBI taxonomy): Eukaryota > Metazoa > Chordata > Chondrichthyes > Carcharhiniformes > Triakidae > Mustelus > Mustelus asterias. The sequence goes on from NC_135826.1 coordinate 41,636,491, forward strand.
TCTTTCCTGAAAGATTTGACCCTCATTTTTAAACTAGGCCCCCTTGTTTTAGAATCTTCAACTTGTGGAAATAGTTTATCTTTACCTACCCTGTTTTTTCCTGTTAATATCTTGAAGGCTTCGTTCAGATCACCCCTTAACCTTCTAAATTCCAGAGAAAACATGTGTGATTTATGTAATCTCTCCCCAGAACTAAACCTCTGAATCCAAGTATCATTCTTGTAAACCTACACTGCACTCTCTTCAAGGCCAATATATCCTTCATAAGGTGCGGTGCCCAGATCAGCTCACAGTGCTCCAGTGACGTCTAACCAGGGTTTTGGAGAGCTGCCATGATGCGGAGATGCCGGCATTGGACTGGGGTGGGCACAGTAAGAAGTCTCACAACACCAGGTTAAAGTCCAACGAGTTTATTTGGACTCACGAGCTTTCGGAGTGCTGTTCGTCATCAGGTGAGTGATGAAGCTCTGAAAGCTTGTGATTCCAAATAAACCTGTTGGACTTTAACCTGGTGTTGTTAAACTTCTTACTGTGCCCACCCCAGTCCAACACCGGCATCTTCACATCACTTAAAAAGGGGGACATGGAAATTCTCCAAAAGCAGATGACAGAGTTATTCTCACTGTGCTGCCTCCCAACCACAGGTATCCATGGTGATAGCATATGATGCATATCAACCACTGGTATCCATGGTAATCATAGAATCCCCACAGTGCAGAAAGAGGCTATTCAGCCCATCGAGCCTGCACAAACAACAATCCCACCCACGCCCTATCCCCGCTACCCCACATATTTACTCGCTAATCCCCTGATACAAAGGGTCAATTGAGCACGGCCAATCCACTTAACCTGCACATCTTTTGGAGTGTGGGAGAAACCGGAGCACCCGGAGGAAACCCACACAGACACGGGGAGAATGTGCAAACTCCACACGGACAGTGACTCAAGGCTGGAATTGAACCCGGGTCCCTGGCGCTGTGAGGCAGCAGCGCTAACCATGATTCCTCCCAATGACACATGCTGCCTCCTAACATTGTGTATCCGGGGTGGCAGTGTGTAATGTTTTGGTAATCCTTTTTATCTGTGGTGACAGCCTATGTTGCCCTGGTGACCTGCGGTATCCATGGCAAAGTTAAATTCTCACACCGAGCGTGTGGAGGGCTGAACTGCGGGGAGTCTGCTGTCACAGCTCACTATCTGCTGACGTTAATTCAGTGTCGAATTGACTCATGGTTTGTTTCCATTTTCTAACAGAACAGGATCACATCCTCAAATTGAAGCTTGTAGGAGGCGGAGAGAAAGAGCGAGAGAGAGGGCACAGAGAGTGCAGAGAGCTTTCTGGGGGTGTAAGAGCAGCTTTGCGCCTCCTTCGATTTGGAGAAAAGAAAGAACCCTCATTCAATCAGCATCTTCTGTAACCTCAGTTAATGGTAGGGCGTTGGGGAGAATTATAAAACAGGAGATCTAGCTGTACAGGTTCATAGCTCCTTGAAAATGGAGTCACAGGTGGACAGAGTGATGAAGAAGGCATTCAGCATGCTTGGTTTCATTGGTCAGAACATTGAATACAGGAGTTGGGACGTCTTGTTAAAGTTGTACAAGACATTGGTAAGGCCACATACTGTGTACAGTTCTGGTCACCCTATTATACAAAGGATATTATTAAACTAGAAAGAGTGCAGAAAAGATTTACTGGGATGCTACCGGGACTTGATGGTTTGAGTTATAAGGAGAGGCTGGAGAGATTGGAACTTTTTTCTCTGGGAGCATAGGAGGCTGATCTTATAAAGGTCTATAAAACAATGAGAGGCAAAGATCAGCTAGTTAGTCAACATCTTTTCCCAAAGGTAGGGGAAAACAAGAGGACATAGGTTTAAGGTGAGAGGGGAGAGATACAAAAGGGTCTAGAGGGGCAATTTTTTCACTGAGGGTGGTGAGTGTCTGGAACAAGCTGCCAGAGGTAGTAATGGAGGTGGGTACAATTTTGTCTTTTAAAAAGCATTTAGACAGTTGCATGGGTAAGATGGGTATAGAGGATTATGAGCCAAATGTGGGCAGTTGGGACTAGCTTAGTGGTAAAAACTGGGTGTCATGGACAAGTTGGGCCGAAGGACCTGTTTCCATGCTGTAAACCTCTATGTAAACCGCTAAGTGCTTTATGGTCACTGGAATACTTTTCAAATGTAGTCATGTGAAATGTACATGGAATTACATCGAATTTTGCACCACTGAATCAGGCTTCAGTCCAAGGTTAACGTGGTCCACACTTTACTTCATATCATCCCATCAGCATACCCTTCCCTTCGAACAGACAGACATTAATGAACAAGCAGGAAAGCAAATCTGGATGTGGTCATTCACTGTCACTTGTTGGTGAGGAGTCCCAGGGAAGTTTTACAGCCCCACAGTGCAGGGAATGAGGCCAAGATTGAGAAAAATAAGCAGAAAGGTTTGAGAAATTGGGACTATCTGGGAGGGTACCATGGTCGGCATGGACCAGTTGGGCCGAAGGGCCTGTTTCCAGGCTGTATTGTCCTATGACTCTATCGCTGGAATTCTACCACCCTGCCCGCCACAGGAATCGGAATGGGCAAAGGGCGGACAATGGGAAGGTCCGTTGGCCTCGGGCAGGATTTTCCGGTCTCGGGTCGAGCGAGGCAGTAAATTCCTGCCCCATGACTCTATGACCCTAAACAATGCTTGGCTTTGAAAAACAGAAGATTCCGGAAAGCAGGAAAGTTTGGGGAAGAGGAGGGGTCCGCAGTCAACGTATTGGAGAACAATGAGATACGGAATCTTGATTTCAGCTGAATTAAGAAAGGGGATATCCCGTGATACAATCGGATGTAGCATCAAACCTGCATGGCCAAGTTTTGTCCCTGTATCTCTTGTCTCGGGTTGTGAGGGAAGGAGGAATGAGAGAGATGTGAGGAGACTTCGTGGAATGTTGGTTGGGACTTTAGCATCAGAATTAGACCCATCAGAGTCCTTTTGATTGATCTCAAACACATCTTGTCACATCTAGCTGCACATCTTGTCACCAAATTCTTCAACTCTTTCTCTTCAGAAATCCTTCTTGACCCATTGATGCAAATGCTTTTTGGTCACTAATTGATTACCCCTTGTGCCCAAATACTTCACCACATTTCTCCTAACCTCCTCACTTTGACTTGCAACTCTCAGCCATCCCTCTGTTATCTCTGGACTCAACCATTCCAATGGACAATGACTGGCATCCACTTTGTGCCCCCTGGAGACTTCCGTACATCCAAAACCCTTCTGCCCCTATCCTAACTCGCCAAGTCCCATTCATCCGTGTTTTTTTTTATTCATTCGGGGGACATGGGCATCGCTGGCTGGGCCAGTATTTATTACCCATTCCGAATTGCCCTTGGAGGGCAGTTGAGAGTCAACCACATTGATGTGGCTCTGGAGTCACATGTAGGCCAGACCAGGTAAGGATGGCAGATTTCCTTCCCTAAAGGACATTAGTGAACCAGATGGGTTTTTCCGACAATCGACAATGATTTCATGGTCATCAGTAGATTCTTAATTCCAGATTTTTTTTTTTATTGAATTCAAATTCCACCATCTGTCGTGGCGGGATTCGAACCCGGGTCCCCAGAACATTAGCTGAGTTTCTGGATTAATAGTCTAGCGATAATACCACTAGGCCATCGCCTCCCCTGTTATGTCCTAAGCTCAGTAACCTACCTTGACTAACAATCTGGCAATACCTCAGTTTTAAAATTCTCAACCTTGAGTTCAAATCCCTCTATGGGAAGTTGAAGTTCATGGAACTGAAGACAGATTCCTGATCTGGATGGGAAATTAGCTGCACAGCAGGAGACAGAGAGTCGAGATCAATGGGCAGTTGCACTAACTGGCAGAATAAATGTGACTTACGATGTCTTCCAAGGATCTGTGGAATTTCAGCTATTGTTGTATTTCTTAGACTTTGGGATAAAAAGCCACAAGTCCACATTTATCAATGTCACAAAGATAAGGCTGCTTTGTATGCAGTGTAGATGGAAGCATAAAATAGCAAGGAGAGATTGATAGATTAAATGAATGGGTGAAACTAGCAAATGTAGTCAAATCTGACATCCTCCACTTTACTTGGATAAAACAGGGTCGTTTCTAATAGAAAAGCCAGAAAACAGTGGAGGCTTAAAGTGACTCATGGTCCAGGTACATCAAGCATTACAATGTCATGAAAGGTATTTAAAATAATCACAAAGGCAAATAGCATGCAGTCTGCTATATCTGGAGAATGAGAATACTGGGGGATGGGGAGGAGAGAAGACATACTCCAGTTTAACCAAGGCCTGTGTAGGACCAGACCTGTAAGAAGTCTCACAACACCAGGTTAATGGTGTGTTGTGAGACTTCTTACTGTGCTTACCCTAGTTCAACGCCGGCATCTCCACATCATAGACCAGACCTGGCAGTGAGCAGTTCTGGGCACCATGCCTTAGGGAGGATATTGCCCTTGGAGAGGGTCGGGTAAAATTATGAGGAATGATGACACAAACTAGGGTTTGTTTCCCTGGAATTTACCAGGGAAATTCAGTGGTGATTTGATTGAAGATTTCAAAATATTGAGGGGAAGAGAGAAGGTGGATGGAGAGAAACTGTTTTGTAGAGCCAATGGCTCGAGAAGTCAAGTCTAACAATTGGAGCCAGACCTTTCAGGAGTGAAATTAGAAAATAATTCGACACAGAGTGGATACTCAAGATTCGGGACTCTCTTCCACAAACAATGCAAGATCAATTGTTAATTTTGAATCTGAGATTGATAGATTTTGTTATTTTAAAGGATATGGGATAAGAGTGAGTAGGTGGAGTTAGGTCACAGATAAGCCATGATCTCATTGAATGGTGCAATGGGCTTAAGAGGCTAAATGGCCTCCTCCTGTTCTTATATTTTTATGTACCAGCAGCGACTACTTGGGCCAAATGGTCTGCTTCTGTGTTATGTATAAAATGTGATAGTGTCTGTAGGATCTTGCAGTCGGTAGTGACTCCTGTCCTTGGCTCCGTATCTACCGTCTGTCACTCTAATTCACTGTGTGCGAGATGTTTTACAATGATTCGGAAAGGTATCGCAGGATAAATTGAAATTGTTTTGTCAGCTTTACCCTGTGATTAAGGAGAATAATTTTACTTTGGGTAGATGGCTTCAGCTACAGATCCCCGCTTTGGACAAAAAGAATCATCAGATCAGAACTTTGATTACATGTTCAAGATCCTGATTATTGGGAACAGTAGCGTTGGCAAAACCTCTTTCCTGTTTCGATACGCCGATGATTCCTTCACCCCAGCGTTTGTCAGTACTGTTGGAATTGACTTCAAAGTGAAGACCATTTACCGGAATGAGAAAAGGATCAAGCTGCAGATCTGGGTAAGTGATGTTACCCATCTTTACATTTCCTTTGTTAACATCTTCACACAACCCCCAGCAACATGATGGCTGATTGAGCTGCCTTAGGTGAAATTAATTCAGGAAGATCCCATTTCAGTACATGCTGTCACTAAGTTGTTGATCCCCCTCAGACAGTCCACAGAGTAACATGAGACGAAATTGAGATGTGTTCATAGAATCCTACAATCTGAAGGAGGCCATTCAGCCCATCGAGTCTGCCCACTCTCCAGCTCAGCCTAAAGTTTAAAGTGTATTTTTTAGTGTCACAAGTAGGCTTACATTAATACTGCAATGAAGTTACTGTGAAAACGTCTCCCTCAGTGTACCGAACAGGTGCCAGAGTGTGGCGACTAGGGGATTTTCATAGAATCATAGAATTCTACAGTGCAGAAGGAGGCCATTCGGCCCATCGAGTTTGCACCGACCACAATCCGATCCAGACCCTATCCCCATAACCCCATGCATTTACCCTAGCTAGTCCCCCTCACACTAAGGGACAATTTAGCATGGCTAATACCCCTAACCTGCACATCTTTGGACTGTGGGAGGAAACCGGAGCACCCGGAGGAAACCCGCGCAGACACGGGGAGAACGTGCAGACTCCACACAGACAGTGACCCAAGCCAGGAATCGAACCAGGGTCCCTGAGGCTGTGAGGCGACGGTGCTAACCACTGTGCCACCGTGCCATGTTGTTGGGGCAATGGCCTTGTCAGATCAAGCCATGCCCTGCCTGTCTTGACACATGGAGAATATTGACACTGCATCATCAAACATTGGCAAAATATTTTATCCCCAAATTCTGGCTGATAATTCCTGGATAAGAAGGCAGTTAGGAACCAGTTCCCTGGCTGGTGTGCCCATCTCACAGCTAGGAGATCTTTAAATTGTTTGGCAAGATGGTCTTTGTCAACAAGGGGCAGGCAGATGGAAGAGGAGAGAGGCGGCAAAGGAGAGGAATAGTTCAGGTGTGTCTGAGAAATGTACAAAATCATCAAATCTCCCCCCAGCCCCGCCCCCAAGCTCCATAACATCTCCAGCCCTTCTCAATCCACGGAGAACTCTGCAGTCATCCAATTCTGGAATCAGACATCCCTTTAACCCTTCACTCCACCATTGGTTGCTGTGCATTCAACCATTAAACATTCCCACCTCTCTGTCCCTTTAAGACATTCCTTAAAACGTATCATTTTGGCCCGGTTTTGGGTAACCTGTACCAATATCTCAAACTGTGGCTTGGTGTGATTTGTTTTGCTTGATAACAGTCCCCTGGAGTGCAGTGGGACGTTTAACCCCTTAAAGGTGTCACAGAAACACAAATGTTGCTCAGTGAACGAATTAAATTTGGAGATTTAACTCAGGGTTTAATGATTGTTCTTCCTACGTACTTATTGCAGGATACGGCTGGTCAGGAACGATATCGAACCATCACCACAGCTTACTACCGTGGTGCTATGGGCTTTATCCTGATGTATGACATTACCAATGAAGAATCCTTCAACGCTGTCCAGGACTGGTAGGTAACCTGCAGGTTCTTGTTTGGGAAAAGTTGTAAATCATAGCATCTTAAAGCAAAGATTGAGACCATTCAGCCCATCGTGACTGTGCCAACTCTTTACTAATAAATCCCACACTCCTTGTCCTTCTCCATAGCTCTGTCATTTTCTTCCCTTCAAGTATTTGTCCAAACACCATTTGAGAGATTTTTAAAATTGTTTGATGGGATTTGGGTCTTGCTGGCAAAGCCATCAGTTATTGCCCATCCCTAATTGCCCCTTGAACTGAGTGTCTCGCTCAGCCATTTCAGAGGGCGGTTAAGAGTCATCCACATTGTGGTGGGTCTGGAGTCACATGTAGACCAGACCGGGTAAGGATGGCAGGTTTCCTTACTGAAGGAATTTCCCTTCATGAGTGAACCAGGTGGGCTTTTACAACAATTGATGCAGCATTACTGAGCCTAGCTTTCAATCCCAGATTGCTTTTAATTGATTAATTGAATTTATTAATAAATTGAATTTATTAATTAATTGAGTTGAAAATCCACCATCTGCCGGGTGAGATTTGTACCCTTGATCCCGGAGTATTAGCCTGGGCCTCTGGATTACTAGTCCAAAGACATTATCACTACACCACCAAGTCCCCACTACTAAGATGAGTGGTAGAGCAAAGTGTGCAGAGGACACTGAAAGTGGGCAAATCAATGGCAGATGCAGTATAATTTGGATAAATGTGAAGTTATTCACTTTGGAAGCAAAAACAAGAAGGCAGATGACGACCTGAATGGCTGTAAATTGGGAGAGGGGAGTGTTCAGTGGGACCTGGGTGCCATTGTTCACCAGTCGCTGAAGGTAAGCATGCAGGTGCAGCAGGCGGTAAAGAAGGCAAAGGGTATTTTGGCCTTCATTGCGAGAGGTTTCGAGTAGAGGAGTAGGGATGTGTTGTTGCAATTATACAGGGCCTTGGTGAGGCCACATCTAGAGTATTGTGTGCAGTTTTGGTCTTCTTTTCTGAGGAAGGATGTTCTTGCTCTCGAGGGAGTGCAGCGCAGGTTTACCAGGCTGATTCTGGGGATGACGAGACTGATTTTTGAGGAGAGATTGACTAGGTTGGGTTTGTTTTCGCTGGAGTTCAGATGAATGAGGGGGGATTTCATAGAGACTTATAAAATTCTAACCGGACTCGACAGAGGAGATGCAGGAAGGATGTTCCTGATGGTGGGGGAGTCCAGAACCAGGTGTCACAGTCTGAGGACTCAGGGTAGACCATTTAGGATGGAGATGAGGAGACGTTTCTTCACCCAAAGAGTGGTGAGCCTGTGGAATTCATTACCACAGGAAGTAGTTGATGCCAAAACATTTGAATGTATTCAAGAGGCAGCTGGATATAGCACTTGGGGCGAATGGGATCAAAGGTTATGGGGAGAAAGCAGGATTAGGCTATTGAGTTGGACGATCAGCCATGGTCGTAATGAATGACAGAGCAGGCTCGAAGGGCTGAATGGCCTCCTCCTGTTCCTATCTTCTATGTTTCTATGAAACAAGGGTGGGGTTTGAGGGAACCTGACTGAACTATTTCAAGCTGAACAAAGGGAAATTTCAGTGATCCCACTGGGTTGTAGCAAAGGTTCAAATCCTGTGGGACGGAAGTTTAAGAATGAAGAAGGTAGTGGTGTGAGGGGGAACCTCCAGGATGGATTTCCACACAATGCGTGGTAGAGCCATAAAGCTCTGGTGTGGTTATGGAGAGTGAGAGAGTTTTACCCAGAGTTTTACCCAATATTTATCCCTCAACCAACAGCACTGAAACAATTGCATTTGTGTGTGGGATCTTGCTATGCATACATCGATTGCCCCGTTTACTACGTTACAACAGCGCTTCAGAAAGTATTTCATTGCCTGTAAACACTTTGGGGTGTCCTGAGGTTGCGAATCGTGCGATAGAAATGTTCTTTTTAAATGGAAGATTTCTAAGCAATCACTCGGTAACATTCTCAGACCAATCACCTTCCCACAGAAGATGGTGACGTTGTTAACCCTTTCTGTTCAGTCCATTTGTGTAACGAAGGGACCATTCCTGAGAATCTCTTTGCTCTTTTTACTCCTCACCGATGTTAATTACATTGATCTCTGTCCCCCACAGGTCGACCCAAATAAAAACCTACTCGTGGGACAATGCCCAGGTCTTACTGGTTGGAAACAAGTGCGACATGGAAGATGAGCGTGTGGTGTTAGCAGAGGGAGGGAAGCAGTTGGCTGATCATCTAGGTAAGATAAGCAATGCTCTTACTGTGTAAGGTTCCCGTCCGATCCCAACAACAACCTCTATTTATATAGAAACCTTAAACGGCAAAATGCCCCAAAGCGCTTCATAGAAGCGATTATCAAATAAAGAACAGTATGGCGCAGGAACAGGCCCTTTGGCCCTCCAAGCCTGAACCGATCATGATGCTTGCCTAAACTAAAACCGGATGCACTTACAGAGTCCGTATCCTTCCATTCCCATCCTATTCATGTATTCGTCCAGATGCCCCTTAAATGCCGCTATCGTACCTGCTCCCACCCCCTCCCCGGGCAGCGCATTCCAGACATTCACCACCCTCTGTGCAAAAAACTTGCCTCGCGCATCTCCTCTAAACCTATGTCCCAGAGTACTTGACTTTTCTAGTACTTCTCTAAAATCAAACACAAAACCACGTAAGGCGTTATGACGGCTAAAAGCTTGGTCAAGGAGGTTGGTTTTAAGGAGCGTCATTAAAAAGAGAGAAAGAGAGGTTCAAAGGTTTAGGGAGGGAATTCCAGAACTTGGGGCCATCGGGAGTGGAGCAAATTATTGATGCTTGAGAGCCTAAGTTGGAGAAATGCAGAAATCTTGGAGGTTTGTAGAAGGCTTGTAGGGCTGGAGGAGATTACAGAGGCACGGAGCGGGTGAGATCATGGAGGGATTTGAAAATGAAGATGAGAATTAGAGGCATTGTGATATCTTCACTGGATAGTAATCGTGAGGTAAGAACAGGATGTGCTGGATAATCTCAGCAGGTCTGGCAGCATCTGTGGCGAGAGAGAGACAGTTAATGTTTCAAGTCCAAACTGAGTTCTCCAGAACGGATTGGTTCTGTCGTAGGGACTCAAAACATTAACTGTGTTTCTCTCTCCACAGAGGCTGCCAGATCTGCGGAGTATTTCCAGCATTTTCTGTTCATATTTCAGATTTCCAACATTCGTGTTTATTTTGCTTTTGTTAGTGGCTAGGTATTGTTCTGGGCACCTGGGTCCAAAATCTGTAATAATCCTTCTTCAACAAATCCCAACACGGCAGATAGTGGTATTTGAATTCAATGAAAATCTGGAATTAAAAGTCTACTGATGAGCATGAAACCATTGTCAATTGTCGGAAAAACCCATCTGGTTCACCAATGTCCTTTAGGGAAGGAAATCTGCCGTCCTTACTTGGCCTGGCCACATGTGACTCCAGAGCCACAACAATGTGGTTGACTTTTAAATGCCCTCTGAAATGGCTAAGAGAGCCACTCAGCCGTATCAAACTGCTCAGCACACAGTAAGATGTGTCACAGCACCAGGTTAAAGTCCAACAGGTTTATTTGGAATCACATGCTTTCGGAGTGCTGCTCCTTCATCAGGTGAGTGATGTGACTCACCTGATGAAGGAGCAGCGCTTCGAGAGCTCGTGATTCCAAATAAACCTGTTGGACTTTAACCTGGTGTTGTGAGACTACTTACTGTGCCCACTCCAGTCCAACGCCGGTATCTCCATATCAAGGTGTACCCACACCACACGGACTGCAGCAGCTCAAGAAGGCAGCTCACCTTCTCAAGGGCAATTAGGGATGGACACTAAATGCTGGCCTGGTCAGTGAAACCCAAATCCCAGGAATAAAAAAATAAATAAATTGTGGCTAGCCCAGGAGTCAGTGTAGATCAGTGTGAACCTGGGCTGGCTAAACAGGACTTGGGTAATAATTGCTGGCCTGGCCAGTGACACCCACATTCCACAAAAATGAACTTCAGAAAAGTCAGGAGATGAACATTGGTGGGACGCAGAGAAAGAAAAGCTTTGGATGAGCTCAAGTTTCCAGACAGTTAAAGCACCAAGGAATTGAAGAATTTCCATTGCCTTTGGAGGGAGGACAGAGCAGGCAAGTGTTGAGGGCAGCAGAAGTTCTTGCAGATTTCAATGGACATGGGATGTCACAATGGAGCTTTCAGATTATGGGAACTGACAACATTTCTTCAAGTAAATTATTCCTGTGTTAAAGGTTTCAAATCCCTTGGGAAAAATGTTCAGCGTAAGAAAGGAATTTGGGAAAAGGGAATGTTTTCAAACTCGGTCCATCCACAAAGAAAGCGCAGATGGGATCAAGAGTGTTTTCTGAATGTGTTCCCATCAGAGAGAGTGGCAATCCTGAATGCTCCCTCTGTAACGGGATAGAATCATAGAAACATAGAAGATAGGAACAGGAGGAGACCGTTCGGCCCTTCGAGCCTGCTCCGCCATTCATTATATTCATGGCTGATTGTCCAACTCAATAGCCTCATCCTGCTTTCTCCCCATAACCTTTAATCCCGTTCGCCCCAAGTGCTATATCCAGCCGCCTCTTGAATATATTCCATGTTTTGGCATCAACTACTTCCAATGGTAATGAATTCCACAGGCTCACCACTCTTTGGGTGAAGAAATGTCTCCTCATCTCCGTCCTAAATGGTCCACCGTGAATCCTTAGACTGTGACCCCTGGTTCTGGACTCCCCCACCATCGGGAACATCCTCCCTGCATCTACCCTGTCTAGTCCTGTTAGAATTTTATAAGTCTCTGAGATTCCCCCCCTCATTCATCTGAACTCCAGCTAAAACAATCCTAACCTAGTCAACCTGTTCCCATACATCAGTCCCACCATCCCCAGAATCAGCCTGGTAAACCTTCGCTGCGCTCCCTCGAGAACAAGAACATAGGATAGATTCTGGTGGGCAACTGGAGCTTTCAGGATTGAGATTAATTTATGATTAAAATGTGCTGACAGATTGCAAGAACTTTGTTTGTATTCCGCCAAAAATAGGAGGCTGAGGGGTATTGGCAGGGTGGATGTAGAGGGGATGATTCCTCTTGCTGAAGAATCCCGAACTAGGGATCACTGTTTAAAAATAAGGGGTGGAGCCTTCCCAAACTTTGTCAAAGAGTCAGTTTGTCAGGCTGAAAACGGGCGTGTAGCTCGCCAGTTGCACAGTCGAGTTTTCTCTCCAGATTCACCGGCACTCAGCGCGTAGAATCTAGTGCCGTGGTTTGTGCCGGTACTCGGGCCGGTTGAGGCCTAACGGAGCGGGCAAGGCCAATTCCACAGAGATCGAGCCGCCATCTGCATAAAAGCTCCCCCTCCCCCACACAAATACACATACACAAATACACACACACACACACACATATACACACACACACACATAGGCACAAACATCAGAGCACCTCCTACCACCACCTCAAAGGCATTTGCACCCCCCCCCCCCCCCCACCCTCATCTTGCAGGCATGTATTCACCTCCTGCCCCTACTACACAAGCATTAGCAGCATTCCTGCTCCAAATTTGTACGATCTAACTGGGGTATTTAAAATAAAATAACAGAATCCCGACAGTGCAGAAGGAGGCCATTCGGTCCACCGAGCCTACACCCACAGCAATCCCACCCAGGCCCCCTATCCTGGAACCCCACGTATTTACCCTGCTAATCTCCCTGACACCAAAGGGATTTGATGAGACAGATGGAGCGAAACTGGTGGCACAGTGGTTAGCACAGCTGCCTCACAGCGCCAGGGACCCGGGTTCAATTCCAGTCTGTATGGAGTCTGCACATTCTCCCTGTGTCTGCTCCCATTTCCTCCCACAGTCCAAAGATCTACGGGTTAGGTGGATTAGCGGGTAAATACATGGGGCTTCAGGGATAAGGTACTGGGTCGGAAGCTCTGTTGGAGAGTTGGTGCACACTTGATGGACCAAATGGCCTCATTCTGCTGTACGGATTTGATGATTTTATGAAAGTATTACCTCTGGTGGGTGAGCCCAGAACCGGAAGGTAGAGCGGTAAAATTCCAGGAGTAAAATCAGGACGTATTTTTTCCTACACAGACGGTAAGGGAAAACTGGAATTTAAATCTGCGGGTGCTGGGAGTTCAACACTGAGGACAATAGATGTTTATAGCATTGGGGAACTGAGAGAGAGCAACGGGTTAACTGAATTAAGGAGCAGACCAAACATAAACAAACTGAATGGCAGAACACATCCAAGGGGATGAATGGCCTCCTAATGTTCTTGAGGAGAAGGTATCTGAAGGAGCTGGGGTTTACCTCAAGAACTCGAGATTAATAGGCTTCTTGAAAATCCGACCGTTGCTCTGGGGATGGGAGGTGGGAGGAGAGTTACCCGAATGGCAGCTGCTGTTTATCCAGCTGTCTATTCCAATTAGGTTGCAGTAGATTGACCAAGTGTTGGTACAACATGCCCATGGAAGGTCTGGAATGTTCCGTGGACACTTATAGTCCTCCCACAGCTCACTCAAGTGTATATTCTTCAAACATTAGGCTGTCCGACTGTCATCACCCGACATTCTAACTGTCAGTATTCACTGGAAGGTCAACAGCAGCAAGAACACGGACTGCATCCTCCGCTCCCCAACCTGAATCTTCCCGTCAGCTCTCCCTAGAGTGGGAAGGGCATAGATCCAAGGCCCAGTCTAAAGACCAAATCTAAATTGATGCAGTATTAGGAGAGTGCTGCGCTGGCAGAGGTGCCAACATTAGGATGAGATTTTGAACCAAACACCTATCTGTCTTCTCAGTGAATTTAAATGATTTCCAAAGCCACTAAGAGGCAGGAAAACAGAGGCGCCTTAGCCCAAAAACTACCCCTCAATTAACCACATTAAAAGCAGATTATCTAGTCATTGCCAACATGGCTGAGCATGGGATCTTGCTGTGTTCAAATTGGCTGACACCTGTCCTACATTGCAGCTGTATTGTCGGTACTTAATCAACTTTAAAGCTCTTTGGGACATTCCAAGATTATGAAAGGTGCTATATAAATGAAATTCTCATCTCTCCATCTGTCTTTCCTCTTTGTAACTCCTCTATTCAAGAAAGGAGCGAGAGAGAGAAAGCAGTTAGCCCAACATCTGGCACAGGGAAAATGCTGGAGTTGATTTTTTGATGTTCTTTTATGGGATGTGGCCATCGCTGACTGGCCAACATTTATTGCCCCAACTGTCCTTGAGAAGGTGGTGGTGAGCCATTTTCGTGAATTTCTGCAGTCCATGTGGCGTAGGCACACCCAATGTGCTGTTAGGGAGGGAGTTCCAGGATTTTGATCCAGCCACAGTGGGTGACATATTTGGATGGTGACCTCCATCCAGGCCTTCTTTATCAGGCAATGCGACCTTCTCATGCCATCCCTGGGCATCAGGATGTTGCGTCTGGCACTGACTCCCTGCACCAACGCAGACAGGCACTCATCTGTGAAACGGGGGGGAACTTAACCCGCCTTGCATGACCTCCTGTCACCTAAGCCATTGCTGGACAACAGGGAAGTTACTCGCCTTAAACCACACAGAGCCCTCAGCCCCTCCCCACAACTCCTGGAGCCTTCAAGGAGCTGCCTCCTCAGGATTTAAACCCCCGGCCCCAGTTGCCAGGTCCCCATTTGACCCCATGCCCTATGTGTTCCCACTCAGTGCGATCTCTACCAGCAACGCATTACACACAGGGTGGGCCTTAATTGGGCACCCAACGTAAGATTGTGTTAACAATGCGATCTCAGGCGCTGTGGCTTTCACATCCACTTTCGTCCGTGCTGACTTTGAGATGGTTAATCTCCAACCACCACAACCATCTTCCTTTGTGTCGGCTATGACTCCAGCCAGTGGAGAGTTTTCTTCTTGATTCCCATTGACTCCAGTTTTGCTAGGGCTCCTTGATGCCACACTCGGTCGAATGCGGCCTTGATGTCAAGGGCTGTCACTCTCATCTCACCTCTGGAATTCAGCTCTTTAATCCAGGTTTGGAACAAGTCTGTAATGAGGTCAGGAGCTGA